>NC_092771.1:7432116-7777377 GCF_047496795.1 Chiloscyllium punctatum | reverse complement strand
CCCTCACTCCCTCTCTCACCTCTCCCTCCCTCTCTCTCCCTCCCTCTCTCTCTCCCACCCTCTCTCTCCCTCCCTCCTCTCCCTCCCCTCTCCTCTCCTCTCTCTCTCTCTCCCTCTCTCCCTCTCTCCATCTCTCTCCTCTCCTCCTCTGTCTCCCTCCCTCTCTCTCCCTCTCTCTCCCTCCCTCTCCTCTTCCCTCCCCCTCTCTCTCCCTCTCCCTCCCTCCCTCTGCTCCTCTCTCTCTCTCTCTGTCTCCCTCCCTCCCTCTCTCTCCCTCCCTCCCTCTCTCACCCTCTCTCTCCTCTCTCTTCTCCTACCTCCCTCCCTCTCTCCCCCTCTCCCTCCCTCTCTCTCCATCTGTCTCCCTCCCTCCCTCTCTCTGTCTCCCTCCCTCCCTCCCTCTCTCTCCCTCCCTCTCTCTCTCCTCCCTCCCTCCCTCTCTCTCCCTCCCTCTCTCTCCCTCCCTCCTCCCTCTGTCTCCTTCTCTCTCTCTCTGTCTCCCTCCTCCCTCTCTCTCCCTCTCTCCCTCTCTCCTCCCTACCTCCCTCCCTCTCTCCCCCTCTCCTCCCTCTCTCTCCTTCTGTCTCCCTCTCTCTCCCTCTCCTTCCCTGCCTCCCTCCCTCCCTCTCTCATCCCTCCCTCACTCTGTCCACCTCTCACTCCTGCTCTCTCCTCCCTCCCTCTCTCTCTGTCTCCCTACCTCCCTCTCTCCCTCCCTCCCTCTCTCTCCCTCCCTCCCTCTCTCCCTCTCTCCTCCTCTCTCTCCCTCCTCTCCCTCTCTCTCCCTCTCCTCCCTCCCTCCCTCTCTCGCTCTCCCACCCTCTCTCTCCTCCTCTCTCTCTCCCTCCCTCTCTCTCTGTCTCCCTCCTTCCCTCCCTCTCTCTCCCTCCCTCCCTCTCTCCCCCTCTCCCTCCCTCTCTGCTCTCTCTCTCCTCTCTCCTCCCTCCCTCTCTCGCCCTCCCCCCTCTCTCTCCCTCCTCTCTCCTCTCCCTCCCTCCCTCCCTCTCCCTCCTCTCTCCCCTCTCTCCTCTCTCCCTCCCTCCCTCCCTCTCCCTCCCTCCCTCCTCTCTCTCCCTCCTCCCTCTCTCCCCTCCCTCCCTCTCCCCTCTCCCATCCCTCCCTCACCTCCCTCTCTCCTCCCTCCTCTCCTCTCCCTCCCTCTCTCTCCACCCACACTCACACACCCATCCCACACCACCCTCCTCCCTCTCCCCACACCCTCCCACCCACACTCCCCACCCACCCACACTCCCCCTCCCCCCCACCCTCCCACCCTCCCCCCCACACCCCCCACCACACCCCCCACACCCCTCCCACCACCCACACCCCAACACACCCCCCCACCACCCCCACCCAACACACCCCACCCACCCCACTCACCCTCACCCCCCTCACACACCCACCCACACCACACCCACCCACACCCCACCCACCCACACTCCCCCCACCCCCCTCACACACCCCCCCACTCCCACCCTCTCCCCCACCTCCCACCCACCCACACACCCTCCCACCCTCCCCACCCCCACACACTCACACCCACCCACCCACACACCCACCCTCCCCACACACACCCCCCACCCACCCACACACACACCCCCACACACACCCCCCACACCCCACCCCACACACCCCCCACCCCACACACCCCCCTCCACCCACCACACCCTCCCACCTCTCACCCACACACACACCCACCCACCCACCCACTCACCCACCCACACCCCCCACCACCCACACACCCCCACACCCACCACCCCACACCCACCCACACCACACACACCCCACACCACTCTCCCCCCTCCCCACTCTCTCACCCACCCACACACCCCCACTCCACCCTCCCTCCCTCACCTCCCTCTCTCCCCCCTCCCTCCCTCTCCCCCCTCTCCCCCCCTCCTCCCTCTCACCCTCTCCCTCTCTCTCTCCCCCTCCCTCCCTCTCCCTCCTCCCTCCTCCACCCTCTCTCCACCTCCCTCCCTCCCTCTCTCCCCTCTCCCCCCTCTCCCTCCCTCCCCTCCCCTCCCTCTCCCTCCTCACCCTCTCTCCACCTCCTCTCTCCCTCCCTCCCTCTCCCTCCCTCTCTCTCTCTCTCCCTCCTCTCCTCCCCCCTCCCTCCCTCTCTCTCCCCCTCTCCCTCCCTCTCTCCCTCCCTCTCCCTCTCTCCCTCTCCCTCCCCCTCTCCCTCCCTCTCTCCTCCCTCTCTCCCTCCTGTCTCCCTCCCTCCTCTCTCCATCTCTCTCCCTCTCTCCCCCTCCCTCTCCCTCCCTCCCTCTCTCTCTCTCCCTCCTCCCTCTCTCCCCCTCTCCCTCCCTGTCTCCCTCTCTCCCAATCCCTCCCTCCTCTCTCCCCCTCTCTCTCCTCTCCCTCCCTCTCTCGCTCCCTCCCTCCTCTCTCCTCCTCCTCTCTCCCCTCTCTCTCCCTCTCTCCTCTCCCTCTCTCCTCTCCCCTCTCCCCCTCTCCCCCTCCCGCCCTCCCTTTCTCTCTCCGTCCCTCCCCCCTCTCACTCTCCCCCTCTCTCTCCCTCCCTTCCTCCCTTCCTCCCCCCTCTCCTTCTCTCTCCCTCCCTCCCTCTCTCTCCCTCTCTCTCCCTCCCTCTCTCCCTCCTCCCTCCGTCCCTCCCCTCTCTCCCTCCCTCTCTTCCCTCCTCCCTCTCTCCCTCCCTCTCTCTCCCTCACTC
Source organism: Chiloscyllium punctatum (assembly GCF_047496795.1). Taxonomy (NCBI): domain Eukaryota; kingdom Metazoa; phylum Chordata; class Chondrichthyes; order Orectolobiformes; family Hemiscylliidae; genus Chiloscyllium; species Chiloscyllium punctatum. The sequence continues at coordinate 7,774,697 of NC_092771.1, read as the reverse complement.
CCTCTCTCACTCTCCCTCCCTCTCTCTCCCTCCCTCTCTCTCTCCCACCCTCTCTCTCCCTCCCTCCCTCTCTCCCTCCCTCTCTCTCTCTAACTCCCTCTCTCCCTCTCCCTCCCTCCCTCCCTCTCTCTCTCCCTCCCTCTCTCCCTCTCTCCATCTCTCTCTCTCCCTCCTTCTGTCTCCCTCCCTCTCTCTCCTCTCTTCCTCCCTCCCTCTCCCTCCTTCCCTCCCCCTCTCTCTCCCTCTCCCTCCCTCCCTCTGTCTCCCTCTCTCTCTCTCTCTGTCTCCCTCCCTCCCTCTCTCTCCCTCCCTCCCTCTCTCACCCTCTCTCTCCCTCTCTCTCCCTACCTCCCTCCCTCTCTCCCCCTCTCCCTCCCTCTCTCTCCATCTGTCTCCCTCCCTCCCTCTCTCTCTGTCTCCCTCCCTCCCTCCCTCTCTCTCCCTCCTCTCTCTCTCTCCCTCCCTCCCTCCCTCTCTCTCCCTCCCTCTCTCTCCCTCCCTCCCTCCCTCTGTCTCCTTCTCTCTCTCTCTGTCTCCCTCCCTCCCTCTCTCTCCCTCTCTCCCTCTCTCTCCCTACCTCCCTCCCTCTCTCCCCCTCTCCCTCCCTCTCTCTCCTTCTGTCTCCCTCTCTCTCCCTCTCTTCCCTGCCTCCCTCCCTCCCTCTCTCTCCCTCCCTCACTCTGTCCCACCTCTCACTCCTGCTCTCTCCCTCCCTCCCTCTCTCTCTGTCTCCCTACCTCCCTCTCTCCCTCCCTCCCTCTCTCTCCCTCCCTCCCTCTCTCCCCCTCTCCCTCCCTCTCTCTCCTTCTCTCTCCCTCTCTCCCTCTCTCTCCCTCCCTCCCTCACTCGCTCTCCCACCCTCTCTCTCCCTCTCTCTCTCCCTCCCTCTCTCTCTGTCTCCCTACTTCCCTCCCTCTCTCTCCTCCCTCCCTCTCCCCCACTCCCTCCCTCTCTCTTCTCTCTCTCTCTCTCCCTCCCTCCCTCTCTCCTCCCACCCTCTCTCTCCCTCCCTCTCTCTCTTCTCCTCCCTCCCTCCCTCTCTCACACCCTCTCTCACCTCCCTCCATCTCTCCACACTCCCCCTCTCCACCCCTCCCCTCCCTCCCTCCCTCTCTCCCTCCCTCCCTCTCTCCCCCCTCCCTCCCTTCTCCCCCCTCTCCCCATCCCCCCTCCTCTCCCACCCACTCCCCCTCTCACCTCTCCACCCTCACTCTCCTCCCACCCTCCCTCCACCCTCTCCCTCACACCCCTCTCTCACCCTCACACCCACACCCTCTCACACCCACTCCCTCACCCTCTCACCCCTCCCCACACCCACCTCACACCCACCCACCCTCTCTCTCCCCTCCCCCCCTCCCCCTCCCTCTCACCAACTCTCTCCCACCCTCCCTCTCTCTCCCTCTCACTCCCCACTCTCCCCTCCCTCCCTCTCTCTTCCCCTCACCCACCCTCCAACCCTCCCTCCCTTCCCTCACACTCCCTCCCTCTCTCTCCCTCCCTCCCTCTCTCTCCCTCCCTCTCACACTCCCTCCCTCCACTCTCTCCCTCCCTCTCTCTCCCTCCTCCCTCTCTCCCTCCCTCCCTGTCTCTCACCTTCCCTCCTCCCTCTCCCTCCCTCCTCTCTCCCCTCTCTCGCTCTCTCTCCTTCCCTCCCTCTCTCCCTCCCTCCCCCCTCTCACTCCCTCCCTCCCTCTCTCCCTCCCCCTCACTCTCCCCCCTCCCCCCTCACACTCCCCCCTCCACCCTCTCTCCTCCCTCCCTCCTCTCTCCCTCTCCTCTCCCACCCCCCACCCTCCCTCCTCTCTCCCCCCTCCTCCCCTCCCTCCCCCTCTCCCTCCCTCTCTCTCCCTCCCTCCCTCTCCCCTCTCTCCTCTCCCCCCTCCCTCTCTCCTCCCTCCCCCTCTCTCTCTCCCTCCCTCACCCTCCCTCCCTCTCCCTCCCTCCCTCCCTCTCCTCCCACTCTCTCCCCCCTCCCTCCCTCACACTCCCACCCCCTCTCTCTCCCCCCCCTTCCTCCCTCTCTCTCCCTCCCTCCCTCTCTCTCCGTCTCTCTCTCCCTCCCTCCCTCTCCCTCTCCCTCCCTCCCTCCCTATCTCTCCCTCTCTCTCTCCCCTCCCTCCCTCTCTCTCCCCCTCTCCCTCCCTCTCTCCCTCCCTCCCTCTCCCTCTCTCTCTCCCTTCCTCTCCCTCTCTCCCCCCCCTCCCTCCCTCTCTCTCCCCCTCTCCCTCCCTCTCTCCCTCCCTCCCTCCCTCTCTCTCTCTCTCTCCCTCCCTCTCCCTCTCTCCCCCCTCCCTCCCTCTCTCTCTCCCCCTCTCCCTCCCTCTCTCCCTCCCTCTCCCTCTCTCCCTCTCCCTCCCCCTCTCTCTCCCTCCCTCTCTCCCCTCCCTCTCTCTCCCTCCCTGTCTCCCTCCCTCCCTCTCTCCATCTCTCTCCCTCTCTCCCCCTCCCTCTCCCTCCCTCCCTCTCCCTCCCTACCCCTCTCTCTCCCTCCCTCTCCCTCCCTCTCCCTCCCTCCCTCCTCCTCTCCTCCTTCTCTCCCTCTCTCTCCCTCTCTCTCCCTCCCTCTCCCTCCCTCTCCCTCCCTCCCCCTCTCCCTCCTTCCCTCCCTCTCTCCCTCTCTCTCCCTCCCTCTCTCTCCCTCCCTCTCTCTTTCTCCCTCTCTCCCTCCCTCCTTCCCTCCCTCCCTCCCTCTCTCTCCCTCCCTCTCTCCTCCCTCCCTCCCTCTCTCTCTCCCTCCCTCCCTCTCTCCCTCCCTCCCCCTGTCTCTCTCTCCCTCCCTCTCTCTCTCTCCCTCCCCTTCTCCCTCCCTCCCTTCCCTCTCTCTTCCTCTCTCTCCCCCTCCCTCCCTCTCTCTCCCTCCCCCTCTCTCTCCCCCCCCTTCCTCCCTCTCTCTCCCTCCCTCCCTCTCTCTCCCTCTCTCTCTCCCTCCCTCCCTCCCTCTCCATCCCTCCCTCCCTCTCTCTCCCTTTCTCTCCCCCCTCCCTCCCTCTCTCTCCCCCCTCCCTCTCTCTCTCTCCCTCCCTCCCTCTCCCTCTCTCTCTCTCCCTCCCTCTCCCTCTCTCCCCCCTCCCTCCCTCTCTCTCCCCCTCTCTTTCCCTCTCTCCCTCCCTCCCTCCCTCTCCCTCTCTCTCTCTCGCTCCCTCTCCCTCTCTCCCCCCTCCCTCCCTCTCTCTCCCCTCTCCCTCCCTCTCTCCCTCCCTCCCTCCCCCTCTCTCTCCCTCCCTCTCTCCCTCCCTCTCCCTCTCTCCCTCCCTCTCTCCCTCCCTCTCTCCCTCCCTCTATCTCCCTCCCTCCCTCCCTCTCTCTCCTTCCCTCCCCCCCTCTCTCTCCCTCTCTCCTCTCTCCCTCTCTCCTCCCTCCTCTCTCCCTCCCTCTCTCCCTCTCTCCCTCCCTCTCTCTCTCCCTCCCTCTCTCCCTCCCTCTCTCCCTCTCTCCCTCTCTCCCTCTCTCCCTCCCTCCCTCCCTCTCTCCCTCTCTCCCTCTCTCTGGTGTACATGAATAGCCAGTAGCATCCTCTGCTGCCCAAACAGTCTGTACTGAAGGATTGTTTCCCAAATCGAGTATCTCCCTTTGGTGTGATTCACATAAACCTCCGGCTGCTTTTAGCTGATGGTATTCCGAGGACATTCCGCACACTCACTGCTTCTTCCGGATATTTTGGTGTCGGCGATAGCTCAGAGCAGACTCATCCCTGTCAGAGTCCAGAATCCTAAGATCAGACCCATGACGGACATTCTGGCTGGGGAATGAGGGAGTGCTATCCTGCCCATGTGCCTGACCTGCCCTCTCGGGTCGATGCGTTAGTTCCCATGGCATTAGTCTAAATTCCATCAGAATTGTCCTTAGTGTTCTGGGCAATATCTATCCATCAGCTAAACATTGTTGTTCATGGAATCTTACTATGCTGAAAATGCCTCACAAAGATAATAACTGCCTTTCAGAAGTCCTTCACTTGATGTAAAGCCTCTGAGGATGTAGCAGGTGCTATAGGAATGTAAGCCTTGAGAGTTGAGGTCATCAATGGGAAACTAACCAAGACATGGAAATAGCAACTTGACATCCCATGCCAAACAGCTCATCGTCTGCCAGCGTCATGGGTGGATGGTGCTCAGTCATGGGGCTGATTTACAGGGCCAGCCCAGATACATTGGGCCGAATGGCCTGTTCTCCATTCGCTGCCTGATTCAGTAACAGTTGAATGGGCCAAGATCGGACTGAACTTGAGGAAATGAAAAAACAGTGTAGGCACGACAGGGTGGGTTTGAAATGGGGTGGATCTGGCAGAGGCTATAGGGAAAAAGAGGCATTGAGGAGTTTTGTTTTTCAAAGAGTGCATGGGGAAGGAGAAAGAAGAGGGGGTGAATCTCCAGGAGACAAGAGCAAAAAGGTAATGTGCAACCAGGAAGTCAGGAGTGTACAGCACGGAAACACACCCAACCTGTCCATGCCGACCAGATATCCCAACCCAATCTTGTCCCACCTGCCAGCACCCGGCCCATATCCCTCCAAACCCTTCCTATTCATATACCCATCCAAATGCCTCTTAAATGTTGTAATTGTACCAGCCTCTACCACATCCTCTGGCAGCTCATTCCATACACGCACCACCCTCTGTGTGAAAAAGTTGTCCCTTAGAGTCCTTTTATATCTTTCCCCTCTCACCCTAAACCTATGCCCTCTAGTTCTCGACTCCCGACCCCATGGAAAAGACCATGTCTATTTATCTTTTCCATGCCTGCCCACCCCCCCCATGATTTTATAAACCTCTATAAGGTCACCCCTCAGTCTTTGGTGCTCCAGGGAAAACAGCCCCAGCCTGTTCAGTGTTCTCCAACAGCCTCCTCTCAGGCAGTTCCCCGAACAGTACAGCACCACCTCAGCACTGTACAGAGCCATAACCCCCAAACTGTGCAGTACAGGCTCTGAACTCACGGTCCGCCTCCATCAGAACACCAGAACAGAAAGGTGAGACACTCAAAGCAATCACTGAACACAGTGTAAACAGGTTGGTGCCTAATAGGCCCGACACCTGGCTGATTACTGCAGCCAGAGTGAATTATTCCTTCTTTAGTAATTCACATTACTTTCGCAGTTCTCATTAGACTTGCTGCAACACTGACTCCATGTTGAGAAGGCAGGCACATGTAATCATTTGAATCTCTCATTAAAGCTGTTGGAGTAGATCGGCAGACAGCATCAAAAATAAAACACCAGCATTTCAAACAGCCCTGATAGCCAAGAACAGACCCAACATCACATTCCATATTTTACCTCATTACATTGTACATTGCTGCTCAATATCGGTTGCACAAAGACCAACATTATGGCACTTCAGGCATCAATGGTAAGTGCCAATTATTCCCTCTTCCTGTACACAATACAAACGAGGGGAAAGCTCACCCTACTCTTGTAAAACTCCATCTACTCCTTTAAATGAAGAATAAAGCTCAATCTACACTTTCAAATGTGAAGAAAAGTTGCCTCCACTAAACACAGGACAGGGACAGCACGGGGTTAGATACAGAGTAAAGCTCCCTCTACACTGTCCCCCATCAAACACTCCCAGGACAGGGACAGCACGGGGTTAGATACAGAGTAAAGCTCCCTCTACACTGTCCCCATCAAACACTCCCAGGGACAGGGACAGCACGGGGTTAGATACAGAGTAAAGCTCCCTCTACACTGTCCCCATCAAACACTCCCAGGGACAGGGACAGCACAGGGCTAGATACAGAGTAAAGCTCCCTCTACACTGTCCCCATCAAACACTCCCAGGACAGGGACAGCACAGGGCTAGATACAGAGTAAAGCTCCCTCTACACTGTCCCCCATCAAACACTCCCAGGACAGGGACAGCACAGGGTTAGATACAGAGTAAAGCTCCCTCTACACTGTCCCCCCCCATCAAACACTCCCAGGACAGGGACAGCACAGGGCTAGATACAGAGTAAAGCTCCCTCTACACTGTCCCCCCCCATCAAACACTCCCAGGGACAGGGAGAGCACAGGGCTAGATACAGAGTAAAGCTCCCTCTACACTGTCCCCCCCCATCAAACACTCCCAGGACAGGGACAGCACAGGGCTAGATACAGAGTAAAGCTCCCTCTACACTGTCCCCATCAAACACTCCCAGGACAGGGACAGCACAGGGCTAGATACAGAGTAAAGCTCCCTCTACACTGTCCCCCCACATCAAACACTCCCAGGACAGGGACAGCACAGGGCTAGATACAGAGTAAAGCTCCCTCTACACTGTCCCCATCAAACACTCCCAGGACAGGGACAGCACAGGGTTAGATACAGAGTAAAGCACCCTCTACACTGTTCCCCCCAATCAAACACTCCCAGGACAGGGACAGCACAGGGCTAGATACAGAGTAAAGCTCCCTCTACACTGTCCCCCCCCCATCAAACACTCCCAGGACAGGGACAGCACAGGGCTAGATACAGAGTAAAGCTCCCTCTACACTGTCCCCATCAAACACTCCCAGGACAGGGACATCACAGGGCTAGATACAGAGTAAAGCTCCCTCTACACTGTCCCCCATCAAACACTCCCAGGGACAGGGACAGCACGGGGTTAGATTCAGAGTAAAGCTCCATCTACACTGTCCCCATCAAACACTCCCAGGACAGGGACAGCACGGGGTTAGATACAGAGTAAAGCTCCCTCTACACTGTCCCCATCAAACACTCCCAGGGACAGGGACAGCACGGGGTTAGATACAGAGTAAAGCTCCCTCTACACTGTCCCCATCAAACACTCCCAGGACAGGGACAGCACAGGGTTAGATACAGAGTAAAGCTTCCTCTACACTGTCCCCATCAAACACTCCCAGGGACAGGGACAGCACAGGGTTAGATACAGAGTAAAGCTTCCTCTACACTGTCCCCATCAAACACTCCCAGGGACAGGGACAGCACAGGGCTAGATACAGAGTAAAGCTCCCTCTACACTGTCCCCCATCAAACACTCCCAGGGACAGGGACAGCACAGGGCTAGATACAGAGTAAAGCTCCCTCTACACTGTCCCCATCAAACACTCCCAGGACAGGGAGAGCACAGGGCTAGATACAGAGTAAAGCTCCCTCTACACTGTCCCCCATCAAACACTCCCAGGGACAGGGACAGCACGGGGTTAGATTCAGAGTAAAGCTCCATCTACACTGTCCCCATCAAACACTCCCAGGACAGGGACAGCACGGGGTTAGATACAGAGTAAAGCTCCCTCTACACTGTCCCCATCAAACACTCCCAGGGACAGGGACAGCACGGGGTTAGATACAGAGTAAAGCTCCCTCTACACTGTCCCCATCAAACACTCCCAGGACAGGGACAGCACAGGGTTAGATACAGAGTAAAGCTTCCTCTACACTGTACCCATCAAACACTCCCAGGGACAGGGACAGCACAGGGTTAGATACAGAGTAAAGCTTCCTCTACACTGTCCCCATCAAACACTCCCAGGGACAGGGACAGCACGGGGTTAGATTCAGAGTAAAGCTCCATCTACACTGTCCCCAACAAACACTCCCAGGACAGGGACAGCACAGGGTTAGATACAGAGTAAAGCTCCCTCTACACTGTGCCTATCAAACACTCCCAGCGACAGGGATAACATGGGGTTAGATTCAGAGTAAAGCTCCCTCTACACTGTCCCTTATCAAACGCACCCAGGGACAGGGACAGCACAGGGTTAGATACAGAGTAAAGCTCTCTCTACACTGTCCCCATGAAACACTCCCAGGGACAGGGATAGCACACGGTTAGATACAAAGTAAAGCTTGCTCTACACTGTCCCCATCAAACACTCCCAGGTACAGGGACAGCACAGGGTTAGACACAGAATAAAGCACCCTCTACACTGTCCCCATCCAATAGTTTATCTGGGGTTTCTTCCTGCGATATTACCGTAAATACTACACTCAGTATAACTGCCCTCTTTGAGCCTTCTATGTGTCTGACACTTCAGGATCGTTTGTAACTGTTTGTCTTAATCTTCTTCATTGCAGAAAAGTGAAAGGAATTTGTTTGAATTTCAGTTAGTGAGGTTTTAGACTCTCGGGTCAAAGTGTGGGAACCTGCTCAATTGGAAAGGGGAGCGTCTGGAGAATTGACAAAATAAGTTTTTAAAAAGTTTATTCATTTTGTGAGATGGAACATCACTGGCTAACCCAGTATTTATTGCCCGTCCCTAGTTGCCCCTTGAGAAGGTGGGGTTGTGCTGCCTTCTTGAACCGCTGTAGTCCATGTGCTGGAGGTTGACCCACAATGCCCTGAAGCAGGGAATTCCAGGATTGTGACCCAGCGACAGCGAAGGAACAGTGAGATATTTCCAAGTCAGGATGGTGACGGGCTCGGAGGGGAACTTGAAGGTGGGAGTGTTCAGGTGGAATTCAGCTCTCATATCCATGTTTGACCCAAGACTGGAATGAGGTCAGGAGCTGAGTGACCCAGGGGGAATCCAAACATAGCTCTGTCTATCACTTGCTGTTTATGGTGTTTGGCATAACTAATCCTGTTTGGGGGCTTCACCAGGTTGACATCTCACCATCAGGTATACCTGGTGCTGCTCCTGGCATGCCCTCCTGCACTCTCCATTGAACCAGGGTTGATCCCTTGGCTTGATGGTAATGGTTGAGTGGGGGATACGCCGGGCCATGAGGTTACAGATTGTGCCGGAGAACAGTCCTGCTGCTGTTGATGGCCCACAGTGCCTCATGGATGCTCAGCCTTGAGCTGCTAGATCAGTTTGAAGTCTGTCCCATTGAGCACGGTGATAGTGTCACACAACAAGATGGAGGGTATTCTCAATGCGAATGTGGGACTTTGTCTCCACAAGGACTGTGCGATGGTCACTGTTACTGATACAGTCATGGACAGATACATCTGCAGCTGGCAGATTGGTCAGGATAAGAAAGTATGTTTTTCCCCCTTGTAGATTCCCTCCCCACCTGCCACAGACCCAGTCTATCAGCGATGTCCTGTAGGACCCAACCAGTGCGATCAGTAACGCTGCTGCCGAGCCACTCCTGGTGGTGGACATTGAAATCCCCCACCCAGAGAACATTCTGTGCTCTTGCCATCCTCAGTGCTTTCTGTAGGTGTTATTCAACATGGAGGAGTACCAATTCAGCATCTGAGGGGGAATGGCATTTAGTAGTCAGCAGAAGGTTTCCTTCCCTGTTTTTAACCTGAAGCCACTAGACTTCACGAGGTCTGGAGTCAATGCTGAGGATTCCCAAGGCAACTTCCTTCCTCCCGTATCCCACTGTTGAGTCTGTCCTGCTAGTGGGACAGGACTTATCCAAGGATGGTGATGGTGGTGTCTAAGACATTGTCTATAAGATATGATTCCGTGAGTATGAATATGTCAGGCTGTTGCTTGACTTGTCTATGAGATAGCGCTATCAATTTTGGCACTAGCCCCCAGATGTTATTAAGGTGGACTTTGCAGGGTCAACAGGGCTATTTCTGCCATTGTCTTTTCTGGTGCCTAAGTTGATACCAAGCAATCCATCTGGTTTCATTTCTTTGAGACTTTGTCACGATTGGTACAACTGAATGGCTTGCTAGGCCATTTTAGAGGGCAGTTAAGAGTCAACCACATTGCTGTGGGTCTGGAGTCACATGTAGGCTAGACCAGGTGAGTTGGCAGATTTCCTTCCCTAAAGGGCATTAGTGAATCAGATGGGCTTGCCAACAATTGATAATGTGTTCATTGTCATCAGTAGATACTTCATTCTAGATTTTTTTTATTGGATTGAAATTCTACCATCTGACATGGTGGGATTCAAACCTGGGTCCCCAGGACATTAGCTGGGTCAAGTGAAAATAACCCTCGGGTATTGCCTTCCCCAGAATCAATGTAGAACCAAGTCCGGAGAAAGTGTCTCAGAAAGTCTCCTTAATACTCTCTGAGCAGCAAAGGGAATGTTAAGGAGTGTTCGAGAGCCTCTGCTGTATCTGATTGGTTGTGAGTTTCCAAAGTGCCACGTGCCCTGTTGGATGGCGGCTTCAATAACACACAGTGATTCCCACGGTCATCGTACTAACGTTATCTCCTTTACCAAGATGGTGGGTCACACTAAATAGAACCCACATTGATTTCACTGTCTAGTTATAGTCACCTTGGAGCATCTAGAGTATGGAAGCATATGACATAGAAATAGGTGTCGGCCATTCAGGCCATTGGGCCTATCCCACCATTCAATACCATCATGGCTGATCATTCACTGCATTCGCTTGTTACCCAGGTTATCCCTGTATCTCTTTACGTCCTTGGTATTCAGAAACCTGGTTCCCATCTAAGTTCACTTTCCAAAGGTAATTGTTTTATTGGAACAGAGTTGAATCAGGGCCTCTTGTCAGTAACAGCTTTTATTTTTTTCAGATACAGGGCAGGGTGAGACCGTGGAGGAATTTAGAGACAAGGATAAGGATGTAAACATTGAGGTGTTGATAGGACAGCACGTCTGCGCTCCTGGGACGACAGCGGTAGTGCTTATTCCCCACTGCCCCCCCCACCCCGCACCCATGGTGTGTGTGTGCAGGTGTGAGACACAGTGAGAGACACAAGGTGTACGAATCTTTCTTCAATTTCCACCACCAGGAAGATATGAAAACACCCGGGTGGCCAGTGACAAGCACCGCCCTTCACATCAAAGGGCAATGCTGTGTGAGCAAAACAGTGAAGGGGAGGGTAGGGACTAAATCAAAATAGAGTTGGAGGGAGAAATGATGCACTCCACTCCCTGCGGTGCCCACCTCTCCCTGAACGACTCCAGGGTGTCGGTGGACACCGCGTGCTCCTTCTCCAAGGACACCCGGGCTCTAACGTAATCCCGGAAGAGGGGCAGGCAGTCGGCCCTAACGACCTCCTCCACATCCCGCTGCCTGGACCTGTTGATGGCCAGTTTGGCCAGGCCCAGGAGCAGACCCACGAGGAGGTCCTCGGACCTGCCCTCCCTCCTCCGTACCGGGTGCCCGAAGATCAGGAGCGTGGGACAGTAACAGCTTTTATTGTGCATCTGAAGCACATGCAATAAATAGCCAGTTGACCTTTGTATGAATGGTGTTGCAAAGGTGTTAGGATGTTGGTTATGAATCCTGATTTGGATCAATGTCTGAGGCTATGGAGCCTCCTGTTGATGGAGAGAAGCAGACTGGGGATCTGACAGTTGTGGACAGAGCTGGAGAGAACAAGGCTTCCACACTGTCCTCAAAACCCTGTCTGAGAAAACGTGCAAATATTGCAGCCTGTGTTTGAACACAGGATAACACCAGGGACTGGCAGGGATGGAGAGAGCTCTTCATCTATAAAATCCGCTTTAACCATAGGCTATTTCTTATTGCTGGGCCATTTTGTGCTCCATTCACAAAGTGCTCTATCCCCACCCCCTCAATGACTAAAGGATATCTGAAAACCTTTCTGCAAAAGTTTCTGTCTGAGGCTGACAGTAATCTATTGAAATCTGAGGCAATGAACAATTGATTTTCCTTTAACCGTTGATGTGTGTATTACGGGAATGAAACATAGCTGTTTTGATCTTCCAACTATCTATCATTAAATTGAATAGCATAGAATAGGTTTGAGGGGCTGACTGGTCTTCCCCTCTCCCTGTGGTGCTAATTATAGTGATAAGTGGGTGAAGGCAGGAGGGGGGTATTTTGTTGCAATGAAATTCCACCCCGTGACTTGTTGGTGACTTAAGGACAAATCTGATTAAGGTCATTCAGTGGTGAGCAGTGACTCAGTGGTTAGCGCTGCTGCCTCCCAGCACAAGGGACTCAGGTTCGAATCCACCCTTGGGTGATTGTCTATTTGGGGGGGGGCTCAGGTTCGCCCTGTGTCTGTGAGGTTTTCCTCCCACAGTCCAAGGGTGTGCAGATTAGGTGGATTGGCTGTGGGAAACTTGGAGTTACAGGGACAGCGTGGGCGTCTTGGTGGGAGGGTCAGTGGAGGCTCGATGGGCTGAATGGTCTTTATCTGCACTGTAAGGATTCTATGAATTCACACGCAGTTCTGGAATCCACATGTGATATATAAATGTGGTTAGACTGGAGGGAGTGCAGAGAGGATGCTCCAGGAGCTGATATCCCCACCATAGCCCGCTGCAGATTGTCATGGTATTTGGGGAAGGGCCCAGGGACCAGAGCTCCGTGAGTGAGGTGCAGCTTTTCTAACCCTGCAACATTTTACCGACAGCACCCAGGGGGTCAGAGGACCATGTGTAGGTAGTTATTTCTCATCAAAACGATCAGAGTATCATTCGACATCTCCAGAGCAGGGGGGACATGAACTCAGGTCTGGTTCAGAGGTAAGGACAGTACCACCACATCACAAGAGCCCTGAACACAATTTATTCCATGGGGAAGTATCCAGTGAGCACATGGAACCACACTGGGTATGTGTTGAGCCCCATGCAGTAATGTAATGAGACACTCAGTGTAGGGCAGTGACAGCTATCAATATCTCAGGTGTGTTGCATCTGGCAGTTTCCTCTTCACTCTCTCTAACATTCTCACAATTCACCATATTCCACGATCTCAAAAAATGTCGGGATTGTTATTACAACCAGCACTAGGCTTTCTCATGTTAGCCTCCTGAGTCAGCCATCCCTCTCAGAGACATGAGCACCTCATCTAAACAGATACTCCAGTGTCCGTATCGAGGGAATACCCAGGAATGTGTACCTTTCAGGTGAGATCCCTAAAGGATGCCGTAGCAATAATCCGAGGGGAAGGGAGCTCCTCCTGAGACTAATATTAATCCCTCAGCCAACATCGCCAACAAATAATCTTGTCATTTAATGTCATTTCTTTTTATGGGATCCTGCTATACACAAATTGATTAGTATATTTTCCAAATTGTATTTTCCATGCACCACCTCATTGACTATGAACCACTCTTGAATGTTCTGAGATGAAAGAAGGTGCTATGTAAATGCAAGCTTTATCTTTTGCCATTATAAAGGGTGGGTGTGTTTTGCTGAACAGCTCATCCATGTCCATGTTAATCCCTTTAATGAAACAGTTTTGACCAACACGTTGACAAACAACATCGCATTCACATTGAACCTCAAAGCACCTGATTCTCAAATGACCTCAATTCGCAGCCATGATGTGGAGATGCCGGTGTTGGACTGGGGTGTACAAAGTTAAAATTCACACAACACCAGGTTATAGTCCAACAGGTTCAACTGGAAGCACAATCACCTGATGAAGGAGCAGCGCTCCAAAACCTAGTGCTTCCAATTAAACCTGTTGGACAATAACCTGGTGTTGTGTGATTTTTAACTCAACCCGCAGTGTTGACAACAGCTTGACAAAGTGCCCTCAGAAGTCTCCTAATAGGTTTCCAAAATCCTCCTCAAACCTTCAGCTGCAACAGAGCAGTAGAAGGCAATAGTCCCTTACAGAAGCACTCGGAATGCTCTGCTCCACCCACTTCCCTCCTTTCACTAGGTTGCTGTTGAAAGATGGCAATAGGTCAAACATTCACCACCAAAACACCGTCTTAGTGAGCCCTCCATTGCTAACATATATCCATGCCCTGGTTTATTTGGAGACAGACCCAAACTGATTCCATTTGACAGAAACGTGAGCTGCCCTAAACAAGCCAAACTGCTGAAGATGAGACAAAACACAAGTGGGATGAATCTTGGAAGAAGCTGGCTGTCACAAATAACACAAGATTCTTTTTTCAAGACAGGAGGAAAGAGCAGCTAGATTTTCACACACTTTCTCAATGGTATGTCCTTGATGTTTTCTGATCCACTGAGATCTGTAATTTCCATCTTCATGCTGCTGTTACGTGATTCTCAGTTGCGTTAGGGCTGAGTCCTGATTCAGACCACCTTCAGCAATAGCGTGCCTAAAATGTGACGAAGCATACAATATCTACCAAGCACAGATCAATTCACAACAGTAGAAAGGTGAGCAATACAGGGAAGGTCGCGTGTGAAGTGGCAGTGATGCAGCAGGGCTGCAGATTAGATTACTTACAGTGTGGAAACAGGCCCTTCAGCCCAACAAGTCCACACTGACCCTCCGAAGAGCAACCCACCCAGACCCATTCCCCTACATTTACCCCTTCACCTAACACTACGGGCAATTTCCCATGGCCAATTCACCTAACCTGCACATCTTTGAACTGTGGGAGGAAACTGGAGCACCCAAAGGAAACCCACGCAGACACTGGGAGAATGTGCAAACTCCACACAGACAGTTGCCTGAGGAGGGAATTGAACCCAGGTCCCTGGTGCTGTGAGGCAGCAGTGCTAACCACTGTGCCACTGTGCCACCTGATGCTACCGTGCCACCCGATGCTGGAGATCAGAGTCTAGATTGGAGAGGTGCTGGAAAAGCACAGCAGGTCATAACAAAAATTAACATCTTGGGTTTGGATTGGACAATCAAGGGGAGGTTGGGTTAGTAAAGGTGCAGTAGAAGCTACAATCAGACCAAAGGGGAATCATTGAATGGTGGAACAGGCTTGAAGGGCTGAATGGTTTATTCCTGTTCCCAATCCCCGCATGAAACTTAGGAGAAGTTGTAGGCCATTCAGCCTCCCTAGCCTGGCTTCCATTGGATACTAGACCAAGGCCTGTCGATATGACAACGTCATCCAATCAGCTTTGTTTCTGCAGCCTTCAATATCTTAAAGCTTACATTAGAGCCCGGGTGTCCTTGGAGAAGGAGCACGCGGTGTCCACCAACACCCTGGAGTCGTTCAGGGAGAGGTGGGCGCCGCAGGGAGTGGAGTGCATCATTTCTCCCTCCAACTCTATTTTGATTTAGTCCCTACCCTCCCCTTCACTGTTTGATCTCGCAGCATTGCCCTTTGATGTGAAGGGCAGTGCTTGTCACTGGCCACCCGGGTGTTTATCCTATCTTCCTGGTGGTGGAAATTGAATAAAGATTCGTGCACTTTGTGTTTCTCACTGTGTCTCACACCTGCACACACACACACACACACACACACACACACACTATGAGTGCTGGGGAAAAATAAGCACTACCGCAGTTAGGCGGGAGTGTGGGGGTGTTAAAAAAAAACAGGAATAAAAAAAATCTTAAAGTTGTAAATAATCTGTCAGTCTCAGTTTTGAGATTTTAAACAGCCTCTCGACCTGTAACAGGTTTGTGAAAATATCAGAGCTTCACTCTGCATTGTGTGAAGGGACACTGACTGACATTACCCTAAATCAGATTAACAAACTTTTGAATGAGGGAAATCAAATATTTATAACGTCAAGGGTAAGGAGAGAGTGTCCATCCATCTCACTGAGGGTGAGGAGCGAGTGTCCGTCCATCCCACTGAGGGTGAGGAGCGAGTGTCCATCCATCTCACTGAGGGTGAGGAGCGAGTGACTGTCCATCTCACTGAGGGTGAGGAGCGAGTGACTGTCCATCCCACTGAGGGTGAAGGAGGGAGTGTCCGTCCATCCCACTGAGGGTGAGGAGCAACTGCCCGTCCATCTCACTGAGGGTGAGGAGCGAGTGTCCGTCCATCCCACTGAGGGTGAGGAGCGAGTGTCCATCCATCTCACTGAGGGTGAGGAGCGAGTGACTGTCCATCTCACTGAGGGTGAGGAGCGAGTGACTGTCCATCCCACTGAGGGTGAGGAGCGAGTGTCCTTCCATCTCACTGAGGGTGAGGAGCGAGTGTCCGTCCATCTCACTGAGGGTGAGGAGCGAGTGACTGTCCATCTCACTGAGGGTGAGGAGCGAGTGTCCGTCCATCTCACTGAGGGTGAGAAGTGACTCTCTGTCCATCTCACTGAGCGTGAGTAGAGTAGGTCCGTCCATCTCACTGTTCTTGGAGTGTTTGTTGGGTGACAGTATAGAGAGAGCTTTACTCTATATCTAACCCCGTGCTGTCCCTGTCCTGGGAGTGTTTGATGGGGACAGTGTAGAGGGAACTTTACTCTATATCTAACCCCGTACTGTGTCTGTCCTGGGAGTGTTTGATGGGGACAGTGTAGAGGGAACTTTACTCTGTATCTAACCCCGTGCTGTCCCTGTCCTGGGAGTGTTTGATGGGGACAGTGTAGAGGGAGCTTTACTCTATATCTAACCCCGTACTGTGTCTGTCCTGGAAGTGTTTGATGGGGACAGTGTAGAGGGAGCTTTACTCTGTATCTAACCCTGTACTGTCCCTGTCCTGGGAGTGTTTAATGGGGACAGTGTAGAGAGAGCTTTACTCTGTATCTAACCCTGTGCTGTCCCTGTGCCTGGGAGCGTTTGATAAGGGACAGTATAAAGGGAGCTTTACTCTGTATCTAGCCCCATGTTATCCCTGTCGCTGGGAGTGTTTGATAGGCACAGTGTAGAGGGAGCTTTACTCTGTATCTAACCCTGTGCTGTCCCTGTCCCTGGGAGTGTTTAATGGGGATAGTGTAGAAGGAGCTTTACTCTGTATCTAGCCCTGTGCTGTCCCTTTCCTGGGAGTGTTTGATGGGGACAGTGTAGAGGGAGCTTTACTCTGTATCTAACCCTGTGCTGTCCCTGTCCTGGGAGTGTTTGATGGATACAGTGTAGAGGGAGCTTTACTCTGTATCTAACCCTGTGCTGTCCCTGTCCCTGGGAGTGTTTAATGGGGACAGTGTAGAGGAAGCTTTACTCTGTATCTAGCCCTGTGCTGTCCCTGTCCCTGGGAGTGTTTGATGGGGACAGTGTAGAGGGAGCTTTACTCTGTATCTAACCCTGTGCTGTCCCTGTCCCTGGGAGTGTTTGATGGGGACAGTGTAGACGGAGCTTTACTCTGTTTCTAACCCCGTGCTGTCCCTGTCCCTGGGAGTGTTTGATGGGGGACAGTGTAGAGGGACATTCTCTTTCTGTTTTAAAGAGTAGAGGGAGCTGCACTGTGCTCAGTTTGAAGCACTAGTGTGGAATCTGATATGGGACGAATTCCTTTGGCCAGGCCGAAATTCCCACACTCCAATGAAGCAGAAAAATCACAGCTCAGTTGGAAACGGAAGGAAGAAGACATTTGCTGAGGCAACTCCTCGAGCCAGATGCCACCTGTGGAAACACATTGAATCGAACGATTTCCACCTCCCCAGAAACCTCCACTCCAGCTTGAGCAGAAGTAAAGCTTTTCGATGTTAGTTCCTTCCTCAGAGATATTAATGCGGGAAATTGGCTAAATTATCCAGAGGAATTGAAAAGGAGAGATGATGATCATTGAAAATCTTTTCTTTGCAGCCAGTTGAGCAGACGTTAGACGTTAATAAGCTTCTGCGATAGAATGAATTGCATTTCAATTGTTCCTGTGTCACCTCCTTACTGAGATTTTGATTAAATTTGATATGGAGATTTCAACAAGAGACATTGAGTTGTTTTTGGAAAGCTGTTGACCTGTATCATGCATCTTTGCTTAATAAGAAAGAATTGTGTGAATAGCTGTGGGATTAAATGCTGCAAGTCATTCACAAAGATGTTTACTGTGTTACACTGCAGCTGACGATAATACTGGACAAGACCCAAATCTCAGAGTGAAATCTGGCCTGATAGACCATATGTTTTAGTTGCCACTTGGTCACTGAAGTTACTGGCACGAGGCTATGAATGTATCTTTAACAACAAGCAACATAATATTATTATGCAAATGAAAATAAAAAGAAACAAGTTACGTATTGGCGCAACAGCCACAGGCATCCATTGTCTCCACTACTGATGCTCAGTAGCAGCAGGGTGTATTATCTACAAGGTACACTGCAGGAAGTCCCAAGCCAGCACCTTCCAAACCCATACCCACTTCCATCTAGAAGGACAAGGGCAGCAGATACATGGGAACACTGTCCGCTGCAAGTTCCCCTCCAAGCCACTCACCATCCTGACTTGGAAATATATCGCCGTTCCTTCAGTGTCGCTGGGTCAAAATCCTGGAATTCCCTCCCTCAGGGCATTGTGGGTCTACCTACAGCACATGGCCTGCAGCGGTTCAAGAAGGCAGCTCACCCCCACCCTCTCAAGGGGCAACTAGGGACGGGCAATAAATGCTGGGCCAGCCACTGATACTCACATCCCACAAATGAATAAATTTAAAAAAATTATAAAGACAAAGCTAAAAAATAAAAATTTGAAAGATTTTATAAGTAATCAGTGAAGAGAAAGATTTAACTCTTGTTTTTTTTTCCCAACAATATCCTGTACAGTCACTCAACCCCAATGAAGTATTACTCCTGTCATTACATTTAAATTTCTTATCCATTTCAGAATTGGTCAAACCCTTGCTTTTTTTTGCACTTGATATGATTCTATCAATTTCTCCCTGAGACACACAGACTGATTAAATTCACGGAGTTTTCTCTGACTTTGAACACTTTCGTGGCTCTAAAAACTGAAGATGCTGAAATGGGTTTTCTTTTCTGGCGCCTGGACTGTCTTACTGTCCGTTGAGAAATCTTCAGCAATGATCTCACCAGGCAACCTAACCAGTTACTGATCTCAACGATCTCACCAGGTAACCTAACCAGTTACTGATCTCAACGATCTCACCAGGTAACCTAACCAGTTACTGATCTCAACGATCTCACCAGGTAACCTAGCCAGTTACTTAGCTGAAGTCACACGACTTCTTGGAAATTTTGTTTCGACCCACTGCTGGAAAAGGGGAGTTTCTCACTCTCAAAAAAAAATTACCTTCACGGAAACTGAAAACCAAAACCAATACACCTTTACTTTCAAACCCAAGTTCCTAAAGAACGTTATATTATAAACTTTTATCACAACTCCGGTTCAACTAGAGCAAAAGAGAAACCTTGCAGCCAGCTGACATCAGCAGCAAGTACAATATCACCAGCCAATTATATACTTGGTAATAACCAGTGTTCCTTCAGAAGTGACTGTAGTAGTAGTGAGATCTACATAGTCATAAGTCATGTAGCATTGAAACAGACCCTTTGATCCAACCAGAACATAATCCGAAACTAAACTACTCCCACCTCCCTACTCCTGGCCCTCTAAACCTTTTCTCTGCATACACTTATCTAAATGCCTTTTAAATGTTGTAACTGTTCCCGTATCCACCACTTCCTCAGGAAGCTCATTCCACACATGAACCACCCTCTGGGTAAAAACCTTTCCCCTTGTGTCTTTTTTAAATCTCTCCCCTCTCACCTTAAATATGTGCCCCCCCCACCACCTTAAATATGAAAATCCTCCGCCCTAGGGAAAAAAACAACTACCATTAACTCTATCTATGCCCCTCGTGATTTTATAAACTACCTGAAGTCTTTTTTTTTAGAGATTAGAGATTTTTAGAGATTAGAGATTTAGAGATTACTTACAGTGTGGAAACAGGCCTTTCGGCCCAACAAGTCCATACCGACACCTCCGAAGAGCAACCCACCCAGACCCATTCCCCTACATTTACCCCTTCACCCAACACTATAGGCAACTTAGAGACAGTAAGTCTTGTAAGTGAGCAGGTTTTATCAAACAGCACATTAGACAGAGAGTGGTAAGATTACCTGCAGATCAATAGAGCCAGTCTCCACATTCATGCAATTGGATGGTCACGGGGGCTTGGGATGGGGACATGTCAGGTCCAGTCTCCAGGACTTCAGGTGACCAACAGGGCCTCTGTACGCACCTGGGGAGGCAAAACTAGGCAGTGGTCAGGGGTGGGGTATGGAGCCAGGAGCTGTGCTGGGATTAGTGATTCCTGGATATCAGTATGGCCCAGCTGCTCCTGCATGTGCCGGTTGTTGTACTCACAGTAAAGGCATGCTTCCTTTACCCTGTAGTTCCTGAGTTCAAACCTGGGAAGCCCTCCTTCCCCAGAACATTGGGGAGCACCTTCAGCTGCTGTGATTCAATGCAGCTTTCCAGTAGAAACACAGGGCAGCATCCCAATAGATATCTGAAGCATGAAAACAAATTCAAGAAAATCCCAATCTATTGGAAGATTGTATCTTTTTATTCTTGTATTTTTCAACTGTGAATGATGGGAGAAAAGAACAGGAATAAAGCCCATGGATTTCTGGAGGATTGCATTACAGTAACCTGACCATCATTGTGAACTGTGTTTACACAGCTGTAGCTGACAGCAGTGTTGCAGGTGAACTGGATCCAAACTGGTTAGGTACAGATGGAGCTGTGCTTCACCACAAGAAGCTGATTGGTTTGTGGAATATCAAGGACAAAAGATTTTTGCCAACGCTCATGTGAATGGCCCTTAGGTATTAGAATGGCTTGGGGTTGGGAACAAGATAGAGAGAAGCAATCAGGCCTCTTCCAGCCTGGAACTCACCGTGAGAGATGGCACCTTCAGGAACTGTATCCCAGTGAGAGTCAGCACCTTCAGGAACTGTATCCCAGTGAGAGTCAGCACCTTCAGGAACTGTATCCCAGTGAGAGTCAGCCCCTTCAGTAACTGTGTCCCAGTGAGAGTCAGCCCCTTCAGTAACTGTGTCCCAGTGAGAGACAGCCCCTTCAGGAACTGTATCCCAGTGAGAGTCAGCACCTTCAGGAACTGTATCCCAGTGAGAGTCAGCACCTTCAGGAACTGTATCCCAGTGAGAGTCAGCACCTTCTGGAACTGCATCCCAGTGAGAGTCAGCCCCTTCAGGAACTGTATCCCAGTGAGAGTCAGCACCTTCAGGAACTGTATCCCAGTGAGAGTCAGCACCTTCCGGAACTGTATCCCAGTGAGAGTCAGCACCTTCAGGAACTGTATCCCAGTGAGAGTCAGCACCTTCAGGAATCTGGAGGGTAAAACGTTGAGAGATTGATTGTTGTAGAAATGGAGCTGACGTGTATGAAATGTAATAAGAAAGTGAAGCTTGTGGAGAATGCCTTGCTATCAGACTGACAGCACAGACAGAAACTCTTTTTGGTGATCGATTTTAAACGTGTGCTATTGAGGAGAGTCAGTGTTTACATTGTTTTGCTTTCCAAGGCCGGTATTTGTCATTGCCGAGCCAGTGTTCCCGGAAAAGATGCGCTGTGTCTTCTTTTGGAATAATTGTTTCTGATGTGCTGCATATGGAGCCTGTATTCCTGCATGGGTCACTGAGCTTCTGAAATCTTTCTCTGTTTCTTGTCTGACAAGAACCATTTCATCATCCATCAGCTGCTTTTGCTGGAGAATGCTTCAGCTGCAAGATATTGTCATTCATCAGGCACCGGTTTATCAATAAAGGCACGGGGCGTTGTTCTCACATTCATTCATCAAACCCCTCAAATGACCAAAGGCAATGTCATTCAGAACAGGCCATTTCCACACCACTGTTGGGTACAGCAATCTGATCATCATCCTCATGCTGGGTATGGCAGGACAGGTGAGTCATAGAGTCACACAGATATACAGCATGGAAAACAGACCCTTCAGTCCAACTCCCCCATGCCAAACACATATGCTATCTCGTTCCATTGGCCAGCACTTGGCCCGTATCCCTCCAAACCCTTCCTATTCAAATACCCATCCAGATGCCTTTTAAATGTTGCAATTGTACCAGCCTCCATCACATCCTCTGGCAGCTTATTCCATACACGTACCACACTCTGCGTGAAAACGTTGCCCCTTAGGTCTCTTTTAAGACTTTCCCCTCTCACCCTAAACCTATGCCCTCTAGTTTTCTGGACTCCCCCAGCCGAGGATAAACACCTCGTCTATTTATCCTATCCATGCCCCTCATGATTTTATAAACCTCTATAAGGTCACCCCTCAGCCTCCGATGCTCCAGGGAAAACAGCCCCAGCCTATTCAACCTCTCCCTATAGTTCAAACCCTCCAACCCTGGCAACAGCTTTGTAAATCTTTTCTTGAACCCCTTCAAATTTCGTTACAGCCTTCCTATAGCAGGGAGACCAGAATATCAGGTTTGACTCTGAGCTGTTTCCCTCTCCCTGCCTTTTCTCACCTTCCAGTTAAGGAGATAGGATTAAGGTCTCTTGCTCTCTCTGCATCTGTGCCTGAATGACTCAATCTCAGGTGATCGTGCAGTGGCTCAGTATTGCTCCCTTTGATCTACCAGCAATGCCTCTCTGTGTGTCAGCACACAGGATGCTAATTCCCAGAGAGTGCTCAATCATCTGAGACAGCCAGGCACCTAGGCTGAGGGTGGCATCAACTCACCTGGCTCCTTGCCCCACACCTTTCTACCAATGTAGGCGCGGAGGGAGTATGGGGGACAGACATTGGACAACACTGGGAGGACCCCAACCTTCCCATAGCTGGTCATTGTAACACAGTGCCCTGCTCACACACCCAGAGTCTGTCCTCGGCATGCTGCAGTGTTCCAGTGAATCCCAGCACAAACTGCTGGAATAACATCTCATCTTCAGACTAGGCTGTATCCAGCCTTCTGGACTCAGTATTGAGTTCAACACCTTCAGATTGTGAAGCCATTCCTTTCCTTACCTTTAGCTTTACTTGTTATACTCTGTCACCCTCTCTCCCCTTCCCTAACTCCAATGGGGACTGTCTGATCTTCCTAGTCTGGTGATTAGACACACCATTGTTCTGCCATTCCCACATTCCAATTACTTAATCTGAACTATCAATGTCCTTTCTCCCCCAGCATTCCACACCTCATCATCCCACACACCCGTCTCCTCAACTACAATATAAAAACTGCCCCACCACACTTCACTTCAGAGTTGATGAAGAGTTATCTAGTTAGCTTGCTCTCTCTCTCTCTCTCTCTCTCTCTTCCCGCCCCTCCCCCTCCCCGTCCCTTCCCCGTCCCTTCCCCCCCTCCTCCCCCCCCCCCTCCCCCTCCCCCTCCCCCTCCCCCCTGGACGCTGCCTGACTCATCGTCATCTCCAGCATTTCTTGTTTTCAGTACAGATTCCAGCGGTTGCTGTAATTTGCTCCTACAATTCTTTTCCCTATTCATTAAGGGCTGGGCAAATACTCCATCCACCCATTTTCCCACTGAGGATAAGTGGGCAGGATTAGTGTTCATTAACAAATACATCTCAGGGTGTTTAATTATAGACAAATGGTGAGTATTCATTGAGCTTTAACTTGAGCAGATACAAGAATCCATGGCTGAACTGACGTGTGGTCAAGTCAGGAGGTGTATGCTTATAATGTTCCATGCTGTAAATAAATATAAAACTGAAACAGCAATTGCCTTCAGCCCCCTTCACCAACTTGCTTTCTCCAGTGTAACACTGCTTCGAACAGTCTTTCTTCTCGAGTTTACAAAAGGGAGTGATTTTCACTCCCAGCAGTCAGGGATAGAGTGAGGGCTTTGGGAAGCAGCAGACTAATAGCTCATACCCATGCCCAACTCTGCTCTCTGGTGAACCCAGTCAAGATTCATACAGAGAGACGGAGATAAGTAAGCCACTACTGACTTCCATCAGGGTGGGAAATTAAAATGGATTGTGAGCAGGAAAGAGATGGGGTGTTTGGTGACGTGGTGTAAAGATAACAATCTCTCCATCAACCTCAGTAAAACGAAGGAGCTGGGCATTGACTTCAGGGAACAGAGAGGAGGATATGCCCTGTCTGCGGTGGAGATGGTCGAGAGGGTCAGGTTCCTGTGAGTGACGATCACCAACAGTCTGTCCTGGTCCACCCAAGTTGGCACTCTGGTCAAGAAAGCACAACAACGTCTCTACTTCATCAGGAGGCTAGGGAAATTCAGCATATCCACAAGGACTCTAACCAATTTTTGTAGATGCACCATAGACAGCATCTGATCTGGGTACACCACGGCTCAGTACGGCAACTGCTCTGCCCAGGACCACAAGAAACTGCAGAGAGTTGTGAACACAGCCCAGTCCCTCACACAAACCAACCTTCCATCCATTGGCTCTGTCTACCCTTCCTACTGCCTCAGGGAAGCATCCAACATCATCAGAGAGCCCTCCCACCCTGGTATACTCTCTTCCAATCCCTCTTCCATTGAACAGATTCAAGAACAGCTTCTTCCCCGCTGTTTGCAGACTTTTGAATGGACTTCTCAAATATTAATGTTGATCTCTCTCTCACTGTACGCCTTCTCAGTGGCTGTAACACTGTATTCTGCACTCCGTTCTGCTACCCTGATGCAGTTTGTATGGTACAATCTGCCAAACAGCTCACTGCATCTCGGTCCATGTGACAACAATCAATGAAATCAAGTCAAAAGCAGATGCCAGGAATCCTCACAATGTCGATAAGAGATGCTTCCATCATCCTCATGAACCATATACAGAAGAAGACCATAACCTGTTGCTGTGTCTGTCTGTCACTCCAGTTTCCTTGTTCCTTTTCCTCACCTGAGACTTCTCTGTTTCCTCAGACATTGCTGGTTAAATCTCTGCCAGGCAGTTGGCATCTTTTGCAGTCCTTTGTGAGGTTTCATATTTTTTAAAAACCCTATTGTATGATGTTCAATTAATTCCAAGACAAACATTGAGGGTGTAAAAACAATCAGGAAACCAAGCATCAGCATCAGTAAGGTAACACCCCCTTACCTTTTCCAAATATTTAAACTATTCATTACAGCTTGGTAGGGTCTGCATTGATATGTACATAGGGAACCTGGCACTGTGCATATTGCAAAAATGCCAAACACAAGACACAAGAGGGTGGGTATAAATTTGCATCAGTTCCAGTTTTAATTTGCAACCAGGAGGTGCCTGTGGACAGAGTGTGAAATGAAGATTTCAGCTTCCGGATTGAACACTTCTCTTAGGAGATCACAGATTCACATCTAAAAGGACAGCCAAAGGGAAAACAAAATGGTTAAAATGTCACAGGCAATTTGCTGGAAAGCTTTGCTGGGGAACGGTGTCCTAAGTATGAGAAAGGTCGCGAGCTATTAAGGCGACAAAAGGTACATTGGCCTTTAGTACAAGAGGGATTGAGTTTAGGAATAAAGATGACTTATAGGGCCTTGGTAAGACTGAATTTGGACTATTGTTTGCAGTTTTGCTCTCCTTATGAAAAGGTATACTTGCAATAGAGGCAATGCAATAAACTGTCAATCTAATTCCTGGGGTGAGGGGATGTTCTACAAGGAAATGTGAAATAGACTTACACCTATATTCTCTGGAGGTTAAAAGAATGAGGGCTGCTCTTATACAAACAAGATTCTTATGCAATTGATAGGATTGATGCAAGGTTGATGGGGAATCTAAGACCAGAGGGCACAGTCTCAAAATCAGGGTGCATTGAGGAAGAGGCTCTTCCCTAAGGGGGTTGGGACATCTTTAGAATTCTCTACCCCAGACAGCTGCGGAGATTGAGTTATCAGGTGAGATCAAGAGATTTCTAAATCAAAAGCAGACCAGGGTTATGGGGCTAATGAAGGAAAACGGGGAAGTAGAGGATCAGCCACTGTAGAGCTAAATTACCTCCTCCTGCACCTATTTCTCATGGATCCACTGCATTAGCAGAGTCAAGCTGGAGTAACAGGGTACGCCCAGGTGAGGGTTAGAGATCCACCATCCCAGTGATCTACTGGGATCCCCTCTTCCCTGCTGTGGATATTGAGTGAGGATGGGCACTAGATTTGGGTGTGCTTTGTCCACAGTTGACTGTCCTGCCCCCACGCACCATCTAACATGGAGCCACTGGAGAATGTCCCCAACAAGATAGGCAGCAACTTGAAGAGAAAATATTCCATGGATAGAGGCTAGAGAAAGGATGACTCTGAAAGGGCACTACACTGGGACTTCCTTGAGGTGTCTGGTTCAGACCTACTTGAGATGTAAGCTCCTGGGTTAAGAACAAGCAAAGCTGGAGGAACTCAGCAGGCATCTGTGGAGAGCTTTCTCACCTAAACCTGATGAGTTTTTCCAGTTATTTTTGTTCTGATTTCAGATTTCCAGCATAAGCCGTGTTTTCCTTTTGGAATGGTGTGGGGGATTTCAAACCAAAGGCCAGGAATCCAGAAAGAACTTCCTGAAAAGCCTGTGATAGATGCACTGTCAAAGCAAGTGGCAGGATGGGGACAGATCGAGAGTAAGGTGTTAGTGCCCACGGCTAGGACAGCAGCTATGACTGTTTCTCATTTGTCCTGAGCACAGAGCCTGGCATGTGGAGTGGTCAAGGTTGCTGATGACCTAGAGAACAAGGTGGGAGCAGTGCAAGCAGCTCTGAAACAATGGGTAGGAGAAGACAGGGAGGCAAACCCTCACTGTTAGCTGCAGAAAGGAGCAAGATGTGACTTCTGTGAGATGTGGGGAAATGGGTCAACATCTATGAAGTTAGAGGAGAACCAGGAGGCCAGGCTGGACGCTGCCAACAATTACAAAGCAACACACAACAATGCAAACTGAGCACTAAAGTGTATCATGAAACCACAGGTCCAACTCAGAGAAAGTCATCAGTCAATCTGTTTCAGAGTCTGGTTAGGCTACAGGGAGAATATCTCATGCAGTTCTGGTTATGAAGTAATGACATTCAAGTACTGGGGGGAACAGAGAGGGTGGGTGGGGTGTCCATGAGGTGAATAATGAGGGTGTAGACCCAAATAGGACAATAGAGATGGCAAGACCTGAGCTTATGCAGGTACATGGCTTTTAACGATACGAGAATAGTAAATTAGGGACATGCCTTTACATCAAAAGTCCAAGGATAGGGCAGTAAAACACAGGCTCCAGGCTGTAACATAGAACATTTCTGAATGGAGACTTGAATGCTCCACTTCCCCCGATGAGAATAGAGAGATGGGCCCAATGTCCAGAGTGTGGTATCATTTTAAAAACCAATTGGAGAATGGAGGGTCTTTCTGAATGGACAGAATGACTCCCCCAGCGATAATTCCCTTGAGATTTCCAGGTCTAGAGAGGAAGGGAGTGGTCCAGACAGGTTGTACTGGGACAACATTTGAGGACACTAATGACTCACTTTCTTGTCCAAATAAAGTAAACATCAGACAATTCCTCCTCCAGGATTAAGAACCAGCTGCTTTTCCCCTCTTCCTCTAGTTTATACAGACAGGGTCTTCCTGTTCACTGCAGCCAGACCACAGGAAATAGCACTTACTCAGTGTCACTGTGAAAAGGCAGTGGATTAGAAATGTTCATAACAGTTCAACATAAGAGAAAGCAAATGACAAATCTACCTTTTGTTTGATTTACCCTTTGCTAGAAAGGCCTGAGAGTAAGCAATCACAATTGTTCATTGAAATTTATTTGCTCCTGCCTCATTCTGATGTTCATAGAATCATAGAGATGTACAACATGGAACAGACTCTTCCGTCCAACTCGTTCATGCCGATCAATATATCCTAAATTAATCTAGTCCTATTAGCCAGCATTTGGTCCAGATCCCTCTAAACCCTTCCTATTCATATACCCATTCAGATGCCTTTTAAATGTTGTAATTGTACCAGCCTCCACCACATCCTCTGGCAGCTCATTCCATACACACACCATCCTCAGCATGAAAAGGTTGCCCTGTAAATCTCTTTTATATCTTTCTCCTCTCACCCTAAACCTATGCCCTCTAGTTCTGGACTCCCCCCCCCCCAGAGAAAAGACCATGACTATTTATCCTATTCATGCCCCTCATAAGTTTGTAAACCTCTATAAGGTCACCCCTCAGCCTCCGACGCCCCAGGGAAAACAGCCCCAGCCTGTTCAGCCTCTCCCTGTAGCTCAAACCCTCCAACCCTGGCAACATCCTTGTAAATCTTTTCTGAACCCTTTCAAGTTTCACGACATCTTTGCTATAGCAGGGAGACCAAAATTGAATGCAGTATTCCAAAAGTGGCCGAACCAAATCCCTGTCCAGCGAAATCTGGAAAATGGTTAACACTTTGTGATTTCAGGCCCGAGAGGTCTGCCCAGGTATCTCAGTTGTTCCAAGTGAGTGAGTGTCCCATTGCTCTTGTCTACAACACCACAGGTCACGGCACAAAACTGAAATACATTTTCCAGATGGCCATATGAATAATTCATTTGTATCAGTTGTTATACAAGAACAATTAATCAGAAAATTTAATAAACATAATTATGGTTTCATTATCAAAGAAACCTAATTTGTTGAAATGTAATAATTAGTTGACATGCAGTTAATGGGATATTCTTTCAATCACTATTTTAAAAGAACTGTTTGGGTTTAACCTTGAACTGAGGTAAAGGTCTTTCTTCTAAAAAATGGGAGTGATCAGCTGGGCCACTTGTTCCTAGTAAGCTTTTCTCCAACTCAGCGTATTCTTTGTATTCTTCCCTCCAGGCAAAACAAAGACTGCTCCAAACCAGGTGCCATTCAAACTGTCTTGAGAGAGCTCACAGAAAAAAACCAGCAGTTCTCACCAGTCATGTGGTTTCATGAAGCCTTGGTCACAAAAACTTGCAATGACCACAGTGGACCCTCAATGACCTCTTTTGTAGAAAACACTCCAGCAATGTTCACAAAACATGAAATAAATCCCCTTTTCCACAATCCTTCAAACGATAAGACCTCCAAGCAATGTGAATTGTGAAGGGTCTCTGTAATAGAAGAAGCGAAGTCTGTGATCCACTCTTCATAACAGCTGCAGGATAATCCTAACGTGATGCTGAACAAAAGAAAACAGCAAAGACTCCGCACAGCTCACAGCCCGATACTGTGGATCTGAATAGACTTCAGGCTGGCCTTGTATATCATATCCCTACTTCAGATCCTAAGGCATACCATACCAAAGAAAATCATGGTGACGCAGTCAGTTGCTGTAGATACAACAGCTTGCATTTAAATAGCACCCTCAGCGTCAACATGTGTTTGCCTCGAGCTTTTTAAACCATAAACCAACCCAATACACTGTACACAGAGTGTTCAAGCAACATCTGACAAAAGCCACATAAACTCAGACATTTGGACAGAGTGCTCAGATGCAGGAATGTTTTGGAGAAGGGAGGGGATGTGAGGAAATCCCAGCTGCTGTCAATGAGCATTCAGAGAGAATTCGGCGGAAAGTCACGTCAGGAGGAGACATTGGAAGTTACTGTAATGAGCAGAAATGTTTACACTGGCGATTCATTAAGATGGAGATTTGGAAATTGCCTTTGATAAGAAATCATAAGCTCCTGGCTTGTTTATATGACATTCTTTGTTTTTTTACTTTAACAGAATGTTCACCCCATTTAAAATAACCAGGAGTAAAGACTTGAGATAATTGTGTTCAGTCAGCAGAACACTCAATAGTAACATCTCAGCTAAACAAAAAATACAGAAGTATAACAAGAAACAAATTGGAACAAGGATTAAAAATAAGTATAAAATTCTGATATTCCTGGCAGGTTTTACAGTCAATGAAATAGCAGCAAATCTCAGGGCTCTTTTGGTTCAGTGGTAATATCCGTACCTCTAGGCCAGGAGACCAGGTTTAAGTCCTTGCCATGGAGATGCGTCAGAGCATGTCTGAACAGGTTAATTAGGAAAAAAAACTAAAATGCTGATATTAGGTTATCACAAATCACTGAAACAATGGTAACTGCCCCAGTAGGGTCCATCCACTCAAGAATCAATGATTGGATCAGACTCTTTATATATAATTTTGTTTTTTAAATCGACTTGAAATTATGCTCAATAAAACAAAATCAATGGGAACAAAGTTCTCACCCTTCAAAAGTACATCACACGTGATGTATGTTCTCCATACAGCGAGATCATCACAGATTCTGAGGACACATACTGACAGGATCTTCCATAAGAGATAATTGCTCACCACAATCCCATCGACTTAGGACAAGAACAGTAGAGAAGGATGTCTCCCTACTCTCAACCAACGTTCATGTCTCAGCCAAAACCAAACCCAACTTGTCCTCCATCTCAATCCCCTTTTACAATGGGATCTTGCTGTGTACAATGTTCACATGTCTCTGTAAACACAGCCACTGTAAAGATTTTTCTTCACGTGGTCTGCTCTCTGAGATACCAGAGAATCGAGTGTCGATAAACAACTGAATTCATGAAGAACTTTCCCCCCCCCAGATTGAGGAAGTGCTGGGCTCAGCATTTTGCAACTAATTCAATTTGGGCCAGAGAATGTCTTTCTCACCAATTATTAAGGAATACAATGAAAAGATGTTGCATTTGTATAGCACCCTTAAGAACTCCAGATAATCAAATATCTTACAGCCAATAAAGCACATAATGTCACTGCTGTGATAGTGAGAAATAGTGACCGATTTGTGCACAGTAATTCTCACCAACAACACATGATAATGGTCAGAGTATCTGCCCTAGAGGTATATGAGAGATTAGCGTTGGCCTGAATTTGCTATGTACTGGGTGGGCGAAGGGGAAGTTGTTAGACAGCACCACGTGAATATTACCTTTCCTTACGTCAGACAGATATTCCCCCAGGCTGTTCCCATCCCTCTATATATTAGGGGGAGGGAAGTGACCAGGAGGACAGCAGTGAGTACAGGACTGGCACCGATCTCCCTCCGCTTACATTCCAACCTGATGCTGTAGGGAACCAGGCGAAAGTGAGGACTGCAGATGCTGGAGCTCAGAGTCGAGAGCAAGGTGCTGGAAAAACACAGCCGGGCCAGGCAGCATCCGAGGAAGGGATTCTGCCCAAAATGTCGATTGTCCTGCTGCCTGACCGACTGTACTTTTCCAGCACCACGCTCGCGATGCTGTAGGGGTGCAGCATTGAAGAGGATGAAACTCTGCTTTGCAAGCAGCTGTATCCTGGGGCGTTCCTGTGTTTAATGAAAAAGGCACAGTCTCCCGACCACAGTGAAAATGAGAGGATGCTTGACATGACACTGCTAAATGTAAGGGGCTGAAAATACAACAGTTATCTACTATTTTTCTTTGGAAGTCAGCAATGTAACTGCTCAAAACTGTAGGTCAGCCTGACATAGCAGGATTCAGGCTCTCTTTGGGCTAAAGAGGCTAAACAGGAAAATGCACCCAAAGCCGAGCTCGTTACCTGATGTGTGGCACCATCACCACTCTCTCGGATGCCACCTGCCAGCTTATCATTGTCATAGAATCCCTACAGTGTAGAAAGAGACCTTTCAGCCCATCAAGTCTGCACTGAGCCTCCAAAGAGCATCCCACCCAATCCCCATAACCACACATTTCCCATGGCCAATCCATCTAAGCTGTACATCTGCGGACTGTGGGGGGAAACCGGAGCACCTGGAGGAAACCCACGCAGACACAGGGAGAATGTGCAAACTCCACACAGTCAGTCGCCTGAGGCTGGAATCGAACCCAGGTCCCTGGCGCTGTGAGGCAGCAGTGATAACCACTGAGTCTTTTCTTGCTTCTGTTCTGATTTGATCTGTCTGTCCCTAAAGACCCTCACCTGCATCAGCAACAGTCTGATAGCGAGTGCTGTCACAGATACTGCAGAATCCACACCTCGATCACTGACAGCACTAACATGAAGCTGTGCTCACCAGTTTCAGGCTGCCTTCCACTGTCTGCTGTGTTAACTGACCTTGGCTGGGTTTCAGGGAGACCATGCATCCCATGTCCTCTACAGATATGGAGTGAGGAGAATGTTCTTCCATTTGGCTCCCATTCCCACACTGGCAATCCCAGTTGGAAATCAGACGTGCACATGGATTAATCTCTGCTCCACAATGTCCCAACTGCTCACACTCACTCCAGCCTGAGGATTGAGATGTTGTTGGTGGAATCAGTTGCTGAGGATTGAGTCCCAGTACAGCTGGATTTCAGTAAAAGAGGGAGAAGTCCAACTGAAAAAGTAAAGATCTGCAACAGCAAGATGAATATTCACAATCAAAACAGATCTAGGTTCAGGACGAGTTGGAAATGATGAAGCAATTCCATGCAGGCCTCCAGGCAGCACCCTGACTGGATTAGCTGGGTGGTTTTACACGCCTACTTGCAAAAATATCAGAACCTGTTGTTGTGATTCTCAATTGATTTTCAACTCAATCTCTAGAGTTGTGAAGTGAGTATGCATGGCTGCACTGTACAGAAAGAATACTTCATTCACTCTCCACATGACAAATCAATTGCTCCGCAAGATTTCTTTTTGTCATTTTTAATATAAAAATGAATTTCCACTTGTCTTCTCCTGAAGAGTGCAGCTTTCACACAAGCTACAGTTACCAGTATCTCACCAAATTCTTCACGGCAACTTTGCTAGAAAATGCTACGTAGCCCCGGGACAGAAAGAACATCAAACTCAAGCTCAGTTCCATCTCTGATTGATGTCATGCACTCTTCAAGCCAGTTCCATCAATCAAAACCAGCTAACTAACTTCCCCATACGATTCCGATATGTGGATGTTATGATCCCAGGTGTTGTTAATAATGGACATTCAGAGCCCAGGGTGAAACCTGACTTGATAGATCATAGTTTTTTTTTATTTAATGAGGTTGTTTTTCACTGGAACACAGCTGCAATGTTGCAAATTTGGTTTTAACAATAAAACAACAAGTTATTGGAATACTTACAGCATGGAGACAGGCCCTTCAGCCCAACAAGTCCACACTGACCCGCACAACCCATCCAGACCCATTCCCCTACACTTACCCCTTCACCTAACACTACAGGTAATTTAGCACGGTCAATTCACCTAACCTGCACATCTTTGGACTGTGGGAGGAAACCAGAGCACCCAGAGGAAACCCACGCAGACACGGGGAGAATGTGCAAACTCCACACAGACAGTCACCTGAGGCGGGAATTGAACCTGGGTCCCTGGCACTGTGAGGCAGCAGTTACAACCACTGTGCCACCATGGCACCCCAAAATGAATGAAAGTAAAATAGAATGAACCAACCTATTTACAATTTGAAATATTTCAAAATGCGTAGTGAAATATAATCTCATCTATGCCAACACGACCATGTTACATGTGATAGGACTCAAACACCAGAGAGAATTGCCTTCTCTTTCACATTGATAGGTTCAACTTATTTCTTTATTTCAATTTCTACTCTTAAGGGTTTGATAGTTTTTTTCTTGATTGGACATACAATAGAGCTGAGACTTCCTTAGCCTCAAATAATCCCATCAGGATCCTAACCAAACACTTCTGGTCTGGAATTCCAACAAAAGCCATTACACTGAGGTTGCATCTTTCTTACCAGTTCTGAACTAACTCTTTTCTCTAGGAGAAACTGTTTCATACACCCAACTTCAACCAGCACTTCATTTTGTTTCCTGAGAAGGTCGGTAGCCCAGGCAGGAAGATTTGGAAACATGCAGGAAGTCATCAATTGCATGTCCCACTGAGAGGGCCAGATTTTAACACTGTAGCATTTATTAACAGGAAGGGGTTCCATTTAATTAATGTTAGGATAATCTATGATCATCATTACCACTCTTGGAAGTATTGCCTGGCATCTCTGGTGATGCCTATGTCCTGAAGCGCTGAGATACCTTGTTGCATTTAAGGGTCCAGGTGCCAGATTGATTACAAGAGGACAAGAGCTATTTACTACAACTAGTGTCGATGATAGCATTATGCAACTCTTTAACTGATGCAAAGTGCACAGATATCATGTTGTTGGTGCTTCAACCAGTGTGGTGGTGGAGCAGAGCTTTGGAATTGTCAGAACTTTTGCCTTCAACATCTCCTACTCCCAATTTGTTCACTGTCCTTGGTTCCCCCAACTATGGGATGCCATGCTTAGTAACCCTGACTATGGGATGCCATGCTTAGTAACCCTGACTATGGGATGCCATGCTTAGTAACCCTGACTTCTGCGACTCTCTGTTACAAAAGGAAAACAGGATCAACATTAACCCTGTGCTTTATAGATCGCTGACCAATCAATTCAGTAATCAAAGCCTTCATGGCAGATATTTTAAACATCAGGAATGAAAAGCTCTTCAGTTAATAACTTACAAATTATTTTTTAATGCTGAATGATTGTTCTGAGTTTACAGTAACATCCATAAATCAAATGTTTTTTTTCTGAACTAATCATTTTCCAATTACCAGAAATGTAATTAAAACCTGTAACTCACTCTCAGTTGACACACTCCTGTTGCATGGTCCTCTGTAACATACAGTACATAGCAGGTCAGAGAGAGAGATTGATTCCTGTCTGGCACTATGCGATCGTTCTTTGGTGAACACCACACCGGATAATGGTGGCACAGTCTTGGTTATTTTATCGATTTGGTACGGATCAGGCAGCAATGGGCTGTTATGTATGGAGCAGAGATTCCAAATCTCCATTCATCAAGCCTGTTGACAGCTTTACCTGTTGCTAGGTTTGTGTGAGCCATGGATTGGCTGCTGGCCAGTGTCTGCTGAGGGTCTACTCTATTAAGTCGTGTTAAATGAGGTGGAAAAATCCCTGGCTGGTAAACATTCACATTTGTCATTTTGCTTCATTGAATACAGTGGCAGTGTAATAAGAACAGAGTGGAAACTTGTCTATGAATATCCCTTAGATGGCCCACTGACTGAATGGTTTGTGGTTTGAACATTTTAAAATTCTAACAATTTCCAAAGCTGGACTAAGCTCAAAAAAATTCCATTATACATTTTGAAACAAAATACATAAACACCCATCAACCCTCTCTCTTGTTGTGAAAGTTCAATTGCACCCTCCATTTAGTCCTGTGTCAAATTAACCTATTACTGGAGACTTCTGTAACAGCTCAGTTTCTAAGATTTATCTTGCTGTCAATAATCAGGATAAGTGCTTAACACAAAAATTAGTGACCACCACATCATTAGCGAGCCGTGTGTACCTGAACCACTGTAATCCATTTCTCAGGGTGTCTTAGATGTTGAAAGGTTCGCGGGAACATTGATGTTAGTGAGGCAAGTGTGGCAGCCATCTGCACACAGCAAGATCCCAGCATCAGCAGATAAAGGACAGCTTCATTTCTCTTTCAGTCAAAGGGTTCCTCGTGAAGTTTCAAGTAGTGCCGTGGGATTGTTCACAAGCTCCTGCAACACTGGGACAAGCTTCAATATCTCATCTGAAAGAGAGTATCTCAAACAGAGTGGCACTCCATCACCACTACACTGACATCTCAGCCTGAACAATGCTTTCAGTTCCTAGAGTCTGGATTGAGCAGGACTTTTCAAAGATTGAAGACTGCTCGGTTCAGTCATCTTCTCCTGCTCCGATAATCCCCTGCAGGTGATTTTGAAACTCACACATTAAATTAACATAATTACCAACCACTCCCATTTTGGTCTCAATTAGCTCAAATGCAACAATGAACATTTTGCAAATGAAATCACAGGCCCTTACAGTGGGGGAGGGGCAGAGGCAGGGAGCAGGGGGACACCTAAACAGGGAATTCAGAATCTCCTCAGTTCAGGGACTGACTCTGAGCTGGCCGGCCCCAGTCAGTGTACTGTGCACATGTAAATAAAGGGTCATGATGGGATGTACTAAAACGAAATGAAACCACAGGTTCTGGAGCAAAACCCTTACCAAACCAGAATGGGTTTTCCCATTGTACAAGATGGCCGTCACCGTTTAACATGGCCGCCGTGATCTATCATGCAGTTGTACCATTGACATCACACTGTCCCTCAAAAAGGAGAAGAATTGTAGTGAAGAATTATTTTGTTGCAAAGCCGTCTTCAGGAAGATGCTCAGAACTCATAAGTTACTAAAGTTATTGCTTTAAAATCATAACCATTCTCTCTGTCCCAACATGCACAATGGGTAGATGATGTAAGTGTTAACTTAAATGTTGGATGGATCGTGAAGACATTACAAATCTTTTCAGGAGAGCATCAAATGTCACTCGAATATTGCTCCTACACACAGAGGAAGTGCTCCACCAATGGTGGTGCTGGCTACAAACCACAGCTGAGACTTGGCAAAGCCAATCGTGCAGATCAGAATCCCTCTGGACAGGGGAGGTGCTGGTGTAATGGTAATGTCACTGGGCTAGTAGTCACACACCCCAGGTTAATTTCTGAGGGCATGAGTTTGAATCTTACCCTGGCAACTGGTGAAATTAGAGTATAATAAAGACCTCATGGTGATGTGTAGCCATTGTTGTAAAACACATCTTGTTCACTCAAATCCTTCAGGGAAGGAAGTCTGCCATCTTTACCCGGTCTGGTCTACATGTGACTCCTGACCCACAGCAATGTGTTTGACTATTAACTGCTCACCAGGAAATTAGGGATCGATGATAAATATTGGCCGAGCCAGTCCATGAATAAAAATAAATAGAGATGAGGGACTGAATCAGATCTGCCATCCAGGAAAGTCCCCATTTACAATTCCAACTGAATCCTGAATGAGCCAAGATGACAGAGAATGAGCCTTTCCCAAGGTCCTGTTGTAAGTTACCCTCTCACCAGTTTTACTGTGTGCCTCAGTCACATTGAGAGAGGTGTCTCTTGAAGTTAGGTCAGAGGTCCCCCCCGTATGACCTTACCTATATTACTCACTGACCTGATCACTTCCTTCAAGACTCCAGTGTCCTCATTGGGCTCAAGTGCCAGGGATTAGCAAGACCAGAGACAGCCAGAGGGAAAGCTGGCTTTCATGGGTGCAATTCTTGACATTGAAAAACCAGAGGAGAGGAGAGCTTGGACATTGCAGTCTGAGCGATGACTGAGTTAAGAGATGTGAAGAATGATGATTTCAGTAGGAGCCAGGGTGTAAACATTGTGTGCAGGCTGGAGGTATTGGAGTTTAAGAAGCTTCACTAACCCAGAAACAGGCTCCTGTATGCGACATCGTTACTGACACTTCATTAACACAGTTAGCTGGAACAGATTCTATTTACAACATGTAATGACCAACCCTCGGTAAAGAACCACACTCTCCTATTTCTGACTTTTATTCCTGCCTGCAGATTACTGGTTTATAAGGATTTGTGTTCACATTAAGGGCTCCAATTATGTAATTATCACCTGGATGCACTAACACAAAAATATTCCAATTAGTCAGCCAGCAAATGGTGCAAAGTCAGTAACAGATGAATGAACCTGTAATCATATATTGAGGAAATGAATGTGTTAATTGTTTATATTGTAGCTGTTATTACAGTTTGTTTACAGTGACTGGTGATTATATCAGAACAACTTTGCTATTTAATTCAGTATTAAAAAGGTCGAGAATTGCTTTCCTGATTACTTGATTGGTCTGTGCATGGCCCAGTGCTGAAATAAGCTACATACCAGTAACAATTTGCACTTCCACAGCTATCTTAAAGCAATAAGTCTCCACAGCAATGGAGAAAAAATTTAGCAGGCAGAGTATTGATTGTGGCTGAAGAAATGAACAAAGATGTCTCCTCGGCAGAGGTTTCTGAAAGGGAGCCATTGCAGGGTGCCCTGGGAATAACGTGCACTGTCAATACTGGCTGTTCCATCTGATGTCAGAGGAGACCCCGTACTGACACAGGACATGTCGGAGGAAAACCCTGGCAGCAAGATGGACTGGTGCAGAGGGGGCCGCGAGCAAGTATTTTGAAATCGTGACAGGAAGTCAAGCGAGGGTGGGCTCGAGGATACCAATGTTCTCCAGGGAGTGCAGGAGCAGGCCAGACTAGTTCTGGACAAGTTGCAACTTGCACAGAAGAGGTGATAGCCCCAGTGGATTTGCCATTAACCTTTTAACCCAGAGACACAGATAATGTTCTGAGGGCATGGGTTCAAATCTTACCATGGCAGATGGTGGAATTAAAATGGTAATAGTGAACCCATTGTTGGAAAAATCCACCTGGGTCACTAACATTCTTTAGGGAGGGCATGCTGCCATCTTTACCTGGTCCGACCTACATGTGACTCCAGACCTACAGCAACATGGTTGACTCTTAACTGGGCCCTGGTTAATGAGGAATGGGCAATACATGTTGTCCCAGCCAGTGATGTCCATATCCTGTGAGGTCTAGGATGTTGCTGACCCTCTTGGTAGTTTCTCCTTCGGGCAAGCCTTTGTTAATTCCGAATAATTCAGTTAAATCCCTCCTTTTCTGTGCTGAAGAGAATAATCCCAGCATCACAATTCTCTCCACATCACTGTAATCTCAGCCTTCCTCCTGGGTCTCTAAAGCCCCTCAACCTCCTCTCCGAAGCCTTTACATCACAAACTCATTGTAATGATGATGGAACAGAAGGATCTGAGCAGGACTCCCACTCTCACCACGTGTCTAGTCACTCAGAAGGTGAGGACTGAGGAGGACCTGGGGCAGCTCTGATGACCCTCCAGACGAATGGCCTCTGTGAAGGATAGGTGCCCAGCTGGCAAGAAGCAGGAAGGGAGGAACATAGGTCAGAAAGTGAAAGTAGTTGAGAGTGTGGTGCTGGAAAAGCACAGCAGGTCAGGCAGCATCAGAGGAGCAGGAGCATCAATGTTTCAGGCAAAAGCCCTTCTTCAGGAAGAACCATTCCTGATGAAGTGTTATTGCCGGAAACATAGATTCCCCTGCTCCTCAGATACTGCCTGACCTGCTGTGCTTTTCCAGCACCACACTCTTGACTCTGATCTCCAGCATCTGCAGTCCTCACTTTACCCTAGAAAGCGAAAGTATCTAACATGTGATCCCTAATCTTGAAGGAGCATGTTTCATGCACTCAAGGGATTCCTCATCAATCACTGATGGAAACCAAGTCTGCCTGTGCTGCTGCTAGTGTTGTAAAGTGCTGACTGATTATTGCCTCCCTGAGTGTGTACCTTCATCTTGGGGCTGTGCAGGTATCTCATTAGTCCATTGCTGTTCCTGTGCGCTCTTGCAGAGAGACAGAGAGAGAGAGAGGCAATCAGTAAATGCAACTGCTTCAAACAGCACCCTCGAACATCACAGTCAATTAGAAACAAGACACCAAGGGGCAAACACTCTGGGGAAGATTGGCAAGGCTTTGCTCACAGAGAGGTTGCTGATGAAGGACTGTGCGATAGCCGTGATCAAGTGGACCCTGTTTCCAAATAATCTGTCTATCCCACTTGTCTAATGAGCTGCTTGAGTGGAGTTGAATCCATTGATTTCCTGGAGTTTAACGCTGCACCCATTAACGCTGCACCCTGAAGAAGCCAACTCTGTAGATCCCCAGGCTCATCAGGAAAGTGGCAACGTCTACGGTTGCTCTCTGCTGTTTCTGTCGTGGGTTGAACAGGGTGGGAGTAGCTCATGCGAAGAAAATGTCTTTCCCTAACAATGACAGAGGCAACACCAGTGGTTGGAATATAAAAACAGGGAGGTAATGCTGGGACTGTATAGGTCACTGTTTAAGCCACAGCTGCAATTCTGTCTACAGCTCTTGTCACTATATTACAAGACAAAAATAGTAGCAGTAGGGAGAGGGTACACAGGAGGAAATTTACCAGAGCTAGAAAATTGGTGCTGTGAGGAAAGAGTGGATGGCCTGTGTTCGATTCTTTCAGAATGGAGGACATTGAGGGGTGATGGAGTTGAGCTGAACAAAGCATCCAGATCAACGGAGCTGAGGTAGCGAGGGTCAGAGGTAGAGGGAGTCTGAGGTGGAGAGGGTCAGAGGGAGAGGGAGTCTGAGGTGGAGAGGGTCAGAGGGAGAGGGAGTCTGAGGTAGAGAGGGTCAGAGGTAGAGGGAGTCTGAGGTGGAGAGGGTCAGAGGTAGAGGGAGTCTGAGGTGGAGAGGGTCAGAGGTAGAGGGAGTCTGAGGTGGAGAGGGTCAGAGGTAGAGTGGGTCTGAGGTGGAGAGGGTCAGAGGTAGAGGGAGTCTGAGGTGGAGAGGGTCAGAGGTAGAGGGAGTCTGAGGTGGAGAGGGTCAGAGGTAGAGTGGGTCTGAGGTGGTGAGGGTCAGAGGTAGAGGGAGTCTGAGGTGGAGAGGGTCAGAGGTAGAGTGGGTCTGAGGTGGAGAGGGTCAGAGGTAGAGGGAGTCTGAGGTGGAGAGGGTCAGAGGGAGAGGGAGTCTGAGGTGGAGAGGGTCAGAGGTAGAGTGGGTCTGAGGTGGAGAGGGTCAGAGGTAGAGGGAGTCTGAGGTGGAGAGGGTCAGAGGTAGAGGGAGTCTGAGGTGGAGAGGGTCAGAGGTAGAGAGAGTCTGAGGTGGAGAGGGTCAGAGGTAGAGGGAGTCTGAGGTACAGAGGGGCTCTGCATCAAGGTCCTCGGAAAGACGATAATCAACTTGTCCTGGACCAGCCACGTTGATGTGACAGTGAAGAAAGCACAACAATGCCTCTTCATCCTCGGGACGCTCAGGAAATTCTGCCTGACCATAAGAACCCTCACTAACCTTGACAGATATACCATTGACAGCATACCATCTGGGTGCCTGGTACGGTAACGGCTCTGCCCAGAACTGTAAGGAACTACAGAAGGTGGTGTGCACAGCCCAGACCACCACGGAAACCAACCTGCCACCCATGGACTCCACCGACTCTTCTTGTTGCTGTGGAAGGGCCACCAACATCATCAAAGACCCCTCCCACCCTGGTACTGCTCTCCTACAACCCCTTCCATCAGGCAGAAGATACACAAGCTTGAACACACACCAACAGGTTCAGGAACAGTTTCTTCCTTGCTGTTGTTATTAGACTGATGGATAGACCTCTCTAATTTCAAACCTAATGTTGATCTTGCTTTGTGCCCCTCCTGTGCAGCTGTAACCCTATATGCCTCACTCTGTCTAAACACCCTATGATCTGTAGGTCCTTGTTTGCAACGATCACCCTGTACTGCTCATAAAACGAAACCTCTCACTGTACTTCAGTATAGGTGACTACAATAAATCAATTCAAATCAAATCAAAATAACCAAGGGCTTGGATAGAATGGACAGAGAAGACCCATTTGCCCTAGTGGAGGGCAGTTATCAGAGGGTACAGGTTAAAAGTGATTGATAGAAGGGTTAGAGGGGACATGAGGATAAAGTTTTACCCTGAGGGGATTGGGTGTCTGGAATTCACCGCCCAGTTTGGAGGTTGAGACCGTTACCTCCAACCTGTTTACGAGGTACCAGGATCTCACCTTTGTAAGGCAGGTACCAGGATCTCACCTCTGCAAGGCTGTGAGTGGGTGCTGAAAGGCAGGATCAGAATTGACGACGGGGTTTTTAACTGCAGCTTGTGTAGACATGATGGGCCGAATGACCTCTTTCAGTGCTGTTCTTTTCTAATGGTTCTATAGATTCCACTAACTGAGAAGGATTTGGAGGAACCATACCAGTAACAATAGAGAAAGCTAGCACAGACTCCATCACGCTAATTCCTGGACTGAGTTCAGAGTAGCTACACTCAGAGTGCAGCCAGTTCAGAGTTCAAGTCCCACTCCAGGAACACAGGATGAGGTCTGTGCTCAATACTTCACTCCCACACTTCCAACCTCCTGGTGGCCCTTATCTTCCTAAGATGTTGTCTTATTGATGTATATCTTCCATAACCACTTGGTGTTTCTGTAACCTACCTCTTATGGCTCTTCTTGCTTTGGGGTTTTAGAGAGTGGGAGTTAGTGGGCTATTACACTACAGAAGGCATCATCCCTACTGTTGGGCACATTTAATTAGCTGTGAAGCATTTTGGGACACACAGATTGTGAAAAGTGCTACAGAAATGTAAATCTTTCTTTTGCTTTTTAATTAACATCCACTTATAAAGAGGGATTGTTAGAGAGTATTTAGTAACATGGACTTTGACCGATTGTGGTCCTAGGGCAGTGGGCTGGCCATACATTTGCAAGTGCTGCCCGGGCTGATAGGGGAAGTAGCCACAGGGAGCTGATGATGGGCTAGTGTACTCACAGCATTGTATTGCTAATGTAAAATCCATTCTTGGTCGGACTAACATTGGTCATTCTGAGATGGACAAGATATACAACAAGAAACAAAAAAATAAGATAGGGTTGATAAGGGTGCTGCAACAAGACTTAGATTATATCACCAACAGGCTTATCATGAAATCTGCCCTAATGCTTTTCTCTGATCGTTAATCACACAGTACATGCATGTAAATGGCTCACAGTCAAAGTTAAATGATCTGTTCTTCTCTGTCGGTCAAAGTCAGTTTGAGATAGTGATGGACAGGAACCATTGAATGGATTCTAATGGTATCTATTTATACAGAACTTGATAGATGGATGTTAGCATATTCTCTGACATGATTTCTAAACACAAGCAGTAGGATTGCAATAAATAGGAGCTGGTGTTCCCCTCCAGATGATTCGGTGTCACTGACATTCCCATTGGATATTCCAGGCTCAATGGCATTTTCAGATACACATCATTCTCAGCTGGACATTGAGGGGTCTAACTGAGTGTGGCACAAACATCCAGTAGATGCCTGTGCTGGGCTGGATCAGCAAACTCAGAAGGAAAAACTAAAACATTTGCATTTATATAGTGCTTGTCACAGCCATTTGAGCACATTTCAGAATGTCGTCGACATCCTAAACTCAGGAACATGACAACCAACGTGTGTATAGTCAGCTCCCAGCAAATAGCAATGAGGAAATGACCAGATCATTTGTTCTGGGATGATGATTGAAGGTTAACCAGGACACAACAGAGAACTTTGTCCATTTGGACCTAAGCAGTCAGCAAGACTAAAAGCAAGGCTGAGTGACACGGTGGCTCAGTGCTTAGCACTGCTGCCTCACAGCACCAGGGACCCAGGTTCAATTCCAGCCTTGAATGACTGTCTGTGTGGTGCTTACACATTCTCCCCGTGTCTGTGTGGAGTTTGCACATTCTCCTCGTGTCTGTGTGGAGTTTGCACATTCTCCCTGTGTCTGTGTGGTGTTTGTACATTCTCCCCGTGTCTGTGTGGGATTTGTTCATTCTCCCCGTGTCTGTGTGGAGTTTGCACATTCTCCCCGTGTCTGTGTGGAGTTTGCACATTCTCCCTGTGTCTGTGTGGAGTTTGCACATTCTCCTCGTGTCTGTGTGGTGTAATCACATTCTCCCTGTGTCTGTGTGGAGTTTGCACATTCTCCC
Source organism: Chiloscyllium punctatum (assembly GCF_047496795.1). Lineage (NCBI taxonomy): Eukaryota > Metazoa > Chordata > Chondrichthyes > Orectolobiformes > Hemiscylliidae > Chiloscyllium > Chiloscyllium punctatum. Next base: position 7,731,967 of record NC_092771.1, on the reverse strand, counting down.
CGTGTCTGTGTGGGTTTGCACATTCTCCCTGTGTCTGTGTGGTGTTTGCACATTCTCCCTGTGTCTGTGTGGAGTTTGCACATTCTCCTCGTGTCTGTGTGGGTTTGCACATTCTCCCTGTGTCTGTGTGGAGTTTGCACATTCTCCCCGTGTCTGTGTGGTGTTTGCACATTCTCCCCGTGTCTGTGTGGAGTTTGCACATTCTCCCCATGTCTGTGTGGAGTTTGCACATTCTCCCCGTGTCTGTGTGGTGTTTGCACATTCTCCCCATGTCTGTGTGGAGTTTGCACATTCTCCCCGTGTCTGTGTGGTGTTTGCACATTCTCCCCATGTCTGTGTGGAGTTTGCACATTCTCCCCGTGTCTGTGTGGGGTTTGCACATTCTCCCCATGTCTGTGTGGAGTTTGCACATTCTCCCCGTGTCTGTGTGGGGTTTGCACATTCTCCCCGTGTTGTGTGGAGTTTGCACATTCTCCCCGTGTCTGTGTGGAGTTTGCACATTCTTCCCATGTCTGTGTGGAGTTTGCACATTCTCCTCGTGTCTGTGTGGAGTTTGCACATTCTCCCCATGTCTGTGTGGAGTTTGCACATTCTCCCCGTGTCTGTGTGGAGTTTGCACATTCTCCCCGTGTCTGTGTGGAGTTTGTACATTCTCCCCATGTCTGTGTGGAGTTTGCACATTCTCCTCATGTCTGTGTGGAGTTTGCACATTCTCCCCGTGTCTGTGTGGAGATTGCACATTCTCCCTGTGTCTGTGTGGAGTTTGTACATTCTCCCTGTGTCTGTGTGGAGTTTGCACATTCTCTCCGTGTCTGTGTGGGGTTTACACATTCTCCCCATGTCTGTGTGGTGTTTGTACATTCTCCCCGTGTCTGTGTGGGATTTGTTCATTCTCCCTGTGTCTGTGTGGAGTTTGCACATTCTCCCCGTGTCTGTGTGGAGTTTGCACATTCTCCCTGTGTCTGTGTGGAGTTTGCACATTCTCCTCGTGTCTGTGTGGTGTAATCACATTCTCCCTGTGTCTGTGTGGAGTTTGCACATTCTCCCCGTGTCTGTGTGGGGTTTGCACATTCTCCCCGTGTCTGTGTGGAGATTGCACATTCTCCCTGTGTCTGTGTGGAGTTTGTACATTCTCCCTGTGTCTGTGTGGAGTTTGCACATTCTCTCCGTGTCTGTGTGGGGTTTACACATTCTCCCCATGTCTGTGTGGAGTTTGCACATTCTCCCCGTGTCTGTGTGGGGTTTGCACATTCTCCTCGTGTCTGTGTGGAGTTTGCACATTCTCCTCGTGTCTGTGTGGGGTTTGCACATTCTCCCCGTGTCTGTGTGGAGTTTGCACATTCTCCCTGTGTCTGTGTGGAGTTTGCACATTCTCCCCATGTCTGTGTGGAGTTTGCACATTCTCCTCATGTCTGTGTGGAGTTTGCACATTCTCCTCGTGTCTGTGTGGGGTTTGCACATTCTCCCTGTGTCTGTGTGGAGTTTGCACATTCTCCTCGTGTCTGTGTGGGGTTTGCACATTCTCCTCGTGTCTGTGTGGGGTTTGCACATTCTCCCCGTGTCTGTGTGGAGTTTGCACATTCTCCCCGTGTCTGTGTGGAGTTTGCACATTCTCCCCGTGTCTGTGTGGGGTTTGCACATTCTCCTCGTGTCTGTGTGGTGTTTGCACATTCTCCCCGTGTCTGTGTGGAGTTTGCACATTCTCCTCGTGTCTGTGTGGGGTTTGCACATTCTCCCCGTGTCTGTGTGGAGTTTGCACATTCTCCCCGTGTCTGTGTGGAGTTTGCACATTCTCCCCGTGTCTGTGTGGAGTTTGCACATTCTCCCCGTGTCTGTGTGGGGTTTGCACATTCTCCCCGTGTCTGTGTGGTGTTTGCACATTCTCCCCGTGTCTGTGTGGGGTTTGCACATTCTCCCTGTGTCTGTGTGGGGTTTGTACATTCTCCTCGTGTCTGTGTGGGTTTGCACATTCTCCCCGTGTCTGTGTGGAGTTTGCACATTCTCCCCGTGTCTGTGTGGGTTTGCTCTGGTTTTCTCCCATAATCCAAAGCTAGGTGGATTGACCATCCTAAATTGTTCAGGGATGTGTAGGTTTTGGTGCATTAGTCAGGGGTAAATGCAGATTAATAGGAATGGATGTGGGTGGGTTACTCTTCGGAGGGTCAGTGTGGACTTGTTGGGCCAAAGGGCCTGTTGCCACACTGTAGGGATTCTATAAAGACATCTTTTTTGGTTGGAGTTTATCAATTACTCAGTCTTACAGCTCCTTTCACACACTAGCCTCCATTCCCCATTTATACTTCATCCTGTTTCTGCCCAGTAATGCTATTACACATCTTTGAATATCAATTTTACCATCAGCAAATTACCCATGTATCTAATGACAAGGGCAATTCATGAGGACAGACCATCATGGGTGAGGTATCACTAACAAAAGTAAGGGCAAGGTAGAGAGAGGGGGAAGAGGACCAAATTAAAATGGAATTGAAAGGGGTAATAAGGTACTCCAGCCCTTGTGGTGCACATCTCTCCCTCTCTGAAGGTATCAAGAGCATTGATGGTTCATTTTTTAAAAAATTCTTTTTTTCTCTCTTTTTTTTGTTTTAGCAGGTGTGAGACACAGTGAGAGACACAAGGTGCACAAATCTTTATTCAATTTCCACCACCAGGAAGATAGGAAACACCCGAATGGCCAGTGACAAGCAGTGCCCTTCACATCAAAGGGCAATGCTGTATGATCAAAACAGTGAAGGGGAGAAACTCTCCTTTTTATTTTTTTTCGTGTGCACACACTGATCCAATTCTCCAAAAAGGGGGAAAACACCCGAGTGACCAGTGACAAGCACTGCCCTTCAAACCACAGAGCAATGCTATTCCTGGTACATTTTTTTTTTTCTTTTTTTCTTTTTCTGTTCTTTTTTTTTAAATTTAACCCCCACACTACCGCCTAACTGCGGTAGTGCTTATTTTTCCCCCAGCACCCATGGTGCGTGTGTGCAGGTGTGAGACACAGTGAGAGACACAAAGTGTACGAATCTTTATTCAATTTCCACCACCAGGAAGATAGGAAAAACACCTGAGTGGCCAGTGACAAGCACTGCCCTTCAAACCACAGGGCAATGCTGTGTGATCAAAACAGTGGAGGGGAGGGTAGGGATTAAATCAAAATAGAGTTGGAGGGGGAAATAATGCACTCCACTCCCTGCGGCGCCCATCTCTTCCCGAACAACTCCAGGGTGTTGGTGGACACCTCGTGCTCCTTCTCCAAGGACACCCGGGCTCTAACGTAACCCCGGAAGAGGGGCAGGCAGTCGGCCCTAACGACCCCCTCCACGGCCCACTGCCTGGACCTGTTGATGGCCAGTTTGGCCAGGCCCAGGAGCAGACCCACGAGGAGGTCCTCGGACCTGCCCTCCCTCCTCCGTACCGGGTGCCCGAAGATCAGGAGCGTGGGACTGAAGTGCAGCCAGAAACAGAGGAGAAGGTTTCTGAGAAAATCAAAAAGGGGGTGCAAACGCCCACACCCGATATATACATGGTCCACGGACTCCACAGCGCCACAGAACAAGCAGTTGGGCTGGGAGTCCGTGAACCACCGCAATCTGCGGTTGCAGGGGACTGCTGCGTGCAGCACCCTCCACCCCAGATCCCCGAGAGAAAGGGGGAGGACTCCCGCGTAGAGAGCCCTCCACTGGGGATCTCCGCCGCCCGGTGGCAAATGGGCACGCCAAGGCGTGTCCGGACGGTGGATGAGGGAGAAGAGGTGGACGGTGTGCAGCAGCAGTCGATACAGGGCCCTCCTTTTTATGTCCCTAAAAGCAACAAAATTAAAATTCCGGAGGCGGCTCAGGTTGTGGGGCACAGGCTCCCGCGGGAAGTACGGGACCTTGGGGCCAATGTGAAATTCCGTCCGGGCTGGGGTGAGCGTGGACGGGATCCCACCGCACACCTGAGCGTCCTCCAACTGGTGCACTACGTTGGGTCCGAGCACCGCCGTTTTAAGGCGTCGGATGGCGGTGGCCACGTACCGGACGTCTACCGCTGCCCTGCTCGCTATGTCCTGCGGCAGCGTCCAGCCCAGGCCCCCGGCACCCAGCACGTCCCCGACCCTGGTCACCCTCGCCGCCACGGCCCTCCCCTCCGACAGCCACTCGAACCCGCGAGAGCATTGATGGTTCACAATGTCTACTTACCAAATTGTTTAATTAATCAATTAACCCCAATTGCTTGCTTAATTGGTTGCTGTATTAACAAAGCTCTTTGCTGCTTGACACTTAGTCGGTTTTACATATAAATTAGAAAGCCCAGGGGATTTACTGATGGTGCTGGTGAATAGATGAAAAAATTTGTGGGTGGTGATTGTGGGGAGGAAGACACTCACTGTGTATAAGAACACTTCAGGATAAAGGAGCAAACCAAAGCTCCTTGGGTGTTGCCATGGGATCTGCCACATCACTCCAAGAGAGCAGCTGGGGAGACATCCCATCTCCCTGTCCAATGTGGAGTGGGTGTCCCTGCCAGTGAGGAGGCATGGCAAAACTCCTAGACAGGGATAGACACAGGAAGGATGTTCCCAATGGTTGGGGGTGTCCAAAACAAGGGATCATAGGTTAAGGATAAGGGGTAAACCTTTTAGGATTGAGATCAGGAGAAATTTCTTCAGCCAGAAACTGTGCAGCCTGTGGAATTCACCACCACAGAAAGTGATTCAGAACAAAAATATAGAATCCTTACAGCGTGGAGGCAGGTTATTCAGCCCATCAGGTTTACACTGAACAGCATCCTACCCCAAATCAACCCTTTACCCTATCCCTGTAACCCTGCATTTCCCCCAGCTAATCCACCTAGCTGCACATCCCTGGGAACTACAGGCAATTTCCTATGCCCAATCCACCCTATCCTGCACATCTTTGGACGGAAACTGGAGCATCTGAGGAAATCCACACAGACAGTCACCTGAGGCTGGAAGCGAACCCGGGTTCCTGGCCGCATGGGGCAGCAGTACTAGTCATCGAGTCAACAAGATGGAGGTAAATAAATATCACTCTCGTGACTAAAGGGATCAAAGGATTTGGGGGAAGGGGAGGATTAGGGTATGGAGCTCAATGGTCAGCCTTGAATTGATGGAGCAGTCTCATGGGGCTGAATGGCCTACTCCTGCTCCTATCTCTAGGTTTCCATGTTTCTAAGATCCAGGGTATTTAGAAAACTGAGAAGAATGGATTTAAAAAGAAGCTTTTAATAAAAATGAAACAATGAATTCAGGAGGAGCACGTTGACCCAAGAAGCAGTGGGGCATGTGAAGCTCCCTGTCACTGGGAGGGCTTCAGGTGAATAGTATCGATACATCCTGAGCAAGCTGGTCGGTCCATACAGGGGAAAGAGTGGTGTGATGTCCCTTGGGAAGATGAAGAAGGAACAGAGAGTGGGGGGCGTAGACTTTTGTGGAGGGTAGACCCATCGCTGTTGGGTAAAAACAATAACTGCAGAAGCTGAAAACCAAATACTGGATTAGTGGTGCTGGAAGAGCACAGCAGTTCAGGCAGCATCCAAGGAGCAGCGAAATCGACGTTTCGGGCAAAAGCCCTTCATCAGGAATACAGGCAGTGAGCCTGAAGCGTGGAGAGATAAGCTAGAGGAGGGTGGGGGTGGGGAGAGAGTAGCATAGAGTACAATGGGTGAGTGGGGGAGGAGATGAAGGTGATAGGTCAAGGAGGAGAGGGTGGAGGGGATAGGTGGAAAAGGAGATAGGCAGGTAGGACAAGTCCGGACAAGTCAAGGAGACAGTGTTGAGCTGGAAGTTTGAAACTAGGATGAGGTGGGGGAAGGGGAAATGAGGAAGCTGTTGAAGTCCACATTGATGCCTTGGGTTTGAAGTGTTCGAGGGTGGAAGATGAGGCGTTCTTCCTCCAGGTGTCTGGTGGTGAGGGAGCAGCGGTGAAGGAGGCCCAGGACCTCCATGTCCTTGGCAGAGTGGGAGGGGGAGTTGAAATGTTGGGCCACGGGGCGGTGTGGTTGATTGGTGCTGGTGTCTCGGAGATGTTCCCTAAAGCGCTCTGCTAGTAGGCGCCCAGCCTCCCCAATGTAGAGGAGATCGCATCGGGAGCAACGGATACAATAAATGATATTGGTGGATGTGCAGGTAAAACTTTGATGGATGTGGAAGGCTCCTTTAGGGTCTTGGATAGAGGTGAGGGAGGAGGTGTGGGCACAGGTTTTACAGTTCCTGCGGTGGCAGGGGAAGGTGCCAGGATGGGAGGATGGGATGTAGGGGGGCGTGGACCTGACCAGGTAGTCACGGAGGGAACGGTCTTTGCGGAAGGCGGAAAGGGGTGGGGAGGGAAATATATCCCTGGTGGTGGGGTCTGTTTGGAGGTGGCGGAAATGTCGGTGGATGACTTGGTTTCGCATAAACCAAATCATCCGCCGACATTTCCGCCACCTCCAAAAAGACCCCACCATCAGGGATATATTTCCCTCCCCACCCCTTTCCGCCTTCCGCTATTCACATATCCGTCTTAAATGTTGACTATTGTATTCCTTTCCACCATCTCATCTGGTAGTACATTCCTGGCACTTACCACCCTCTGTAAAAGAAACCCTCACTCTCACATCTTCTTTAAACTCGTCCCTTTTTACCTTAAACCTGCGTCCCCTAGTAATTTACATTTCTATCCTGGGAAAAAAGACTCTGACTATCTATTCTATCCATGCCTCTTATCATTGTGTTCATTTCTGTTAGTAGCCCTTCATCCTTCCATGTTCAAGTGAAAACAAACCAAGTTTATCCAATCTCTCCTCATAGTTAATACCATCTAAACCATCCTGGAAGACCATTTCTGTGCCCTTTCTAAAGTCTCCAGATCCTTCTGGTAGTGCGCTAACCAGAACTGTACACAATATTCCAAATCTACACACTTGTCACATGACTTGCTAATTGTTATACTCTATGCCCTGACCAATGAAGGCAAGCATTCATGTCTTCTTGACCACCTCATCCACTTATGTTGCCATCTTCAGGGAAGTGTCGACCTGTACAAAAGAGTGAGAAACTATCTCACTGAATCTTATACATTTCAGAGAAGAAGATTTAACATTGTGAGAGAGAGAGGAGAGAGAGAGAGAGAGAGAGAGAGAGAAGGGTCCATAGTAGGGTCTGGAAAAGAGGGCAGTGATAACCAATCACTTACAGTCTCACTGAATGACAATTGTACACTTCATTCTCTTCAATGTTCACCAGTCACAGCCACACCATTGGCTCAGAGATACTGTGCACAGTTATGATGACTGACCAATGGCAGACAGCAGGACACCACATAGTCAGCTACTGAAGCAGAATGCTGTCAAAATTCATTGCATGGTCCTCCACACAATCCAATTCCTTCCCCAGGCCACTTCCAACAATTGCCACTCCACACCTTACCCCCTCACCCACCAATAGATCTTCCCCTGTGACCCAAAGTCATCTTTCAAAGTGGAATCATGGATCATTTGTCTTTACTTTGTACGTGATCAAACATTCGAAACTGTAATCTTGGAGCCAGCATGTGAAGTAAAAGCTGGTTCACCCAACCCTGGTTCAGGTTTACAAGGAAGAGAGCCATTTCAAAGAATTTAGAAAGCCTGACATTTACACTGGTTCAAACCCTGTACTTGGCAAATAATTAAGTATTAAACTGACCTACTTAAAATTACAATGAAGAGATTAACATTTAGCAAATTGAGAATTAGGGTCATTAATCTGCGGAAGAGTTCATTAAATGTTTAAACTGTATAATTGGACCCATATGTTTTAACCCATTATTGTCATGCTGAGGCTCAGGGGGTATTTTAGTTGCTCACCTCATCAGTCATTGCACACTCGCCCAACATCACAGCATTAACCTCCTCCGACCAAGACCGCCCCCCCCCCAACCAATATTTATGGATGTGCCATAGTGTTACGACATAGGGTAAACCCCCCCTGCTTATGTTAAACCAGCGACAGAGAAAAGATTTATCCCGCACAGTAATCTGTGAAAATTCGAGAGGCCAAGAGCTAGTTAAAGTAAAAATAACAACTTTATTTCTTAAAGTATAGCAGAGAATAATTAACTAACAACTATTTACAACTCCTTCCTCTAACCTATCTTTTACTTTCCCTTCTACAATACTGGTCTGATAAAAATCCTGATTACGATTTATAGAACAAAATTTCTTATCTCAAAACCAGGCAGCTTCTCTGCATTCCTGTCTTCTTTTCTTCATCTTGGAGATTCCGCTTCACAGGTTACTGTGAACCTTTATGAGAGCTATTTTTCTGGCAGTCATTGCATGCTGCGCTTGACAGTTCTCCTCCCAACTGTTCAATTTTCCCTAGTCTTATACCCTCAAAGCATTGGACTGTGTCAATGGCTTTTAAGATTGTCAATATCCTCAATTCAGACTTGATTGGGGTGGGTATTTTGGGGTATAATTTAAACTGATTGGCCGAATTCAAATTTGTTTTTGTCTCCAGTTGCTCAATCGAGTGTTACATTGTTTTTTTTTTCAGAGCACTTGGTGCTGTCAGGTAGTTCTACTAGCTTTTAACTCTCTTAAAGGTACAGTACACCCACATCTTCATAACACTTCTCCCCTTAAGAAATAAAAGAACCATCATAATGAAAAGATGATTGTATTTTTTCCTCTTACATTACCCTAACATATAGATAACTTTAATATAAGTTCACCTTAACTTCTTCCCATATACATAACATTAAATAAATACAAATCTCATCGAAACTCTCAGTTAAATCTGTGATAACACATCTGCAATTACATTCTTATGACCTGCAACATGTATGATTTTTAAAGTCTATAATATGAGACTGCAATGATATAGTGTCATATTCTTGTCTTTAAAGTGTTTGAAGAATATAAGTGGATTGTGACCTATGTATACAACCACCTCCGACACATTGTTTGTGACATACACATTAAAATGTAAGGCTAGTACCAAACTCAATGGTTCCTTTTCAATTGTGGAGTATTTCCTCTGGTGGATGTTGATCTTCTTTGAAAAGTAACCAACGGGCAGTTCAATCCCATCCTCATCTTCCTGTAGGAGTACAGGTCCAATTCCTATGTCACTAGCATCGATGGCGACTTTAAAAGGTTTTGAAAAGTTTGGTGTAGTTAAAACTGACTTGGTGGTTGGTATTGATTTCAAATGGTTGATGCCTCCAGGGATGGTTCTTTCTCCTGAAACTTTGTGTTCTTCTTCAGCAAATCGGTTAATGGTGCCACTGCACTGCTGAGGTTTGGACCAAACTTCCGATAGAATCCGCTGAGTCCTAAGGATCGAAGCACCTCTTTCTTCAAGGTTGGTCGTGGAAATTCCTCAATGGCCTTCGTCTTTGCGTTCTGTGGGGTCCACCTTCCATGACCGATGTTATGTCTCAAGAACGTCACCTCTGCTTTCGGGAGTTCAGTTTTATCTAGGTTTATCACCAGTTTTGCTTCTTGTAGTCATTCAAAGGGCTCTGCCAACTGTACCATGTGATCTTTCCAGGACTTACTAAAGATCACTACCTCGTCCAAATAGACTGCAGTTTGTTAACCCAGACACAACTCTGTTCATGAGTCTTTGGAATGTGGCAGGTGCATTCTTCATTCCAAAGGGCATCACTTTAAACTGATACAGCCCACTTGGGGTTACAAATGCAGAAATTTCTTTCACCGTCTCTGATAAAGGTACCTGCCAATAACTACGCGTTAAGTCCAACTTGATGATGGAACTGGCTTGTCCGACTTTCTCAACACAGTTCTCCCAATCTAGGAAATGCATGAGTCCAATTTTATAACGGCGTTGAGCTTCAGATAATCCACGATGAATCATTGAGTCCCGTCCGGATTGGGAACTAAGACGATCGGCGAACTCCACTCACTCTGGCCTGGTTCAAAGATGTCCTCATCGAGCATGGCCTCCACCTCCATCTGGACCTGTCTGGCTTTGAAAGGATTAAGCTGATAGGGAATGCTGCTCCAATAAAACAACATCCCTACGTCTACTTCATGTGCAATTGCATTAATCCCCTCCATCTGATTCCTTGTACTGCAGTAGCAAATCTTTAACTGTGTTCAATTCTCCTGAGACAGATAGCTTACTAACCCATCCCATTCCTCAAGGACATCTTCATTTTTAACTCCATTTTGAGGCACATCAACATCCACATCATCTGGATTTGATTCCTCACTCTGTGGAGCAGTAACTAACACTTGTTTCTCCAATTCTTTCTCTCCAGTATACTATGGTTTTAACATGTTCACATGATATAACTGATACCATTTTTCTTCTATCTGGCATCTTTACTAGATAGTTCACCTGACTCAGCGTTTTCTCAATTTGATAGGGATGACTAAACCTGGCTTTGAAGGGCTCTCCTATCACTTGTAACATTACTAATACACCATCCCCTCAGGAAAACATCTGAGTCTCAGAGCTTTTACCTGCCAACTGCTTCATTCTATACTGTGCCCTCTTTAGGGGCTGTTTAGCTAACTCACCGATTTAGATTATGTATCAGAGGTGAGGGAGAGACTAAGTGTAAGATGTCTCCAACTTTGGTCCTGTCAATTTTTCTTTCATTAATTTCAAAGGGCCTCTCACTTCATGACTGAATATTAACTCAAAGGGAGTAAACTGAGTAGATTCATTTGGGGCATCCCTAATGGCAAACAATACAAATGGGATACCTTTATCCCAATCATTCGGGTAATCCTGACAGTATTCTCTCAACATGGTCTTCAAGGTCTGATGCCACCTTTCTAAAGCTCCCTGGGATTCAGGATGATATGCACTGGATTTAAAGTGCTGTATACCCAAGCTATCCATAACCTCCTTAAACAGCCCAGCAGTAAAATTTGACCCTTGGTCCGGCTGAATCTCTCTGTGTGAAGAAAACTACTAACTCCTCTACTACCCTTTTTGCCTTGATACTCTGTAATGGAATTGTGGTAGGCACATCCATTATGGTTAACAAGTATTGGTCTCTGGAGGGAACCTACACAATCAATTATAACCCATGTGAAAGGTTCTTCAGATGCGGGAATTGGCAACAAAGGGGCTGGCTTTATTATCGTCTTGGCATGTATGGCACGTACGGCAAAAGTTAACCACATCCTTGTGCTTCCCAGGCCAATAAAAATGTTTTTGTACCTTAGCCTGAGTCTTTCGTACCCCTAGGTGACCTCCTACAGGTAGTTCATGTGCTACCTATAACACCTCCTGTCTGTACACTACTAGCAACACAGTGTGGTGCCCTTCGGCCTATTTCTCCTCTGCACTAACCTGCCATGGTCTCCACTTCTGTCTTAGGATTTTATCTTTCAGATAATAACCCTCCAGTATATTTTCTCCTCCTTTTCAGAGTATGCATCCACATATATATCTTTTATTGTCTTGTCTTGCTGTTGCAAGTCTCTTATCCTTTCGGGAGTAAGCACTTCTGTCTAACCCTCTGCCTGTTCACGTTTTCTCTGCACCATTACATCAAACAGGGTATCCACTAACTGAACCTCAACTCCTTCATCTTTTTCTTTACTTTTTACTTCGTGCTGTGAATTATGATAGTGGGATCTGGTTACCACACAGTCTGGGAAAATACCAGGATATTTCTATTTTAACTCCTCATTTTCGTGGTCTTCCTTGGGCTTCTCCACAACAAGGGGTGTCACTCCCACCGCGGATCCTGCCAAATCATTCCCAAAACAAACTGATTTCCTAGAACTGACACTCTATCAAACACTCCCACTGTAACTTCCCCAATCTTAAGTTGGCACTTCAACCTGATCTTACATAGGGGAATGTTCAATTTATGTCCATCTATCCCACAAATTTCCACATTCCCAGGTAACGGATCAGAACGAGTGCATATTCACTCATCCCTTACTATCAGCGACTGGTTAGATCCTGTATCTCTCAAAATTATAACTTCTTGTCCTTGTTCTCCTGTTCTTTCTGAGTAATCATTACCCTCAGAGGCGAATTCTTTGTAGAGATCAGGTACTAACCCTATACCCAGCCCCTGACTAGTCTGCACTCTCCTGCAGCTCCTCGGTCTCCTTGGGGTCTCCTTTACTACCGTCACTAATGCCACTAGCTTAGCTTCTTTTACCACATCTTTTCCCACAGTGCCTTTCTTTAATGACCAACACTGTGCCTTTACGTGTCCCACTTTACCACAGTGGAAACACCTGAGGCCTTTCAACTCCTTTCCACCCTCTTGGGCTTCTTTTTTATCCTGTGGTAAACATCTAACAGTGTTCTCTACTCTTGGTTTTGTAGTGTAGGATCTCCCCTTCTCCCAACTTCTATCCCTCACAGGACAAAATTCTGGCCGGAAGCTTGTCTTACGCACCAGCATGTTCTCATCTGCTAATTCTGCTGCCCATCTCACTTCCTGAACATTCTGTTCCTCCACGTGAATTCTTACCATCTCTGGAAGTGAGTTTTTAAACTCCTCCAGCAGAATAATCTCTCTTAGAGCCTCACAGGTCTTATCTATTTTCAAAGCACGCACCCATCGGTCAAAATGACGATGTTTAATTTTTTCAAACTCAACATAAGTCTGACCTGGTTCCCTCTTTATGTTTCTGAACCGCTGTCTATATGCTTCTCGTACCAATTCATAAGCACTTAAACAGCCTGTTGAACCTCTTCATAATCTCTTGACTCCTCATCTGATAATGTGGTAAATACTCACTAGCTCTGCCTACCAGTTTAATCTGAACTAGCATTACCCATAAATCTTCGGACCACTCCATCTGCCTAGTCAATTTTTCAAATAAAACAAAGAACGCTTCAACATCTTTCTCATCAAAATGTGGCAGAGTTTTGACATATTTATATATATCACTAACTTCTCTTTTAATCTCAATCCTGTTAGCTTGACTTTGCTGACTAAGTCGCAACTTCTCAAGTAGAAATTCTCTCTCTTTTTGTGTCTCCCTTTCTCCTCTCTCTCTTTTCCTCTATCTCTCTCTCTTCTCTCTATATTTCTCTTTCCATCTCTTTTTCCTTTCTGTCTCTCTTTGTTTATCTTCTAACTCCATTTTCCTCAATTGCAATTTAAGTTTTTCTACCTCTACTACACTTGTCTGTTTCTCTGACACACCCAAGTGTTTGAATAACTCCCTTACGAATTCAGCTTTACTTTTGTCCTTGGTTGAACACAAATCTAGCTTACTTGTTAATTCTAAACTTCTAAGATTTTTCTTTCCTTCTAAACTTTCTTAGTAAATTTGAGAATCATCGTCAAACCCCAAAACCTCTTAAGCAATTTTAAGAGCCATTTCTCTCACTTTTAATTTAATCAACCATAAGTTACCAAAATTAAACAAGTTGTCTCACCTACATTTTATTTAAAGATCTAGGACACTAACCTGCAAGTGTTTAAATCTGCTGGCTTTTTTCATACCCCCAAATCTATTCAAATCTGTCTAAACCAGTTCAAATCCCGAGAACGAGCCCCCAAACTGTTACAACATGAGATAAACTCTCCTGCTTAATTTAAAACCAGCAACACAGAAAAGATTTATCCCGCACAGTAATCTGTGAAAATTCAAGATGCCAAAAATTAGTTAAAGTAGAAGTAACAACTTTATTTCTTAAAGTATAACAGAGAATAATTAACTAACAACTATTTACAACTCCTTCCTCTAACCTATCTTTTACTTTCTCTTCTAATACTGGTCTGATAAAACTCCCAATTAAGATTTACAAAACAAAACTTCTTACCTCAAAACCAGGCGGCTTTCGGTTCTTCTCTGTATTCCTGTCTTCTTTTCTTCATCTTGGGGATTCTACTTCACAGGTTACTGATTGATAACGGTACCTTTAAGAGAACTATTGTTCAAGTAGTCTCTACATGCTAGTGGCATGGCAGTTCTCCTCCCAACTGTTCAAATTTCCCTGGTCTTATACTCCCAAAGCATCGGATTGTGTCATTGGCTTTTAAGATAGCAATATACTCAATTTAAACCTGATTGGAGGTTGGTATTTTGGGTATAATTTAAACTGATTAGCTGAATTCAAATTTGTTTTATCTCCAGGCAACCAGTTAATCGAATTGTTCGACTGAGTGTTATATTGTCTTTTTTTCAGAACACCTGGTGCTGTCTGGTAGTTCTACTAGCTTTTAACTCTCTTAAAGGTACAGTACACCCACATCTTCATAACAATAGAAAGCAATCTATCAGGATGTATCATGTCTTGGTACGGTAACTGCTCTGCCCAGGACTGTAAGTAAACTACAGAAGGTGGTATGCAGTGCCCAGACCATCACAGAAGCCAACCTTCCATCTATGGACTCCATTTACATGGCTTGTTGCAGTGGAAAGGCTGTGAACATCATCAAAGACCCCCCCCCCCCCCATCTCACCCCAGTAATGACCCCCTACAGCCTCTTACATCAGCAGCAGATACAGAAGCTTAAACAGATGCATCTAAATGTTGAAGAACAGCTTCTTAGACTTCTATCTGGACCTCTCCAATTTGAAATCCAATGTTGATCTTGTTTTGAAAGCACCTTCCTTACAGCTGTAACTTTGTATTTGTCACTCTGCTCTGTTGCCCTGTGAGCTTTGTGCGTTATGATCTGCGTGTACTGCATGCAAATCAAAACTTTTCACCATACTTAGGTACATGTGACAATAATAAATCAAAACAAATCATTCATCCTGTCTCAATCCACACAATTGCCCTCTGATGCCAGTTTGATGGGGGGGTGGACTTTATTAAATAGGGTTGGGTACACCTCCACTGTTCTATTTAAGTCTGGAGAGTGGAGGCCGATGCTAACCATTTCCCCTTTGCCATTCAATGGTGTTCCCATCACTGAATCAACATCCTGGGGGTTACCATTGACCAGAAACTCGACTGGATCAGCCATATCAATGTTATGCCTGCAAAAGCAGGTCAGAGACTAGGAATCCTGCAACAGGTAACTCCCCTCCTGACTCCCCAAAGCCTGTCCACCATCTCCAAGGCACAAGTCAGGAGTGTGATGGAATACTCCCCCCTTGCCTGGATGGGGGCAGCTCTAACAACACTCAAGAAGCTCGACACCATCCAGGACAAAGCAGCCACTTGATTGGCACCACATCCACAAGCATCCGCTCCCTCCACCAATGACGGTCAGGAGCTGCAGCGTGTACCATCTACAAGATGCACAGATGGTGACAGAAGCTTTGCATTTTAACTGTGAAACCACATGAAAGATATGATTAGAATCCAGTCTCAAACACATTGTTGACCAGATCTGATGTGGATGGGTTCCAATGACAATGAACTGTCTCATTCCCCAGAGTTTTACTCTTTCTCCCTTCCAGGTATGGAATAGGGGTGTGACTGGGGAACAGAATGGATAGTAAGATTGTTTCTTGCTCAAGGCATAGTCCAGCAACTTGCAGTTTTAATTTACTGAGTTGTTCATACAACAATTCACAGCTAAGCTTGTACATTTACTGGAATGACCAGCCATCCAAGATTATCATAGAGTCTTGACGAATCAACAGATTAATCTCCGTGATACTGTTCGGAGAGTCTGGGGGGAGCAATCAGCAATATATTAACATTATTCCCTTTGAACACTCCTTTGTTGGTTATTAAAATATTGGAGGTTTGGGAAGAGTCTGTTTGATCACAGTGAGGATTATATGACTGAAGTATCTGTGGAGAGAAATCCGAGTTAATGTTGCGAGTCCAGTAACTCTTCCTCAGAACTTGCTTTTTTTTCCAGGACTTCCAAACCTGGGTTCCTCACCTTCTGCAGGAAGTTTAAAGATGTAAATCTAACCAGCAGTTAGTTCTTTGTATTTGACAGTCCCAGTTGGAATTGAAATCCCTGTCCAAGCTTGAACGAGCTGATGAAGGGGCAGGAATCATTGATCTGTTGAAATAGACGATCAAAGGGATACCATCTTATAACCGATAGTCAAACTTTCACCAAACAGAGGCGCATCATGGTGTAGTGGTAATGTCTCTAGCCTTGGACCGAAGGTACCCATTCAAGCCCCATTACCGAGGTTCATCATATCGTTTCCAAAGAAGGCGATTTTAAAGAAAATGAGACAGACCAAATACTTACCTTCAGAAGCAATCATCCCCACACCCACAAATGGAGCTGCATCAGATATTATTTCAATGAGCTACATCACACTGCAGCACCCAAGAACCACAACCATCAGAAGAAAAATATCGATACAACATTTTCAAGAAAAATGGGTACCCAATAAACACAATCCGCCGATTCCTCAGAAACAAACCCAAACAAGCAGACCCAACACAATCAAAAACTACAGCCACATTACCTTACATCAAAGACATCTCAGAAATGACTTCCAGATTACTCAGATCCCTTGTCATCATGGTAGCCCACAAACCTACCAATACACTGAACCAGTGATTAATGAGTCTAAAGGCTCCATTAGATACGACCAACAAAACTAACGTCATTTAGAAGGTACCATGCAAGAACTGTAAGAAACACTACATCGGACAATCTAGCAGGAAACTAGCCACCAGGATATATGAACACCAACTGGCCACCAAACGACTTGACCCACAATCGCTAGTTTCCATACATACAGTCAAAGAAGGACACCGCTTTGACTGGGACAACACACACATCCTGGCGAAACAAAGACACACATGAGAATTCTTAGAGGCGTGGCATTCTAACCAGAACTCCATCAATAAACACATTGGTTTAGATCCTATCTACCTTCCCTTGAAAAACAGAACAGGAAATGACATCATCCACCTTAAGAAACCTAGACTATAAATAGAGAGGGGGACATACCACTAGTACTTCACCAGAGACTCTCACTAATGATGTTATCTATTATGGTGATGAAACGTCTGAAAACAAACCTTCCAGCTTAGCCAGCTAACTTATATACACGTCAGAGGCTGGCATCCCATCACTAATCACCCTTTATTTACAAATGCATTGCATTTGACAATAGCCCTGCCTCTTACTGAGTCAGATATTCCTGGGATCATATCTCTGACATTCACTGTTTTCATCTGTCAGCCAGGGCTCCCTGATTGAGCAAAGTTAACAGCCCCAATCAGGGAACTCAGATTCTATGAGGTCTAACTGACTGACCTCATTACAGTCACTACACCATCATATTATACTGTGCAGCCTACATAAAACATTCTGATTGGCTATTTGATAATTCAATGTCAGTATGCAGCATGTGGTTTGCTGGAATTGTAACAGTTGGTTGGCTGTGAAGTGCTTTGGGACATCCTGGAAGGTGCTAGATATTCTTTTCTATCAAATATCTCCATGACCCTACCCTTCCCTATCTCGCCAATCTCCCAAGCCTCGGTACTGTTCGGTTCTGGCCTCATGAGCAGCCCTGAATGTAATCACTTAGAGTGTGTGCCTTCATCTGCCTGGATCCTCAACTCTCAAATTCCCTCCGTAAACCTCTATGCCCTCAAAATGCTATGTTCGATCAACCCCTACCCCACCCCAGTTAAACAAGTGGACGCTGATAGTTCATATGAATTACTCTCAAGTCTCACTCCTACAATTTCCCAGCTTCCCTCCCTCCCCCCACCCAACCAACTCTCCCCATCCCAAAATGGACCAGGAGTCTCAATAGCAGGTAATGGAAATGTGTCTCACTCCTTGTCCACCAATTCCAGCCCCCTGGGTCTCTCTCCAGTTGATGTCTCTCCTTGCCTGAAAGCAGTGCCTCCTATTGGGATACAGGGCACACTGCAGTGTCTTGGGGCAGTGTTGACAGACCGATGCCGAGCTCAATAGTCTCCACTTTCCTCTTAACAGCTGTTCCCTTGGGAATGCCTGGACAAGTCTAAGAATTATGAATGTCATGTGACACTAGGAGACTGTTTAGCAATGCAGGCAGCTTGAACAGCAATATAGGGTAAACTTGTCAGAATCTCTAGCCAGAGCGTGAACATGGCAGGGTTGGGTAGGAGTGTAGTGTATGAATTGCCCTTCTAGTGTATGGAGGGTATATTCTACTTTTGGTCTTTAGTGAGACTTCTGTGGGCCAGGTATGGAGGTAGCTAGTCGAAGCAAAGTTTCACATCAGGCAAACATCTCATCTCAGTTCTTCCACCAGGACCCACTGATCTTACTCCACATTCTCCCAGATTTCTGCCGGCAACTTTAAAATGAGAAGGAACCATAACCCCTGGTGGTGAGAGGATGAAGCTAAAATGACCAGCAGTGGTGCAGAGCCCTAACCCTGACCTGACTGCACTTTAGGAAGCTTGAGTATCACTCAGTACTGAGGCTGTACAGAATTATTAACAAACCACTGCACACTGGCACAGCATATCTTAGCTTTCCTCACTCTGATTTATTCCATTACTTCTCCAGTTACAGGCACAGACTCAGCAGTATGTGTTACTTTCAGAATCAGGTATCACATTGGCTATATTCCAACCCCTAATAGCCATCTTCTGTATTCACCAATACCCTGTTAGTGACTGTCAGCAACTGGTAAATTTCTCTCCCAATGCTCTTATATTTCATGCACCCTATCTCCAAGAAGCAAATGCTTTAATGCTGTCAAAGACTCTGAAATGGAACTCTCAGTGCCAGTAAAAATTCATAAACAGTGAACCAGAATCGTAAGGATAGGATGAGACAGTTCAGCTCATTGTGTCTGTGCTGACTGCTGTAATGTAAAGAGCTCTCCAATTAGTCCCACATTCCCCTCCTCCTTTTCTAGGAACCTGTAGTTTGGCAAATCTTATTCAATTTCCTTTCGAAGGTTACGAATGAATCTGCTTCCATCACCTCATGCAGCATATTCCACATTGTAATGACTCACTGTGAAAATAAATTCTCATCTCGCTCTGCTTTCTTAATTATCGAAATCCATTTCCTCTGATGACAAACCCTTTTGCGTTTTCTTCAATTTTTTTCTAGAAAACTGTCCCCCCAATTTTGAACATCTCAATGAAAACCCCCTGAATGTTCCCTGCTCTGAGGACAACGCCAGTGTCTCCACGGATTTGAAACGCCTGGGCCCTGGCCCCACTTGGAGGAATCTTATTCTCCCCTTCTCGAAGGTCTCAAGACCCATTCTAAAGCGCAGGAACCAGATATGGAAGCAATCCTCTGTTTGAAAATCACCCTATAATTTTCAAAGACAAAAAAGTAGAAATCGCTGGAACAGCTTGGCAGGTCCTGGCAGCATCTGTGGAGAGAAATCGGAGTTAACGTTTCAGGCCGAGTGACCCTTCCTCAGAACGGTCATTTGCAAAGCCTCGACAACTCCAGTTTGTAGGACCAAGGTTCCTTGACCAAATTAAAAGAAAAACAGCTTTTCAATTTCGGACATCTTCAATTGTCTGAATGTATGAACATTCAGGAATTCTATTTCTGTGTCCCCATTTAAAATTGCAACATTTAATTTATACATACCTCTAACGCTGTCTGTAACAGAAAATAACAAAAATTGTTCAGAACAGGAAAGGTTATTAGAGGCAATAAGCCTGTCTCTTTCCAGCCAAGCCAGTTCATTCCACCCCTTTCCCTGGAGAGCAATTTAATTGTCTCTCAGCCTCATTTACATTGCCATCTTCATGGGGACCTACTGCATGTCCCTGACACACTGAAAGTCAGGGAGATGCCTGTTCCCTTTTGTCACCACTCAGCCAGTGATAAGGTTCTCCCTGAATTCATTCCTCCATCTCATATGCTGCTTTTTGACTCCCATCCTTGCTTTCAGTGAGACGTAGTGACTGCACACGGTGAGAATGTGCCATCACAGGCTCCACACTAATTAAACACCTCGACAACCCACGACAAAAAGAGATAGATTTTAGAAGCATTACAAAGCAGGGAGTAACTTCAAACCTTATAACAGATTCATCGATCGATTCAGCTGAACAGCTACAGTCACAGTGAGTGAAGCCACATTGTGAGCATCATCTGCTCCGTGCTGTAGCAATTAGTGCCTTCATCAAGAACTTAAACGATATCAGGTTCTGAAGTAATCTCAGTCCAGTTACAATTGGACGATGGTGGTGGATAAAACATAGTCATTTCTTTGTTCCTGATGACTGCTCCAGCTGCTTGTGCAGAGTTGGAGCCTCTCTCCCCAGCTTGCTTCCACTAATACATGCTGACAGCAATCTAAAAGCAAACCTTAGTTAATAGCCAGTGATCTCCATGGATTTCATCTCTGTTCAGCCAGGCAAAAGCAGAGGCTATTAAGATGTCACTCCAAAATGTACCACAGCCTTTCCCACTGTACACTACACTCCCTTTTGCAAGACAAGGTCAGATCGCTTTGTTGAAGGTGGTACTTAAAGGGAGCTGATGGCCTAGTGGTATTATTGTTGGAATGTTAATCCAGGAACCCAGGTCATACCCCTGGAACTCGGGTTTGAATCCTGCCATGGCAGATGGTCAAATTTGAATTCAATTTTCTCAAAAACTGGAATTAAGAGTCTCAGGGTGACCATTGTGGATTCTTGGGAAAACCAATCTGGGTCACTCATGTCTTTTAGGGAAGGAATCTTCCATCCTTACCTGGTCTGGCCTACAGATGACTCCAGACCCACAGCAACATGGTTCACTCTGAACTGCCCTCTGGGTAATTAGGGATGGCCAATCAATGCTGACCCAGCCAGTGACACCCTCATCCTGTGAATGAGTAATAAGAAAAGGCTGAGCTTGCAACCAAAGGAGTATTGAAGGGTAAGAGGTGATTTGATCAAATATCTTGGTCCTGAGGAGTCCTGACTAGGTGGATGTGGAAGCAATTGTTCCTCTTGTGGGAACTAGTTACAATATAGGGATTGCCTGTTGAAGACAGAAAGGAGGAACTTTATTTTATCTCAGTGGGCCATGAGTCTTTGGAATTCTCTTCCTGAAAAGGGAGAATCCTTGAATATTTTTAAGGCAGAACTAAGCAAAGATAACAGGTGAAAGTGGTCAGAGTGAATGTAGGGTCAATAAACCAGCCACAATCTTATTGAACATAGAACAGTACAGCACAGTAGAGGTCCTTCAGCCCTCGATGTTATGCTGCCTCGATGGTAGAATAGGTTCAAGGGGCTGAATAGCCTTCACATACTTGTTTGTGTGTTCATAGTTGGAAGACAACTTCTGTCAGGTAGCCCACCCATTGCTTCTGTCCATTGGAACCCAAATACAACATAGTGGCATCAGTGACCCCTGACACAAAGAGGACACCAGCAAGCAGCACTATTTCTAGATAGTGCCACCTGTGAGGAGTTAGAATTCATGGCTTCAGGAAACACCAGGGGGAGAAATCATACTGGTGACCCCAAAGACTTCAAGAGAAACATCTAAGCCCACAAACCCAATGGCAACACTCAACACAGACACATTCTTCAGAGAAGGCAAGGAAAATATTTCCAAACAGATGGAAGATACAGAGGTTCGGATGGAACTTGCTGTTTTGAGGCACAGTGATAGACTGCATGGTGAGGTGGGGCTCTTTGGGAGTGATTCAGAGTTCCAGTGAGCTGCTGAGGGGTCAGACAGTGAGAGTGGCATAAACGAAAGTCAGAAGTGACTCAGAAAAAAAGGCAAAGCCTAAACATGGCATTAATTCAGGCTGAAAGAGCAGGATTCCGTTTTTAAATGTCACCCTCCAGTTGGGCGAATGTGCCACAACACAAGGATTTCCATCAGGCAGGGCTGGAGAAAGGGCACCAAGAGCCATGGGAGAAAAACCCACCTTCTCCCAGACAGCGAGTGGGGGAGAGCTATAGAAACCGCAAACCAAACCACATCAAGCAGCTCACCACCACGAAGAACAATCTTTCAAAAAGGACAGGAATGGCAGCTGAATGTTCTGAGTTTTAGACAATATAGGAAGGATAGAAAAAAAGGCAAGAGAGGAAAGTGAGTGGAGATTAAGGAAAACATTACAACAGTCATTAGGCCTGATATTTCTGCGGGATCGTCCAATGAAAATATATGGGTGGAAATTAGAAATAAGAAAGGGATAATCACCTTGATGGAATTCTGTTATTGCCCCCACCCCCCAATAATCAGCATGATAGGACTGTACTATAGGGTCCCCAATAATCACCATGATAGGACTGTACTATAGGGTCCCCAATAATCACCATGATAGGACTGTACTATAGGGTCCCCAATAATCACCATGATAGGACTGTACTATAGGGTCCCCAATAATCAGCATGATAGGACTGTACTATAGGGTCCCCAATAATCACCATGATAGGACTGTACTATAGGGTCCCCAATAATCACCATGATAGGACTGTACTATAGGGTCCCCAATAATCACCATGATAGGACTGTACTATAGGGTCCCCAATAATCACCATGATAGGACTGTACTATAGGGTCCCCAATAATCACCATGATAGGACTGTACTATAGGGTCCCCAATAATCACCATGATAGGACTGTACTATAGGGTCCCCAATAATCACCATGATGGAACTGTACTCTAGGTCCCCAATAATCACCTTGACTGGATTGTGTTATATGGCCCCCCAATAGTCCGAGGGAAATTGAGGAGTAAATACAGTGCTCCCCCCTGTTTCCATGGTGGAATTCATTCTGGGAAGTCTGAAACCGCGGATAGGAGCAAATCCATTCATTTAAATGGGAAACGTACCTTCCCAGCAGCCCCCTGGTCCCTGGTTCCGAAACGTTCCCTGTAATATATTCCGGTCGCGGTAAACCACGGGTAACTGAAACCACAGAGACCAAACCACAGATTCGGGGGTCACCCTGTGTGTCAAGAGATATCAAATATCTCTAAGAATAACAAGGAGGTGATTTTAATTTTCCAAACATTGACGGGTACTGCCACAATGTTAAAGTCTTGGATGGTGAGGAATTTATTAAATGTGTTCAAGAAAATGTTCTGCATCAACATGTAAAGGTACCTTCTAGAGAAGGACCTTCTCTTGGGTCATGGGACAGGGCATGTGATTGAAGTGTTCGTAGGAGAACACATAATTATGGAAAAGGATAAGCCTTCCATAAAAATTAAAGTTTTCGATTTGAGTAAAGCAAATTTTAATGGCATGAGACAAGAACTTTCAAATATTGATCGGAGCAGACTGTTCTCGGGTAAATGAGCGACTGATCAGTAGGCAGCTTTCAAAATTGTGACAGCGAGTTTAGAGACATAATGTTCCTGTTAAAGTGAAGGGTCAGGCAGGTAAAATTAGAGAACAATGGATTAATAAATATATTGAGGTTCTAGTCAAGAACAGGAAAGATTCATATAGTAAATGTAGACAACTGGGATCAAATGAGACTCTTGAAGAGTATAAAGAGTGTAGGGGCATTCTTAGGAGTGGATTCAGGAAGGTAAAGAGAGGATATGAGATAGCCTTGGCAAACCAGATTAAGGATAATCCAAAGAGATTCTACAAGAGATTCTACATTAAGAGCAAATGATCGGCTAGAGAGAGAGTAGGATCCATTAAAGATCAATGATGTCATCCATGTGTTGAACCTCAGTTCATAGATCATACAGTATGAAAAGAGACCCTTTGACCCAACCAGTCCATACTAAACATAATCCCAAACTAAACTAGTCCCACTGCCTGCTCCTGGCCCATATCCCTCCAAACCTTTCCTATTCAATGTCTTTTAAACATTGTAACTGTACCCACATCCACCACTTCCTGAGGAAGATCATTCCAGATGCAAATGACCCTCTGTGTAAAAGATTTGCCCCTCATATCTTTTTTAAAATTGGTGAGGCCTCTTCTGGAATAATGTGTCCAGTTTTGACCGCCCAGTTATAGGAAGGATATTACTAAGCTGGAGAGGGTTCAGGAGAGATTTACCAGGATGTTGCTGGGTATAGAAAGTTTGAAGTTATGGAGAAAAGTTAGACGGGCTAGAACATTTTTCACTGGAGTGTAGGAGATTGAGAGATGACCTTATACAAGTTTATAAAACCTTGGCGTCATAGATATGGCGTATAGTGAGGGTCTTTTCTCTAGGAAGAGGAATTTCAAGACTAGGGGGCTTATTTTCAAGGTGAGAGGAGAAAGTTTGAAAAAGGCAATGAGGGACAACCTTTCTTTACACAGAGAATGTATCATGTTTGCAATGACAGAGGAAGTGATGGATGCAGGTACAGATACAACATTTAAGACATTTGGATAACTACACGAATAGGAAAGGTTTGGAGGGATATGGCTACGTGCAGGCAAGTGGGACTAGTTTAGTTCGGAACATGATCAGCATGAACTAAAGGGTTCGTTTCCTTACTGTATGATTCTGTGACTCAATTACTTTTTTTTAAATGGAAGCTATAAGATCAGAAATAGTACTGCCAGCAAAAGTTTAGATTCATGGATGGACCAAGCAATATTGGGCATCCTGAAGAGAATAATGTTTGAGACTTCCAAAACTTTTAAGTTCGACACTAAGACAGAAGCTGAACCAGTAAGTACATTTTTGTACATAACTGGGACTAAGCAGATGATATTCTTGGTTGCCATGGAGTAAATGAACCACCACACCAATTCAAGAAGATATTTAAAGTCTAAAGACAACTATTTCAAACTTAGCACTACAATCGTGGAAAGGGCTAGATTCAATGAAAGAGTGAAACACCCTGGAGATTCCATAGATGTTTTCAATAATATCTCTATCATGGAGAGTTGCAACTTTAATGACTTAAAGTTTGAATTCTCTCGTGACCAGATTATTGTAGATATTACTGGTGAATTATGCCAGATTTATTATAGTTCAAAGAAGACCAGGCTCTAGAAGAGGCCATGGAGATTGTGAGTGAAGTAGTGATTAAGAAGCATCACAGATCAATTTTAAGAGAAGAGAATTGTTACATAAGGTGCAAAACCACAAAAAACTCACAGGATACTCTGAGACAGTAGATAGGACAGACACACAACTCAGTAAGTCCTACCCGACACAATGAAGCAAAGATAAACAAACAGTCTCCTGTTTACAACACACAATGCTTTTGTAAAAGGTAGGTCACATTCACTCTGAAATCACTGCACAGAGGCTGGTATCCCATCACCAAGTCACCCTTTATTTACATCTTTAGAGTACATGAACTCTAACCAGCCAGCTCAGAGCCACTCCCTAGAATGAGGAGATTCTCTGACACTCCTGTTTATATCTGTCAGCCAGGGCTCCCTGATTGTTCCAGGTTAACTGCCTTAATCAGGGATCTCAGAGTCAATGTGAACCACCTGGTTCTCATTCCAATCACTGCACACACAAAGTGCTGAAGCAAGATGCAGCCACAGAAAATTAAAACACTAACGAACAATCCAGACACCAAGAGATAGAGGAAATAGAACAGTCTCCAATACAGGATAACACTAAAGTTATCTTTAGTGATCCACACCAAACATTTATGTCAATGGGCCACTCAGGAATTTCACATTTAATACAGGAGCAAGTGTCATGATGTAATCAGATAATGAGTGTTGGTTGTTGCAACAGCTTACAGCTGACAGATACTGACCTACATGATCCAGAGGTCACTACACTCACTTTGAAAGATTTTTACAGTACCTCTCAAATATGGAGGACGCCTCATACCAGAATATCTTTGCGTACATCAAGCCAAGTATTCTCTCTCCTGAGTAAAAGGGTGAGTAATGACTTTGAGGAAGAGATTAAACTGCAAAATGTCAAGAAAAAGCTGGTATAAAATACTCCTGGGCTCCACCAGCCAATGGTGGACGCTGAACGAAAAGCAAAATCTCCTGAGGTTAGTTACATTGGAATAACAAATTGTTGCACACTCAAAATGACATGGAAAGCTGTGACTATAGTGGTTTCTTTGAAACATTTTCCACTGCTATCAAAACTGTCGAGGTTTCCGATTCCAAATACCCAAGTTCAAGAAGGTGCGAGCAAATGGCAGCCACTGAATCATTGACATTTCTGGAGTGGATGTACAGTCATAGACAGACAATGGAAGCATCTGTACCTGAATGAGTCAGATTACCAGCCGGCACAGTAAACAACCACCTTCTCCAAGGAAAGGTCTGCCATCCAGACCTCAGGAGATCAGGAAAGGGCAAGTTCAAGCCAAATCTTTGCCCTTGTGTAAAGCCCACGGCTGTAAATTGCCTTTGTTTTGCGACTGTGGACCGAACAAGGCGGATACTGCTTCAAACCAAGGAAACTCTGCAAAGAGATCGGCTGCAATTTCCAAAATCACTTTTGCTGGAGCACGTTGTGAATTCGATGTAATGCTGTGTTTCCCTGGAACAGTGAGAGTGAAACAATGGGTTCTCAATTAAAGGACAATTGCTTAGCAAGGATGTTCTAAGTGACCAGTTGACCATGGCCTGTGAGAGGCCAGTGCAGAGAATGACCTAATCTGCAAAGAACATGCATGAAAAAGCAGTTTTCTCTCTCTCTCTCTCTTTCTCTTTCTCTCCTCTGCGGAGGATGACATGCCTCTAAGATGGTGAAAAGACAACTGCTCACTTTGTGAATGAATGAGCAACAAAATTGTATTAACCTTGAAGAACTAACCAGTCCTAGACAGAAAAAGAAAGAAAGCAACTCCGTTAATGAAATAACATTTTCAAATCAGCCTAGAGCTATTGGAACACATTTCCTTGTTGTGTTTTTTCCTATTTTCACCCTTAATCTCCAGGGCATCGCTGACTGTGTGTCTTTCCCTTTGCGAAGGGTGGGATTTGAGAAGGGATGGAGTTTAAGTTGCAGAGCCATATCTTAACAATTCATTTTTAACTGTCACTGGTTAAAGACAAGTTATCCATAATTTCACAACCTATTCTAAGTTAAATCCAGAAACCAGGTGAGTGTTTTCTGAGAGTCTCACTGTGCTCAGTTGGGGTCTTTGCATATTTTGACTGAATCATGTCAGTGCTATGATGACTGTGGGAATGAGAGGCCCTGTATTCCAGCACATGGTCCCAAGGAGACGTGACATTCACTACCTTCTGAAGGACAATGTCCAACAAAAATAAAGGCCATCAAATCCACCAAGGATCAATCTCAAGCTGAGGAAGCAAACAAGCCCATTCCACTGATAATTCAATCACTGACCGGGAAGGAGAAAGCCAGAACATTCTAGAGGGTGTTGCAACAAATCCCCCAACTCCAGTACATACCAACAGGAGGAGGAAGATAACATTTCACCAGCACAGTTTAAGGCTAAGTTGCTTTCAACACCATGGAATACACCGCTAGGAAGACCAAACAATACACAAAGATCCATGATACTGCAAAGAAAGTATCACCTGCTGTAGCAGAGCCCTCTCCAACAATGTTAAAGAACAGATATGTATCACAGAACTAAGTCTTTCACACAAGAGATTTAAGACCCTCCAATTCAAGACAAAATGACAGACCTCAGACAAACCAGAGGACAGTCCAAGTTAACTGCCAGTCTTCTGGACCATGAAGTGAACACCTTTAGGGAGAACCTTAGAACCTCCAGACCATTAGAACTTGTAAAGTCAAAGACCTTGAGTGACATGAGGTCAATTATTTATGTTAAATCTATAAAAGTGAAAGCAGTTACATGGATTCGATAAGTGCCCCTGCCTGGGTGAGTGTGGCCTCAACATCACTCAAGAACTCGACCCTTCCAAAACAAAGCCTCCCATTACAGAGGCACCATGTTCCCTGCCTTATATGGGAACTCACCCCATCACTGCTCTCATTGTTACCATCAGCAAGACACAGTTACACACACACACACACAAACACACACACACATACACACACCCACACCCACACACATACACACCCACACACACCCACACCCACACACACACACACCCACACACATACACACCCACACACACATATACACACACACACACATACACGCACACACACATACACACATACACACACACACACACACACACACATACACACACACACACACACATACACACATGCACACACACACGCACACACATACACACCCACACACACCCACACACACATACACACACACACACACACACACACACACACACACACACTCTTCTCTCTCTCTCTCCTCTGCGAAGGAGTGGTGGTGAAAAGACATTATTCAAAACCTCTCCCATCCATAGGGACATGGGCGGTAGTTAAATGGGAACATCACCCCTAGCAAATTCTCCTCCAAGCCACTCACCATCCTGACTTGGAAATCTATTGCTGCTCCTTCACTGTCACTGGGTCAAGTCCTGGAACTCCTTCCCGCAGGGCATTGTGGGTCTATCCACATGGACTGCAGCTCAACGCCACCTTCTCAAGGGGCAGCTAGGGACAGGCAATAAATGCTGGGCCCAGCCAGTGATGCCAATGTCTCATGAGCAAATAAAAAAAAATACATTAGATGGTAGACCAAGTAAGTGGTGACTGGCCTGTTCATGTTCTTCTGTTCTTATAAACAACCTCCTCAATTTGGGAAGGAACTAATGACACGGCATTTAATGCTCGATCTAACCTGGAAATAATACAAGACCAAGGTTTGTGTAGTAAGTTGGAAACTTGGGATGATAAATCTATGGAATATCCCTGTAGTTCCATTCTGATATCCCAGGCTTTGATTGATCAGATCATCAATATTTGTTCCCTGGTATGTGTTAGGAATCATTCCCAATCCTGGACATCTATACCTGAGCCACAGGGTCATCTGTCAATTTCTTTACAACTAACTCATACGTGAGGAATAAGAGAATGCTCAGGGAGAAGGTAGGACCGATCAGGGATAGCGGAGGGAACGTGTGTGTGGAGTCTGAGCTGATAGGGGAAGCCCTAAATGAGTTTTTTGCTTCGGTTTTCACTAAGGAAAGTGACCTTGTTGTGAATGAGAACTTTGAGGAGAAGGGATACAGGCTTGACCAGATCAAGATTGAGGAAGTTGATGTGCTGGAAAGTTTGGAGAACATTAAGATTGATAAGTCCCCAGGGCCAAACCAGATTTATCCTAGGCTGCTCTGGGAAGTGAGAAAGGAGGTTGCTAAGCCACTGACGAGGATATTTGCCTCCTCACTCTCCACAGGAGTCACACCGGAGGATTGGAAGGAGGCGAATGTTGTTCCTCTTTTCAAGAAGGGTAATAGGGAAATCCCTGGCAATTACAGACCAGTCAGTCATATATCTGTGGTCAGCAAAATTTTGGAAAGAATTCTGAGGGATAGGCTTTATGACTATTTGGCAAAGCATAGTGTGATTAAAGGCAGATTAAAGGGGCAGGTCATGCCTCACAAATCTTATTGAGTTCTTTGAGGTGGTGTCAAGACAGGTCAACGACGGTCGAGCAGTGGATGTGGTGTATATGGACTTCAGCAAGGCATTTGATAGGGTTCCCCATGGTAGGCTCATTCATAAAGTCAGGAAGTATGGGATACAGGGAGATTTGGCGATCTGGATTCAGAATTGGCTGGGGCTCTGTTCTTGGGCCTCTGCTCATTGTAGTTTTTATAAACGACTTGGATGAGGAGGTTGAGGGGTGGGTTAGTAAATTTGCAGACGACACAAAGGTTGGAGATGTCATTGATAGTATCGAGGGCTACTGCAGGCTGCAGCGCGACTTAGGCAGGATGCAGAGCTGGGCCGAGAAATTGCAGATGGGGGAATTCAACCTGGATAAATGCGAAGTGATGCATTTTGGAAGGTTGAACTCGAATGCTGAATATAGCATTAAAGACAGGATTCTTGGCAGTGTGGAGGAACAGAGGGATCTGGGTGTGCAAGTACATAGATCCCTCAAAGTTGCCACCCAAGTGGATAGGGTTGTTAAGAAAGCATATGATGTTTTGGCTTTCATTAACAGGGGAATTGAGTTTAAGAGCCGTGAGGTTTTGCTGCAGCTCTACAAGTGAGACCACATTTGGAATATTGTGTCCAGTACTGGTCACCCTATTATAGGAAAGATACAGAGGCTTTGGAGAGGGTGCAAAGAAGGTTTACCCAGGATGCTGCCTGGACTGGAGGGCTTGCCTTATGAAGAGAGGTTGAATAAGCTCGGACTTTTCTCTCTGGAGAGAAGGAGGAAACAAGGAGACCTGATTGAGGTATACAAGATAATGAGAGGCATGGATAGAGTCAATAGCCAGAGACTTTTCCCCAGGGCAGGATTGACTGGTACGAGGACTCATAGTTTGAAGATATTAGGAGGGAGGTATAAAGGAGACGTCAGAGGAAGGTTCTTTACGCAGAGAGTTGTGAATGCGTGGAATGCGTTACCAGCGGTGGTGGTGGAAGCAGAGTCATTGGGGATATTTAAGCGACTGCTGGACATGCACATGGATAGCAATGTGTTGAGGGATGTGTAGGTTAAGTTACTATATTTTACATTAGGATTAAATCTTGGCACAACATCGTGGGCCAAAGGGCCTGTTCTGTGCTGTACCTTTCTATGTTCTATGTTCTATATAACTCATCCACGTGGCCACCTGTGTACCCAGACAGAGAGAGGATGTTTATGATCAGTCAGACATCACCCCCACAATCAGTCTAGTTCTCCTGGAATATGTTTTCCCACGGCACTGAATGACCAGGAGCACAGATCTCCAACATAAACCCAAACCCTACAGGTAACACCATGACAATGACGGTCTCCCCAACTTCATTCTGCACTGTGCAGTACTGCAATCCACTGAGGCATCAAAGCACCATTCAGAGTTAAGAGAAATACCTACAATCACAAGAACATCTGATCAATAACTCTAACCAGAAACCTGACTGAAGGAAACAGTGTTTCCCAGTGTCTAGGGGCAC
This sequence comes from Chiloscyllium punctatum, assembly GCF_047496795.1. Taxonomy (NCBI): domain Eukaryota; kingdom Metazoa; phylum Chordata; class Chondrichthyes; order Orectolobiformes; family Hemiscylliidae; genus Chiloscyllium; species Chiloscyllium punctatum. Next base: position 7,701,230 of record NC_092771.1, on the reverse strand, counting down.
CTTTGTTCTGCGGAAGCAACTGAATAAATTCTTGTATTTTTAGTTGTTTTTAAAGTAACTTCAGTCTAATACTGTCTAAACAACTTGTTAATTGATCAAGTATTGAATAGAGACATTCATTTCATCTCTATGATATCCTAGATATTCCCACTAATGGCAAAGATATCAATAAATGATTTGGGTTAGAGGAGGAAGTATTTGAATTTTCCTTGCCTGAATGCACAAGTCATTTCCAAGGTATTTGCTGAGCACAGAACTGGCCCTTTATGATATGCGATAAACTCTCAGCCATGCAGAGTCATTTTCCACAAATCTCACTCTCCAAAATAGCAGGAGTCCTCATAAAAACATAAAAATGTTGAACTATATTTTTCTAAAATGAACTGTTTCGGTGATTAACTCCTTGCCGTTTCCCCAGCAAGTGTTGGATGTTTTCAGACACATATTTACATTTCAGCTTACCTTTGAGTTTTTTTGAAAACGGTAGCAGAAGAAGTCTGAGGGACAAATGGTTCACTTTTGTTCCATTTCTTCACTTTTTTTTATTTCAAAAATATACTTTATTCATAAAAATATTTTGATGATCTGTACAATTGGTCATGCCATACATACGTAAACATTCCATTTCTTTACATACAGAGTTTGGAATTAATCATTCATATACAGGTCTGTATGTTTACCATCCATATGTTTAGTTGAGGCGTCAGCGGAGCCTGGTTACTGCGTGGGCCCCCTGCTCTTCTTTAGGCAGGCAGATGTTACACAATAGTCTTTCCCCACCGCGCCTTGACAGCAGCTGCCCCAAGCTTCAGCGCGTCCCTCAACACGTAGTCCTGGACCTTGGAATGTGCCATCCACAACACTCAGTCGGGGTCAACTCCTTCAGCTGGAAGATCAACAGGTTTCGGACCGCCCAGAGAGCATCCTTCACCAAGTTGATGATTCTCCAGGCACAGTTGATGTTCATCTCGGTGTGCATCCTGGGGAACAGGCCGTAGAGCAGGGAGTCCCGCATCATGGCGCTGCTCGGGACAAACCTCGACAAGCACCACTGCATTCCTCTCCAGACTTCCTCTGCATAGGCACATTCCAGAAGGAGGTGTGTGACAGTCTCGTCCCCCCCGCAGCCACTTCGAGGGCAGCGTGCGGTGCAGCAGAGAGTCCGGGCGTACATAAAGGATCTCACAGGCAGAGCCCTTCTCACCACCAGCCAAGCCACGTCTTGGTGCTTGTTGGAAAGTTCTGGCGATGAGGCATTCTGCCAAATGGCTTTGACAGTCTGCTCAGGGAACCGCTCGATAGGATCCGCCCTCTCCTTTTCCCGAAGGGTCTCAAGGACACTACGTGCTGACCACTCCCTGATGGACTTGTGGTCAAAGGTGTTTTTCTTCATAAACTTCTCCACGAAGGACAGGTGATACGGAACGGTCCAACTACTCGGAGCGTTTCGCGGCAGCGAGGCCAGGCCCATCCTTCACAACACCAGGGACAGGTAGAACCTCAGTACGTAGTGACACTTGGTGTTTGTGTACCGGGGATCCACACACAGCTTGATGCAGCCACACACAAAGGTGGCCATCAAGGTGAGGGTGGTATTGGGTGTATTTTTTCCCCCGTTGCCCAGATCTTTATACATCGAGTCCCTTTGGACCCGGTCCATCTTTGATCTCCATATAAAATGGAAGATGGCCTGGGTGACTGTGATGGCACAGGTTCTGGGAATAGGCCAGACCTGTGCCACATATAACAGCAATGACAGTGCCTCACACCTGATGACCAGGTTTTTTCCCGCGATGGAGAGTGACTGTAGCTTCCATCTGCCCACTTTCTGCCTCACTTTCCTGATACGCTTCCCCCAAGACTTGGCGCACGCCCCAGCTCCCCCCGTACCAAATACCCAGCACCTTCAGGTGGTCGGTCCTGATGGTGAAGGGGATAGAGGATTGGTCGGCCCAGTTCCCGAAGAGCATGGCCTCGCTCTTGCCTTGGTTTACCTTGGCCCCCGAGGCCCGTTCGAACTGGTCACAGATGCACACGAGTCTGTGCACGGACAGCGGATCCGAGCAGAAAACAGCGACATCATCCATGTACAGGGAGACATTAACCTGTAGGCTCCTGCTGCCAGGAATAGTCACCCCTCTCAGGCTCGCATCCTTCCTGATGGATTCGGCAAATGGCTCTATGCAACACACAAACAAGGCAGGAGAGAGAGGGTAGCCCTGCCTGACTCCAGATCTGACTGGGAAGTTATCAGATTCCCACCCATTGATGGAGACTGCACTGACAATATTGGTGTAGAGCAGTCTGATCCAGTTGCAGATTCCCTCCCCAAAGTCCATTTTGGAGAGAACATCTCTCATATACGTATGTGATATCCTGTCAAAGGCTTTCTCCTGGTCCAGGCTGATGAGGCAGGTGTCCAACCCTCTGTCCTACACGTGGGCGATCGTATCCCTGAGGAGTGCGAGACTCTCAGCGATCTTCCTGCCCGGTACAGCACAGGTTTGGTCAGGGTGAATCACCAACCCCAGAGCAAACCTGACCTGGTTGGCGATGACCTTTTACAGGATTTTGTAGTCTGTGTTTAACAGTGAGATCGGTCTCCAATTTCTGATTTCCTCCCTCTCCCCCTCCTGCTTATAGATGAGGGTGATGATGCCTTTCCTCATGGATTCACTCATGGTGCCTGCCTGAAGCATACTGACATACACCTCTAGCAGGTCCTGGCCAATCAAGTCCCACAGAGCAGCATAGATCTCGACCGGTAAGCCGTCGCTTCCGGGAGTTTTATTCTTTTCAAAGGACTCAAGGGCCCTAGAGGAATTAAGGGCTACGGGGAGAACGCTGGTAAGTGGAGCTGAAATGCGCATCAGCCATGATTGAATGGCGGAGTGGACTCGATGGGCCGAATGGCCTTACTTCCACTCCTATGTCTTATGGTCTTATGGCCTTGGTCAGCTCATCCAGAGATAGTGGCTGGACCAGCCTCTCCCGTGTTCTGTCGTCTAAGACCTCCGTGATAGAGGATAGGAACGACTGGGAGGCCGCGCTGTCGGTTGGCTTCGCGTCATACAGACTGGCATAGAAGGATTTACTGATCCTCATGACATCAGCCTGAGATGACGTTATCGAGCCATCTTCCTTCAGGCTGCTGAGCACGGAGCTCTCTTTGTGCACCTTCTGGAAGAAGAAACGTGAGCACGTCTCATCCTGCTCCACCGAGCAGACCCTGGACCGGAAGATTATCTTGGAGGCCTCCATTTCTTCACAAGTTCAGGAAGATGGGATCCCCAGTGATTACAACATGAGCTTCTGGTAATCAGTATAATCCTCCTTCTATAAGAATGAGCCCCACTTGGATAGTGAAGAGGGACAAACTGGACAGAGTTTAATGGCTTTTGTTGAATTGCAGGTGGCAAAACCCAGGGACTGGAAAGGTCATCGTTGGGAGATTGCAGAGGAGTGGAATTGCATGAACAATCTTCAACCTTGCTCCCACACCAATCATTTTAATCAGTTTTCAATGTCAGAATTGGGCAAATGATTAATTTGACTTTTAACCTCCCAGTTGAGTTGTTTTGTGACAAAGACAAACTGTTGACCATGTTGCACCAAGGCACCCAAATCCGAAAGACAATCTCCCCCTCAGCTCACCCCAAACCGTTGGTCATTAGTTTCCTCCCTGGCGAGAGTAGCCCTCGCTGTCTCACCCACAGTCTCCCAGTGCCAACCAATCCACCCCGTGGCCATCTCTAGCTGCACTCTTGTCACTGTCCAGGCCACTCCCCTTCCCCCTCCAAGTGAAGCTGAGACCACCCATGTTTTAACCAAAAGGGGAACAGGAAGGAACAATTTGACAACTGACTTGCCAGATATCCAGCTTTCAGGAGGATCGAGGTGTGATGTTCAGGAAGGCTGCTCACCAAGATGGGCAATAAGCACCGGCCCTGCTCACCCTGGCAATGATTGCAGGAAAAGCAGGCCCTTGGATCATCGCTCATCCACTTTGTGAGAGAGATTGTCAGTGGTGACTCACTGGTAGCAGCCTGAGCTCAGTGGGTGGCACAATCGCTTTGGAACGGGTGGAATGTGCATTCTCCCTTCCAGCTGTGTTTCTGGTGAGTGGGGGGAGGGGTGGGGGGGGTGGTGGTGAAGGAGTAGCTGAAATACATTGATGGCTAGTCCACCACCCACCCCGCCTTGTCTCTGTTGACCCCCTGTAACACACTACGTGGGCAGGCATCAAGTTTGGCAGCCTGCCCTCCATCTTCAAATTAATAAATCAAGGACAATGAAAGGCTTGAATACAAACCATGGACCTGGTTGACACAGTGCCCAGGCCTCTGATAGAGTTGGCATGGGCAGGTGGCCAGCTGCCATTCTGTGGACAGTGGGAGCAAGGTCTAAGGAATATTGCCCAGCTGAATCAGCAGGTGCCCTGGGGGGTGGGGGACTTCCTGAAGATGCCACAACCCCCTTCCTCCTGTGCCATCTGATGCACAAAACCCTACACACTCACACCCTCCCAACGCTCCGGGGATCCCTTCACACTCTGAAAGTCTTTCATTCGGTTAGCCATCACCCTTTAGCCCACTGAGCTGCCAGTCTCCACCCACAGTGTGCTAAGGCCTTGGGCCCGACGCTTCTAGACAGGGACAGGTGCTGGGAAAGTCTCTAGGTAGGCTGCTCCCTCAGGCTGACATTAAAGATCACAGGGCACTCATTCCAACAACAACTGGAGAGTTCCTCCTGGTGTCCAAACCCTCCGTTTATCCCACAGTCTACATCACTGAGAAATCTGGTCACTATCCCATCATTGCCAATGGGATCTTGCAGTGCGTAAATTGGTTGCCATGTTTCTCACAGCTACTGCAATTTAGAAATACTTTCTTCGAGGCATTAGTAGGCCGGTGGAGAAATTCAAGGTTTGCATTTGCTTCCTGCAGTCAGGGGCAGTGTCTGACCGATTTCACATGAAACCATTCTGGCCAATCGGTAGAGACTATTGCACATCATTCTGAGCTGGACTGATGGCAGAGGTAAAAGGGGAGGTTCAAATCACCTGCTCCATCCAGCCATCCTCCTCAGTTACCTGTTATTTCTGTGACTCAAGGAAAGGCTATCAAAATAAAGTGGGGCTCCTAATGGACCAGTATTGGTTTAGCTTGTCTTTATTCATTCACAGAATGTGGGTGTCACTCGCTGGGTTTGAACTGAGTGAGGCATTGGACCATTTCAGAGCGACCTCACCCCAATCATTCAGCATTGCTTTTTTAATTGGTTGCCAGTTTTCAAGGTGACCTTTTGGGACATCAAACACGGGGATGTCACTGTGGTTGTGAAGCGAGGGGACTGGCAAACCTAACCAGGCAACGACAATAAAGAAATGGGATTGCCATGCTAATGGCACTAGTATCCTTTCTCAGGCACAGGTTCCACAACACGTGAGAAAGACAGATTGAGAGCAGCCAGGGGACAACGACAGAAGAACAGCAGATGGAAGGTGACAGGGAGCCAGATGGTGGGTTGTAACATTGATGAACCTGTACAGTAGAAATCTAGGCCTACATACATCGACTAGTCTGGTTCTATTGGGTTTAATTCCACGCCCAGAGACTCAGGGAAATCCTATTGTTTGCTCAACGTTGTCAAATGCTTGTTAACAAATAACGCACATCTTCATTCATGACTCAACCCTTCTGGGAGCAGAAAAATAGTCAAGGTGTCCATTAGCTGCCTCATTGCAAATCTGTCTCCGAATCTGATGCCGGGCTCCCTTTGTCTTGTGAACTGTATTGGGGATTCAGGCTGCATTTGTATTCCGGTGGGAGGGGCAGGCAATGCTGAACAACTAGAGCAAGGGTGTCATGTCAGGTACAGTCACATATCACAACACAGCCATGATGGGCAGGGGCAGTTCATAGATTTCATTTCCAGCAGTGAAATGAAGGCTTGTATTATACACCACATGCTGAACAGGTTTATCGTAGTAAACTTTGATAGCACCAATCAACACTAGGTTTTTTTCCCCAACTTGGGGAGCTGTAGATGTGCCGAGGAAGAGACCCTTGCTCAGTCACAATTAATCATTTGGGACATACCCAGCAGAAAGAAACATGTATTTTGCCAGAGTTTGAATGCTGAATTTAATTATTGTTTTCTCCTCTTGCTGTTTAGGAACTGAAATCAGGGAATCAGAAGTGAATAAGAACCTAGCACAGGAGGAGTCCATTCAGCCCATCAAAACTGGCCCACCATTCAATAGGATCAAGGCTGATTATCCAATCCAACTCTGTTTCCTGTTCCCACTTTCTCCTCATACTCCATGATCCCTTTAGCCCTCAGAATTATATTGAATTCTTTCTTGAAAATATTCAGTTACGTTCTCAACCACTTTCAGTGGCAGGGAATTCCACAGGCTCCCCATACTCTGGGTAAAGAAATGTCTCCTCAGCCCAGTCCTAACTGACCTACTCCATGCCCTTAAACTGTGATCACTGGTTCAAGACTACCTAGTCAATGAAACATCCTTCCTGTGTTAATCCTGTCTAATCCTGTTAGAATTTTATATATTTCTATGGGACCCCCCTCATTCTTTGAAACTCCGTTGAATACAATCCTATCCAATCCTATCCAATCCTATCCAATCCTATCCAATCCAGTCTCTCTTCATATGTTAGTCCAGCTATCTCAGCAATCACTACACTCCCGCCATCACTAGAACCCCCTCCCTCAGCTGGGTGTAACATGTATGGAATGAGCTGCCAGAGGAAGTGGTGGGGGCTGGGACAATTGCAACATTTAAAAGGCATCTGGATGGGTATATGAATAGGAAGGGTTTGGAGGGATATGGGCCGAGTGCTGGCTGGTGGGACTAGATTGGGTTGGAGATATCTGGTCGACATGGACGAGTTGGACCAAAGTGTCTGTTTCCCTGCTGTACATCTCTCTGGCTCTCTGACTCTCTAACTCTATGATTCTACGAGGAGATCAAAATTGTTCACAGAACTCCAGTTGTGGTCTCACCAAGGCCCTGCACATTTGCAACGAGCCATCCTTGCTTGTGTAACCAGCTCCCAAATCTAATGTTGTGGATTCTATTTAATTACTGACCCATCAAACATGAAAATAAAAACAGAGGGGCTGCAGATCCTCAAATCCCTGCATTAGCCCAGGTTTAGCAGTGGGGGTGGGGATCAGGGTCCCACTGCAATCTGCCCGGATCTTGCTGGAATATCAGAGTGGGGTCTAGCATAGCCTCCCCAAAGTGTTGAAGCAGGCCAGTCCACCTGTTGAAAGCACACCGACCCTCCAAAGTGCACCGCACCCAGACTTGCCCCCTCTACCCTATCCCTATAAGCCTGCATTTCCCATGGCCAATCCACCTGACCTGCACATCTTTGGGTTGTGGGAAAAAACCCACGCAGACACGGGGAGAATGTGCAAACCCCACACGGACTGTCGCCCAAGACTGGGATCAAACCTGGGTCCCTGGCGCTATGAGGCAGCAATGCCAACTATTGAGTCACAGACAGATTTTTAATCAATAAGGGTCATGAGAAGAAGGCAGGAAAGTGAATTGTGGGATTGTGGGTTATCAGATCAGCCATGACCTCATTAAATGGAGGTCCGACTCGATGGTCTGAATGACGTCCTCCTGCTCCTACATCTTATTCTGGTCTTCACAGTTTGATATATCGGATCTTGTCACCAACTTTCAGGAACCCTCCCTGGGCCTGGCCAGAACATCAAGCCTGTAGCTGCTCCCAGACCAGGAAACCAATGATTACACCAGATTCAGATCGAAAATGATGTTACTTTCCAATGATCAGAACTGGTTGTATAGTCTAGACTTGTTTAGCCTCATGTGTCAAAACAGGCATTCAGAAAGCTAGCACTGACCACTGTGAGGCAGGTAATCCTTGCTAACTCTGTGTTCTCTTGCAGCCTGTAGAGTGATGTCATGACATGTGTCTCTGGAGTAGACTGGAACCTCTGTTTCCTGGACTAGAGACAGGGATACTACCACTGTGTTACAGAGCCCTGTTCCTCTGTGAATTAAATATGGAGACTGGGGGTGTAGCAGTAGGGTGGTGGAGGTTCCCATTCTAACCAACCTACACAAAGGACCTGGTTGGACAAGAATGTTGAAGGAGGTGAGAATTCTCCTGGTCCCACAGCGTCCAGGCTGTTTAAATATGACTTTGTGGCGTACAGATTTATTCCCGCAAATTCTGTTTCCATAAAAAGCTGGCTGCCACTAATTTAGAGTTGAATGAACTTTAAACAACTGAGCCAATGTGACCCAAATAACCTCTGGGATCCTTATTCAAAACTAATTCAGAAAAGCGAAGTAACAATGGCTTAATCGGCTTCTGGTCACGCAGAGATAGTGAATCCTGCAATATCGGTGCTGCATCAGTTCAAGCAGCAATCACTGTAAGCACAGAGACTTACTAATAGACTTGTCTCATTTCATAAAGCACTTCATGGAAATGCCACAGTCCCCCCATTCCCAATTACCTTGTAAAACCTTCAAGTCACGAGAGAACATGAATTCAAAATGTATTCATCCTTATGCTTGAGTAAGCAGATTTCAAGATATTTATTTCTCCAGCCGACAACCAGAAAAGAAGCTCTAGATTCACATAAGTAAACAACAATCGAGTGAAGTGTGTATAGAAATTTTGTGACTGCACAGTCACGGGGAAGTCATGAAGGCGGGGGTGGGGGGGTCATTGTGTCAGCTCTTCCCTCAACCTCCTGAAACTATCGAAGCAGGTAGCCTAGACACAGGACACTCAAATTATATTCCTTTCATTTAACCCCATCCACTGACCTTCTTCCCTCAATTCCTCACAATCTCACGTGTTTAGGTTGTTATATCGAACAGCAGTGTGATATACACCCATATACAGTCATCAAGTGATACAGCACAGAGGTAGACGCTTCGGTCCAAACAGTCCACGTGGAACATAATCCCAAACTAAACTAGCCCCAACTACCTGCTCCTGGCCCATATCCCTCCAAAAAGTTTCTATTTTTGTACTTATCCAAATGTCATAGAGTCATAGAGTCATAGAGATGTACAGCACGGAAACAGACCCTTCGGTCCAACCCATCCATGCAGATCAGAAAACCTAAATTAATTTAGTCCCATTTGCCAGCATTTGGTCCATATCCCTCTAAACCCTTCCTATTCATTCACCCATCCAGATGCCTTTCAAATGTTCGAACTGTACCAGTTTCCACCACATCCTCTGGCAGCTCATTCCATACAGGCACCATCCTCTGCGTGAAAAGGCTGCTTTTCAGATCCCTTTTATGTCTTTCCCCTCTCACCCTAAACCTATGTCATCTAGTTCTGGACTCCCCCACCCCAGGGAAAAGACCTTGTCTATTTACCCTATCTATGCCCCTCATGATTTTATAAACCTCTATAAGGTCACCCCTCAGCCTCCGACACTCCAGGGAAAACAGCCCCAGCCTGTTCAGGGTCTCCCAGTAGCTCAAATCCTCCAACCCTGACAACATCCTTGTAAATCTTTTCTGAACCCTTTCAAGTTTCACAACATCTTTCCGATAGGAAGGAGACCAGAATTGCACGCAATATTCCAACAGTGGCCTGACCAATGTCCTGTACAGCTGCAACATGACCTCCCAACTCCTGTACTCAGTACTCTGACCAATAAAGGGAACATACCAAATGCCACCTTCACTATCCTATCTACCTGCGACTCCACTTTCAAGGAGCTATGAATCTGCACTCCAAGGTCTCTTTATTCAGCAACACTCCGTTAAGTGTATAAAGTCATCTCTCAACCTCTTACACTCCAGTAAAAAAGTCCCAGCCTATTCAGCCTTATACCTCAAATTTTCCATACCCGAAAACAGCCTGGTAAATCTCTTCTGAACCCTCTCCAGCTTGATAATATCCTTATAACAGATACATAAAACTGCATATGCACACAAACAAAGGTACATGGATACACACAAAAATAAAGACATGCACACACACAAACCAGTGCTGAACTAATCAGATGTCCTTGAATGATCATAAAAATTCAATTTCTCCAGTACAGTCCTCTCTTGAACATCGATCAAAGACTATCAACTAACTGCTGTCTGCTACCAAAGAGCTGGGAATGTTAAATGGTTCCATTTAACCTTACAAATACCTATAAATATTGATCAACAGCCACAAAGCCATTATTCCTCAGCACCTCCCTCCCCGCTGCCCCAACAACAACCCATCCAGCAACGGGAGCCCACTTCCTCCTAACAACCGGCCGTGAGGAGCCGCACCAAACAGTTTTTGAAATTACATTCTGGGTGAAATTCCATGAGCTGTTTTGAAATGAATATATGTCAGTGAATTCAAATCCTGGGTTTGTTGCTGCAGTTTGAAAACAGATCACTACATGGAAACTCACTCCATTTCCCACTCAGTGGGGTGTTCACTCCATTTCCCAGTCAGTGGGGTGTTCACTCCATTTCCCACTCAGTGGAGTGTTCACTCCATTTCCCACTCAGTGGGGTGTTCACTCCATTTCCCAGTAGGTGGGGTGTTCACTCCATTTCCCAGTAGGTGGGGTGTTCACTCCATTACCCACTCAGTGGGGTGTTCACTCCATTTCCCAGTCAGTGGGGTGTTCACTCCATTTCCCAGTGGGGTGTTCACTCCATTACCCACTCAGTGGGGTGTTCACTCCATTTCCCAGTAGGTGGGGTGTTCACTCCATTTCCCAGTAGGTGGGGTGTTCACTCCATTTCCCACTCAGTGGGGTGTTCACTCCATTTCCCAGTCAGTGGGGTGTTCACTCCTTTTCCCAGTAGGTGGGGTGTTCACTCCATTTCCCAGTCAGTGGGGGTGTTCACTCCATTTCCCACTCAGTGGGGTGTTCACTCCATTTCCCACTCAGTGGGGTGTTCTTGCTTGCATAGACTTTCCTCTGGACAGGAACAAGTTACGACTTGGGGCAAAAACATAAACACAAGAATTATTGAAGGGTTTGCTGAGCTTTTCCAGTCATTAACTAACAAGTATTGACAAGGAAAGACTTAGTTAAAGAGAATTTAAGGTGATTGTAACAACTTGCTGTCAATTAGTGGCCCTCAGTTGGACAGTAATGGGAAGTGAAAATCACTCTAAACTGACTGAGGTTAGAGAAGATTGTCTTTTGATTATCATCCAATGGAATCTGCTGTATGTCTGACAATGTGACTTTCAGTTGACAACAGGATTGGGATTGGCTATGTCAAATCCCACTGTGCAATAGCCTGCTAATCTCAATGGTGACTACTGATGGATCTGTATCCCACGGGAATCAGAGGCACTGTATCCCATGGGAAGTGGGGACTGTATCCTGTGGGAATCGGGGACTGTATCCTGTGGGAGTCAGGAGGACTGTATCCCATGGAAATCGGGGACTGTATCCTGTGGGAATCAGGGGGACTGTATCCTATGGGAATTGGGGACTGTATCCTATGAGAATCAGGGGGATTGTATCCTGTGGGAATCGGGGACTCTATCCTATGGGAATCGGGGGACTGTATCCCATGGTAATCGGGGACTGTATCCCATGGGAATCAGAGGGCTGTATCCTGTGGGAATCAGGGGGACTGTATCCCATGGGAATCAGGGGGACTGTATCCCATGGTAATCAGGGACTGTATCCCATGGGAATCAGAGGGTTGTATCCTGTGGGAATCAGAGGCCTGTATCCCATGGGAATCAGGGGGACTGTATCCTGTGGGAATCAGGGGGACTGTATCCTCTGGGAATCAGGGGGACTGTATCCCGTGGGAATTGGGGTCTGTACCCTGTAGGAATCAGGGGGATTGTATCCTATGGGAATCAGGGGGACTGTATCCCGTGGGAATCGGGGACTGTATCCTGTAGGAATCAGGGGAACTGTATCCTGTGGGAATCGGGGGGACTATATCCTATGGGAATCGGGGGACTGTATCCTATGGGAATCGGGGGACTACATCCCATGGGAATTGGGGACTGTATCCTATGGGAATCAGGGGGACTGCAACTTGTGGGAATCGGGGACTGTATCCTGTGGGAATCAGGGGGACTGTATCCTATGGGAATTGGGGGACTGCATCCCATGGGAATTGGGGACTGAATCCTATGAGAATCAGGGGGACTGTATCCTGTGGGAATCGGGGACTCTAGCCTATGGGAATCAGGAGGACTGTATTCCATGGGAATCAGGGGGATTGTATCCCATGGGAATTGGGGACTGTATCCTGTGGGAATCAGGGGGACTGTATCCAGTGGGAATGCAGACAGAAAGGCAGTAGAAATGTGTGTATTCCATTGTTGTTGAAAATGTGTCCATGGAGTGATAGCCAGACCAACAACCATTGTCCTTTCTTAATTTCCCTGGGGAAGGTGGTGGTGTCCTGCTACAGTCTGTGTTATATTGGGACAGACAGAGTGCAGTTAGGTTGTTCACCCAGTGACACTGCAAGAACGGTGATATATTTCCAAGGCATGATGGGGAGGAAAAAGGTCCTCCGAGGTCTGGTGTTCCGATCTATCTGCTGCCTTTGTCTCTCTGGCTGGTTGAGAGCACAGATTTCGAAGGTACTGTGTATGGGGTTTTGGGGAGTTGCTGCGATATAACCTGGAGCTGATCCATGCTGCTGATATTATCTATCAATGGTGCAGGGGCTGAGTGCTGAAGGTGGTAGACAGAGTGTCAATCAAACATGCTGCTGTCTCTGGGATGGTGTCGAGCTTCTTCAGTGTTGTAGCTGTAATCTTCCTTCCCAATCCTGGCTTGTCAATGGTCGGGTAGGCTTTGAGGTATCTTTTTCTTAGGAGGAGAAAGTGAGGACTGCAGATGCTGGAGATCAGAGCTGAAAATGTGTTGCTGGAAAAGCGCAGCAGGTCAGGCAGCATCCAAGGAGCAGGCGAATCGATGTTTGGGGCATGAGCCCTTCTTCAGGAATGAGGAAAGAGTGTCCAGCAGGGTAAGATAAAAGGGAGGGAGGAGGGACTTGGGGGAGGGGCGTTGGAAATATGATAGATGGAGGGAGGTCAAGGTGAGGGTGATAGGCCGGAGTGGGGGGTGGGGGCGGAGAGGTCAGGAAGAAGATTGCAGGTTAGGAAGGTGGTGCTGAGTTCGAGGGATTTGACTGAGACAAGGTGGGAGGAGGGGAAATGAGGAAACTGGAGAAATCTGAGTTCATCCCTTGTGGTTGGAGGGTTCCGAGGCAGAAGATGAGGTGCTCTTCCTCCAACCGTCATGTTGTTATGGTCTGGCGATGGAGGAGTCCAAGGACCTGCATGTCCTTGGTGGAGTGGGAGGGGGAGTTGAAGTGTTGGGCTACGGGGTGGTTGGGTTGGTTGGTCCGGGTGTCCCAGAGGTGTTCTCTGAAACGTTCCGCAAGTAGGCGGCCTGTCTCCCCAATATAGAGGAGGCCACATTGGGTGCAGCAGTTGCAGTAAATGATGTGTGTGGAGGTGCAGGTGAATTTGTGGCGGATATGGAAGTATCCCTTGGGGCCTTGGAGGGAAGTAAGGGGGAAGGTGTGGGTGCAAGTTTTGCATTTCTTGCAGTTGCAGGAGAAGGTGCCGGGAGTGGAGGTTGGGTTGGTGGGGGGTGTGGACCTGACGAGGGAGTCACGGAGGGAGTGGTCTTTTCGGAACGCTGATAGGGAAGGGGAGGGAAATATATCCCTGGTGGTGGGGTCTGTTTGGAGGTGGTGGAAATGACGGCGGATGATACGCTGTACATGGAGGTTGGTGGGGTGGTAGGTGAGGACCAGTGGGGTTCTGTCCTGGTGGCGGTTGGAGGGGCGGGGCTCAAGGGCGGAGGAGCGGGAAGTGGAGGAAATGCGGTGGAGGGCATCATCGACCACGTCTGGGGGGAAATTGTGGTCCGAGAAGAAGGAGGCCATCTGGGTTGTACGGTATTGGAACTGGTCCTCCTGGGAGCAGATGCGACGGAGACGAAGGAATTGGGAATATGGGATGGAGTTTTTACAGGGGGCAGGGTGGGAGGAGGTGTAGTCTAGGTAGCTGTGGGAGTCGGTCGGTTTATAGTAAATGTCCGTGTTGATTCGGTCACCCGAGATAGAAATGGAAAGGTCTAGGAAGGGGAGGGAGGAGTCTGAGACGGTCCAGGTGAATTTGAGGTCGGATGGAAGGTGTTGGTAAAGTGGATGAACTGTTCAACCTCCTCGTGGGAGCACGAGGCAGCGCCGATACAGTCATCGATGTAGCAGAGGAAAAGGTGGGGAGTGGTGCCAGTGTAGCTGCGGAAGATGGACTGTTCCACATATCCTACAAAGAGGCAGGGCATAGCTGGGGCCCATGTGGGTGCCCATGGCTACTCCTTTGGTTTGGAGGAAGTGGGAGGATTGGAAAGAGAAGTTGTTAAGAGTGAGGACTAGTTCAGTCAGTCGAAGGAGGGTGTCAGTGGAAGGGTACTGGTTGGTACAGCGGGAAAGGAAGAAGCGGAGGGCTTTGAGTCCTTCGTGATGGGGGATAGAGGTGTACAGGGACTGGATGTCCATGGTGAAGATAAGGCGTTAGGGACCGGGGAAGCGAAAATCATGGAGGAGGTGGAGGGCATGGGTGGTGTCCCGAACGTAGGTGGGGAGTTCTTGGACTAAGGGGGACAGGACCGTGTCGAGGTATGCAGAGACGAGTTCGGTGGGGCAGGAGCAGGCTGAGACAATGGGTCGGCCGGGGCAGTCAGGTTTGTGGATTTTGGGCAGGAGGTAGAAACGGGCAGTGCGGGGTTGTGGGACTATGAGGTTGGAGGCGGTGGATGGGAGATCCCCTGAGGTGATGAGGTTATGGATGGTCTGGGAGATGATGGTTTGGTGGTGGGAGGTGGGGTCATGGTCAAGGGGGCAGTAGGGGGAGGTGTCCGCGAGCTGGTGTTTAGCCTCAGCGGTGTAAAGGTCGGTGCGCCAAACTATTACCGCGCCTCCCTTGTCTGCTGGTTTGATAGTGAGGTTGGGGTTGGAACAGAGGGAGTGGAGGGCTGCACGTTCCGAGGGTGAGAGGTTGGAGTGGGTGAGAGGGATGGAGAAGTTGAGGCGGTTAATGTCGCGGCGGCAGTTGGCTATGAAGAGATCGAGGGCGGGTAAGAGGCCAGCACTGGCACCACCCCCCACCTTTTCCTCCTCTACATCGATGACTGTATCGAAGCTGCCTTGTGCTCCCACGAGGAGATTGAACAGTTCATCCACTTTACTAACACCTTCCACCCCGACCTCAAATTCACCTGGACCGTCTCAGACTCCTCCCTCCCCTTCCTAGACCTTTCCATTTCTATCTCTGGCGACCGAATCAACACGGACATTTACTATAAACTGACCGACTCCCACAGCTACCTAGACTACACCTCCTCCCACCCTGCCCCCTGTAAAAACGCCATCCCATATTCCCAATTCCTTCGTCTCTGCCGCATCTGCTCCCAGGGGGACCAGTTCCAAAACTGTACAACCCAGATGGCCTCCTTCTTCAAGGACCGCAATTTCCCCCCAGACGTGGTCGACGATGCCCTCCACCACATCTCCTCCACTTCCCCCTCCTCCGCCCTTGAGCCCCGTCCCTCCAACCGCCACCAGGACAGAACCCCACTGGTCCTCACCCACCACCCCACCAACCTCCATGTACAGCGTATCATCCGCCGTCATTTCCGCCACCTCCAAACGGACCCCACCACCAGGGATATATTTCCCTTCCCTCCCCTATCAGCGTTCCGAAAAGACCACTCCCTCCGTGACTCCCTCGTCAGGTCCACACCCCCCACCAACCCAACCTCCACTCCCGGCACCTTCTCCTGCAACCGCAAGAAATGCAAAACTTGCGCCCACACCTCCCCCCTTACTTCCCTCCAAGGCCCCAAGGGATCCTTCCATATCCGTCACATATTCACCTGCACCTCCACACACATCATTTACTGCATCCGCTGCACCCGATGTGGCCTCCTCTATATTGGGGAGACAGGCCGCCTACTTGCGGAACATTTCAGAGAACACCTCTGGGACACCCGGACCAACCAACCCAACCACCCCGTAGCTCAACACTTCAACTCCCCCTCCCACTCCACCAAGGACATGCAGGTCCTTGGACTCCTCCATCGCCAGACCATAGCAACACGATGGTTGTAGGAAGAGCGCCTCATCTTCCGCCTAGGAACCCTCCAACCACAAGGGATGAACTCAGATTTCTCTAGTTTCCTCATTTCCCCTCCCCCCACCTTGTCTCAGTCAAATCCCTCGAACTCAGCACCACCTTCCTAACCTGCAATCTTCTTCCTGATCTCTCCGCCCCCACCCCCCACTCCGGCCTATCACCCTCACCTTGACCTCCTTCCACCGATCACATTCCCAACGCCCCTCCCCCAAGTCCCTCCTCCCTACCTTTTATCTTAGCCTGCTGGACACACTTTCCTCATTCCTGAAGAAGGGCTTATGCCCGAAACGTCGATTCGCCTGCTCCTTGGATGCTGCCTTACCTGCTGCACTTTTCCAGCCACACATTTTCTACTCCTTTTTCTTACCCAGCCTTCCACTCTCAATCCTCTCTTCAGACACACACTTAATTGTTTCTCACCTCATTTGTATCAGTCACTTTCCTCTCCATTCACAACTTAATTACCCCAGGGCTTCAAAAGAATTCCCCAATTCCTGGCCTTCCCTTTTGCTCCCAAACTCCTCAGTTTTAATTCATGCAACACAACAGGGAACTTGCCCCAGTGATTTTCTCTATAAAATTGTCAAGCCTTCAGTTTACGATCACTATAAAATCTCTTTCAGCAACTGCAAGTTACATTTATATAGCGTCTTTCGGATAATACAACAGCCTGAGGTGTTTTACAAGAACATAATTCTGCCACAAAGCTAAGTAAAGAGATACTAGGGCAGATGACAACCAGCACAGTAAACAGGAATATTTCACACAGAGTCTTAAAGGAGGGGGAAAAGAGAGAGAGAAAGTCTGGAGAGGTTTTGTGCATTGGTATGAGAAAAAGCTTCATAAATCAGGAGCAGATTTATAAGACAGGATCGGAGAATCCCAAAGGAGAGAGGTAACATGAAAGGCTAACCTTTGAACAACAAAGATTTTCAGAAGCTTGACTTACTGCTTTACATGAACATTTAGCACCGATGACAAGCAATGGGCTTAACACAGAGACATAGAAGAAAATGTGGAAGCCATCTGTATCTCATCAGTGCTACAGAATCGATAGCTATAATTGCATGGTAATGAAACCACATTAAAACAATAAACCCTTGCATTGTCCTTTATGGATACCTCAGCCCTCACTTCCAGAATTTCTTATCTGATATCTGATTTACTGCCTGCCTCAAGTCAGCTCAATGTCTGAAACAGAAATAATTGCATCTCTATAGTGCCTTTCACAACCTCAGGGTATCTCAGTGAAATCACGGTGGTAACTCAGGAAACATGCCAGTCATCTTGTATAGAGCAAGCTCCCACAAGCAGGTCATAGAATCATAGAATTCCTACAGCCCACACTGATCCTCCAAAGAGCATCTCATCCAGATCCAACCCCCAACCCTATCCCTGTAAACGCTGCATTCCCCATGATTAATCTACCCAGCCTGTACATCCCTGGACACTACGAGCAAATTAGCATCACCAATCCACCCTGAACTGAACATCTGTGGACCGTCGGAGGAAACCGGAGCACCCGGAGGAAACCCACGCAGACACTGGGAGAATATGCAAACTCCACACAGACAGTCCCATGAAGGTGGAATCGAACCCAGGTCCCTGGTTCTGTGAGGCAGCAGTGCTAACCACTGAGATACTGGGCCACTAAATTATGTGGACAGTGACTAGGCAGTGTTGGCCAGGACATTAGCAAAATCCAAAGAAGAGTCAGGCTGGACTCGAAATATTAATTCTTGTTTCTCTCTAAAGATGCAGCCAGACCTGCTGAGTTTCTCCAGCACGCTCTCTGCATTCATTTGAGCAAGAACTCCCTGCTTTTTATTTACACTGTCAGCCACACGATCTTTTATTTCCATTTGGGGGGTCAGACACTGCCACGGAGTGATGCTTCACCCAAAGGATCCCCAACATCCAATACAGCCACACTCCATCAACACCTCACCGCTCCAATGCAGCCACACTCCATCAACACCTCACTGCTCCAGTACAGCCACACTCCATCAACACCTCACCGCTCCAATGCAGCCACACTCCATCAACACCTCACTGCTCCAGTACAGCCACACTCCATCAACACCTCACTGCTCCAGTACAGCCACACTCCATCAACACCTCACCGCTCCAATGCAGCCACACTCCATCAACACCTCACTGCTCCAGTACAGCCACACTCCATCAACACCTCACCGCTCCAATGCAGCTGCACTCCATCAACACCTCACCGCTCCAATGCAGCTGCACTCCATCAACACCTCACCGCTCCAGTACAGCCACACTCCATCAACACCTCACCGCTCCAATGCAGCTGCACTCTATCAACACCTCACCACTCCAATGCAGCTGCACTCCATCAACACCTCACCGCTCCAATGCAGCCGCACTCCATCAACACCTCACCGCTCCAATGCAGCCACACTCCATCAACACCTCACCGCTCCAATGCAGCCACACTCCATCAACACCTCACCGCTCCAGTACAGCCACACTCCATCAACACCTCACCGCTCCAATGCAGCCACACTCCATCAACACCTCACTGCTCCAGTACAGCTGCACTCCATCAACACCTCACCGCTCCAGTACAGCCACACTCCATCAACACCTCACCGCTCCAATGCAGCCACACTCCATCAACACCTCACCGCTCCAGTACAGCCACACTCCATCAACACCTCACCGCTCCAATGCAGCCACACTCCATCAACACCTCACTGCTCCAGTACAGCTGCACTCCATCAACACCTCACCGCTCCAATGCAGCGGCACTCCATCAACACCTCACTGCTCCAGTGCAGCTGCACTCTATCAACACCTCACCGCTCCAATGCAGCTGCACTCCATCAACACCTCACCGCTCCAGTACAGCTGCACTCCATCAACACCTCACTGCTCCAGTACAGCCACACTCCATCAACACCTCACCGCTCCAATGCAGCTGCACTCCATCAACACCTCACTGCTCCAGTGCAGCTGCACTCCATCAACACCTCACTGCTCCAGTACAGCCGCACTCCATCAACACCTCACCGCTCCAATGCAGCCACACTCCATCAACACCTCACTGCTCCAGTACAGCCGCACTCCATCAACACCTCACCGCTCCAATGCAGCCACACTCCATCAACACCTCACCGCTCCAGTACAGCCACACTCCATCAACACCTCACCGCTCCAATGCAGCCACACTCCATCAACACCTCACTGCTCCAGTACAGCTGCACTCCATCAACACCTCACCGCTCCAATGCAGCGGCACTCCATCAACACCTCACTGCTCCAGTGCAGCTGCACTCTATCAACACCTCACTGCTCCAATGCAGCTGCACTCCATCAACACCTCACCGCTCCAGTACAGCTGCACTCCATCAACACCTCACTGCTCCAGTACAGCCACACTCCATCAACACCTCACCGCTCCAATGCAGCTGCACTCCATCAACACCTCACTGCTCCAGTGCAGCTGCACTCCATCAACACCTCACTGCTCCAGTACAGCCGCACTCCATCAACACCTCACCGCTCCAATGCAGCCACACTCCATCAACACCTCACTGCTCCAGTACAGCCGCACTCCATCAACACCTCACCGCTCCAATGCAGCCACACTCCATCAACACCTCACCGCTCCAGTGCAGCGGCACTCCATCAACACCGCACCGTTCCAATGCAGCTGCACTCTATCAACACCTCACCGCTCCAATGCAGCGGCACTCCATCAACACCTCACCGCTCCAATGCAGCCGCACTCCATCAACACCTCACCGCTCCAATGCAGCTGCACTCCATCAACACCTCACTGCTCCAGTGCAGCTGCACTCTATCAACACCTCACTGCTCCAGTGCAGCTGCACTCTATCAACACCTCACCGCTCCAATGCAGCTGCACTCCATCAACACCTCACCACTCCAATGCAGCTGCACTCCATCAACACCTCACCACTCCAATGCAGCTGCACTCCATCAACACCTCACTGCTCCAGTGCAGCTGCACTCCATCAACACCTCACTGCTCCAGTACAGCCGCACTCCATCAACACCTCACCGCTCCAATGCAGCCACACTCCATCAACACCTCACCGCTCCAGTGCAGCGGCACTCCATCAACACCGCACCGTTCCAATGCAGCTGCACTCTATCAACACCTCACCGCTCCAATGCAGCGGCACTCCATCAACACCTCACCGCTCCAATGCAGCCGCACTCCATCAACACCTCACCGCTCCAATGCAGCTGCACTCCATCAACACCTCACCGCTCCAATGCAGCCGCACTCCATCAACACCTCACCGCTCCAATGCAGCCGCACTCCATCAACACCTCACCGCTCCAATGCAGCTGCACTCCATCAACACCTCACCGCTCCAATGCAGCCGCACTCCATCAACACCTCACCGCTCCAATGCAGCCACACTCCATCAACACCTCACCGCTCCAATGCAGCCGCACTCCATCAACACCTCACCGCTCCAGTACAGCTGCACTCTATCAACACCTCACTGCTCCAGTGCAGCTGCACTCCATCAACACCTCACCGCTCCAATGCAGCGGCACTCCATCAACACCTCACCGCTCCAATGCAGCCGCACTCCATCAACACCTCACCGCTCCAATGCAGCTGCACTCCATCAACACCTCACCGCTCCAGTACAGCTGCACTCTATCAACACCTCACCGCTCCAGTACAGCTGCACTCCATCAACACCTCACCGCTCCAGTACAGCTGCACTCCATCAACACCTCACTGCTCCAGTGCAGCTGCACTCCATCAACACCTCACCGCTCCAGTGCAGCTGCACTCCATCAACACCTCACTGCTCCAGTGCAGCTGCACTCCATCAACACCTCACCGCTCCAGTACAGCCGCACTCCATCAACACCTCACCGCTCCAATGCAGCCGCACTCCATCAACACCTCACCACTCCAATGCAGCGGCACTCCATCAACACCTCACCACTCCAATGCAGCCGCACTCCATCAACACCTCACCGCTCCAGTGCAGCTGCACTCCATCAACACCTCACCGCTCCAGTGCAGCTGCGCTCCATCAACACCTCACCGTTCCAATGCAGCCGCACTCCATCAACACCTCACCGCTCCAATGCAGCCGCACTCCATCAACACCTCACCGCTCCAGTGCAGCTGCACTCCATCAACACCTCACCACTCCAATGCAGCTGCACTCTATCAACACCTCACCGCTCCAATGCAGCTGCACTCCATCAACACCTCACCGCTCCAATGCAGCTGCACTCCATCAACACCTCACCGCTCCAATTCAGCCGCACTCCATCAACACCTCACCGCTCCAATGCAGCCGCACTCCATCAACACCTCACTGCTCCAATGCAGCCACACTCCATCAACACCTCACCGCTCCAATGCATCCGCACTCCATCAACACCTCACTGCTCCAATGCAGCCACACTCCATCAACACCTCACCGCTCCAATGCAGCAGCACTCCATCAACACCTCGCCACTACAACCACGTTTTCCAGGAGTGGGGTTTGAACTCACAAACCGTGTGACTCACGGGCAAGCTGGGAGTCACTGAGCCACAGTTGATACCACTCTGAGGGCTGGGCAAATAAAAACACAAAGACAAATGGGTCGGGTCAACGCTTGGTCTGAGTTAGCTTAACCAGCTAGGTAGTTCGACTCACTGATTCGAGTGAATGACCCTGTGACCCTGGGGGAGATCGGGGGTGGGGGGTGGGCGGGGAGGGGAGTGGGGGCATTGGGGGGTTGGGGGGTGAGCGGGGAGGTTAGTGGGTATGGGCAATTTCAGCTGGATGACCCCATCAGGACCTGCAGAGTGAGCGAGGGTGTGGTATCCCTGGTCAGACAGCTCACTGACGTTCACTGTCCAAGACAGGCCATGGACAATACCACATCGATGAAACGATATTCTCGGTAGCAAAAGGTGCAGGGAGCGACCAGGAGAAAGGAGTCAGAAACTGGGTCAATAATTACCCTGACCAATACTTATTCTCAAATAGCAAAACAGAAACAGCTGATCTGATCATTATCTATTCTGTGGGATCCTGCGGTGTACAAATTACCTGCCACTTTTCCTCATTTGCTGCAGTGACCTCACTTCAGAAAAGGATCCCATTGGCTGTGATGCACTTGGAGCCAGGGATGGGTCTGAGGAGATCTCTGTAAATGTCAGTGTTTTTGTTTAGCTTCTGCTCTCGCTCCTAGCACTCTCCTCCACAAGCTGCAGTCTGAGGACAAACTTTTCACTTCCTTTTTCTAAATTTCCTTACAGTATCACATGGCCACGGGCGTATAAATTAATCCCATCCATGGATAACAACGGTGTAAAAATGCCTGTGCAGGATTCAGCCTGTAAATACATTTCTGTCTAACCATTTGTGGTCATGCATATTACCATCTCCTTAATATACAGCGTGAGGGCAATATATCCATTTATTCATTAACTTATAATTACTGTGAACAGAAAACCTTGAATCAGAATAAAATACATGTTCAAATAGATATTGGCTATAAATTGTGGCTGTAATTACAAATGTAGGAATGCATGATTATCGTACAGCACCAGGTTATGGTCCAACAGGTTTATTTGGAAGCACTAGCTTTCGGAGCGCTGCTCCTTCATCAGGTAACCATCAGGTAACCATCAGGTAAGGAGCAGTGCTCCAAAAGCTAGTGCTTCCAAACAAACCTGTCGACTATAAGCTGGTGTTGTGTGATTTTTAACTTTGTCCACCCCAGTCCAATATTGGCATCTCCAAATTATGATTATCATGTTTTATTGAGAGTGGAAATGGAGGCTAATAGTCTTAAAGAACTTTCTGAATTGTCTTTTAATCTGCCAAAACCACAGTCCTCCTGCCTCATACACTCTTCCCCCTCCCTCTACCCTCATCATCCTACCATCTCCTGCTCTTTGGATCAGACATTCCCGTTTGAGGGCACAGTGAGAGCTGCGAGGCAGTGCCCAGTGAAGGCAGGGCAATGTTGACCTAGAGCTGGTGCTGCAGCAGTCCTTAGGACACGTGCAATACCTCCCCAGGGGCTGATATCCTGTCACCAAGTCACCCTTTAGTTACGTGTGTACAGTGTATGGACTCTGACCAGCCAGCTCAGAGAGAGTCCCTAAAGTGAGGAGAATCTCTGACATTCCTCTTTATATCTGTCAGCCAAGGCTCCCTGAATAGATCAGCCTGTTACTGTCTTGTTATTAACATAAAAACAGGAATTGCTGGAAAAGTTCAGCAGGCCTGACAGCATCTGTGGAGAGAAATCAGAGTTAAGGTTTCGGGTCCGGTGACCCTTCCTCCGAACTCAGTGTCTGGACTCAAAGCATTAATTCTGTTTTCTTCTCATTGATACTGAGTTGCTGAGTTTCTCCTGCAATTTTGCTTTGGTTTCAGATTTCCAGCATTCACAGTTCTTTGTTTTATTTTACAGTTTGTTATAGATTCACACCGAATGCAGTCGTACATGGTAAAGCTGTCATAGCCAGCTGTGATCAGACCGCTACGTTAGTCAGGAAACAACCTCGTGAGATATCACAGAGCTGTAGGAGAAATGGACAGTGTGGGCGGGGTTAGAACACTCCGGAAGAAACTCAGTGGAAGAAGGCGAGCAGACTATAACATGGAGGCGAACACACAGAGACCTTCGATTCTTCCTTGCCTAATGTAACTGTGTGACCACAGCCTGCTATTTACAGGATTATAACACACTACAGCCTTTGGTGTGAATCTATAATAAATTGTCAACTTAAACAAAGAATTGTAGATGCTGGAAACCCGAAACAAAAACAAAAACTGCTTGAGAAATGCAGCAGGTCTGGCAGCAACTGTGGAGAGAGAAGCAGAGTTCATGTTTCGAGTCCAGAGACTGAGTCCTGATGACGAGTCACCAAACTCAAAACATGAACTCTGCATTAACACAGCTGTTGGGGGATGTGCTGAATTTCGCCAGCAGTTTCTGTTCTGGTCTATAATAAATAGTTTTACTTTGACATCTGCGTCTGAAAACATTCTTTGACTTTGCCAGTTTGTAAAGAAGCTAACCTCATCATGTAGCCTCAGGTCACATGGTAAAGGAATGTCTACCAGCCACCTTGTTGAACAAATCAATTCAAAGGCCTCTTGTATGATGCACAGTTCATTGTTGCTCCCCAGAGAGCAGGCAGCTTTCAATCTCCTCAATATTTAGTAAGGGTATACCTTTGACTTCCACTTTGCTTCAACCATTGGACAGTAAATCTTCCCCAGGGATGGGAATGTCAACTACCGTTATGATGTTGACTTTGTCCTTGGAAGATGCTCTTTAACCCCCTACTCCTAACCAAAGGGATGCTTCCAAATCACTGCTGTTTTGATTTCCATCCATTTAAATCAAATCTCTGTGGGGACCTTGAAACAGTACAGTCTGGTAAGGCTGCACAATCAATCCTTTGGCTTGTGGCTTCTTCCAATGAGGGAGTAAGCAGGGCACTGTATCCACTGTCTATAAACTACCCAGAGTCTCCCATCCGATTGGCAGGGGGCAATGATGGGAGAACAGTTGACATCATTGTGCTGCTATGCCACAGTCAAATAATCCACTGACAATGGCTCTCACAGCTCACCAGTGAAGAACAAGTTTGGGGGAGAGTCAGTGGTTACTGATGTGGATAACAGTAAGGATTGGTGCATGGAGGGATGGAGTATGTGGGAAGGGTATTGAGTGCTCCAGGGGATAACCAGGTTATGACACAAGTGGAAAGCCTCCATACACCCTTCCCTTGACCATGAGCGAAGATAAGGACTGACCCAATAGCAAACATATTGCCAGGCACCAGCATCCTTGACCAGGCCAACATCCCCAGCATTGAGGCACTGACCCCCACCCCCTCAATCGGCTGTGATGGGCTGGGCACATCGTCTACATGACTGACACAAGACTCCCCGAGCAGGTGCTCTCCTCCCAGCTCTGAAACGGTAGGCCAGCCCCAGGTGGGACAGAGGAAAGGCCTCAAGGCCTGACTGGGGAAGTGCAGCATTCCCACAGACACCTGGGAATCACTGGCCTCAGACCGTCCAAAATGGGGGAGGAGCAATCCGGGAGGCTGTCGAGCACCTTGAGACTTACCTGTTGGAAAAATGGAATCCGGGGGCAACAGTGTAAGGAGCGTGCTGCCACAACACCCAACCCCTTCCCGTGACCCCCACCTGCCCCCATGTGTAACAGAGCCCGCGGTAGCTACATCGGTCTATACAAACACCTACAGACTCACCCTGAGAGTGGGAGAGAGTCTTTAGGGACCGCTGATGATGACGATGTTGATAGAACATTACATTATCTTATGCCAGCTATCTTCCACCTCAATCACCAACAGTTATCACCTCGACAGGTTAGGGAAGGTCAAAGAGAATTTCTTACACAATGTCACATCACCCAAAGGCCTTACAGCAAGCCTGACCACAAATAAATCTGTGACTGGGGGAATGAGCTGCTTTTAAACTTCACCCTACAATTAAATGTCTGCTTCCGTTCTTCACCACCTGTTGAATATTTATCACAACAGCAGGGTTCCCCAATGTGAAATGTGTCATCTGGACCTCATCAGATTGCTGCAGTGAGTTGGCACTTGCTGCTGAGAGATGGTATTCAGAGCAGCACACCCTCCACACACTGACTGTACTGCCCATTACCCACTGAGGAGCATCACGCCAAACCCACACTCACCACCATCCAGACATCAATCCTTCAGTCACATTCCACAATCCCGGTGAGTCCTGTCAATATTTCATGGTCTGAATCTTGATTGATCATTCCAGTCTTCACCTCAGAATTCAAACAAGGTTGGTTGCAAAGTTTGGCACGAAGAGAGTGATGTTCTGAAACTTTCCACCCTGGTCTGTGGTTACAATGAGCCCAGGTAAAATGTAAGCTCGGATTTTCAGAGAAAGTTTTTAAAGTTTCCAGGAGATAAATTGGGCACCAAATTGGGAAAACAAGGAGATTCACTCCATTCCTCTGCTCCATGCTGCTGAACAGGATTGATAATGTTCAGACATCATTCAACTAGGACTATTCCCCATGAAGAAAGAGGGAGCTTTACTCTGTATCTAACCCCGTGCTGTCCCTGTCCCTGTCCCTGGGAGTGTTTGATGGGGGACAGTGTAGAGGAAGCTTTACTCTGTATCTAACCCTGTGCTGTCCCTGTCCTGGGAGTGTTTGATGGGGGACAGTGTAGAGAGAGCTTTACTCTGAATCTAGCCCTGTGCTGTCCCTGTCCCTGGGAGTGTTTGATGGGGACAGGGTAGAGGGAGCTTTACTCTGTATCTAACCCCGTGCTGCCCCTGTCCTGGGAGTGTTTGATGGGAACAGTGTAGAGGGAGCTTTACTCTGTATCTAACCCTGTGCTGTCCCTGTCCTGGGAGTGTTTGATGGGGACAGTGTAGAGGGAGCTTTACTCTGTATCTAACCCTGTGCTGTCCCTGTCCTGGGAGTGTTTGATGGGGGACAGTGTCGAGGGAGCTTTACTCTGTGACTAACCCTGTGCTGTCCCTGTCCCTGGGAGTGTTTGATGGGGGACAGTGTAGAGGGAGCTTTACTCTGTATCTAACCCTGTGCTGTCCCTGTCCCTGGGAGTGTTTGATGGGGGACAGTGTAGAGGGAGCTTTACTCTGTATCTAACCCTGTGCTGTCCCTGTCCCTGGGAGTGTTTAATGGGGGTACAGTGTAGAGGGAGCTTTACTCTGTATCTAACCCTGTGCTGTCCCTGTCCCTGGGAGTGTTTGATGGGGGACAGTGTAGAGGGAGCTTTACTCTGTATCTAACCCTGTGCTGTCCCTGTCCCTGGGAGTGTTTAATGGGGGTACAGTGTAGAGGGTGCTTTACTCTGTATCTAACCCCATGCTGTTTCTGTCCCTGGGAGTGTTTAATGGGGACAGTGTAGAGGGAGCTTTACTCTGTATCTAACCCTGTGCTGTCCCTGTCCTAGAAGTGAGTAAACAGAGGGTAGAGTGCCAGTCATATTTTGACATATAACAGTTGTGGACTCCAGCTCAGTGGGTACTTATGAAGATCACACAACACATCTTCAGGCAGCTTATTTACCTTCTCATTGATAGCTGCAACTGTGGGATCCATCAAGGCTTTGGAACACAAGTGGTGGAAATGTGAAATGTATCAGCGATAGTCAAAGGGAAATCTGAAAAGACAGACACATGAATCATTGCAAGTAGCAAGAAAGCTAGAACAGTGCCAACAACGTACTTGGGCTCTTTACCAAAGGAATAGAATATAAAATTAGGAAAGTAAGTTCTATTTATATAAATTTGAATCTTGGTTTGGCTTTCTTAGTGCAGATCCATTTTCATACTCTTCAAAGGATCTCGAATCACAGGAGAAATGTGATAAAGACTAACAAGGATCTTACCACAGGATCAATGAACAAGAGTAGGTCACTCAGTCCTTCCAGCCTGCCCCCCCCCCCCTGTCAATATGTCCATGGCTGATTGGAGTTTCACCCCAGCTCTGCACCCCTGTGTATCTCCTGTTAATCCTTCATCCCCTCAGTCATCAAGAAGCTACCTCCATCTGCCTTTGAGATGTTGAAAGATTCTGCACCCACTGGCCTTTTGAAGAAGGGAATTCCCGAAAGTCCCAGTCCACAACCCAGCGCTCCACCCACACCATCCTTTCTCCATGTCTGAGTGCCCAGGGAAGGTGCTACTCCAGAGGAACCTGGCCCGAGCCCATCCCCATGCTGAGCTGCAGATTGCAAACTCCTCTCCTTACCCCACAGTCTGAGCAAAGTGAGTGGACATTTCAGCTCTCTAACACCGAGGACCAGAATAAGATAACTCAAGCCCTGCCCACATCAGCTTGTTCTGCACACTTCTGCCTTTTCATCGTGCCGTCCTATTTTGCATTCATCTCCCTTCCCAAATGATCAGGAATCATTCCCAAAAAGATGATGGGCACCCGTTAGTTTATATTCTCTCTCCCTGCTCTTATGACCAAAGCGTATGACCTCATACTTCTCCAGATTGGAGTTAATCACCAGCACAGGAGGAGCACAGAGTTGGTCAGTCTGTGACAGGGACAGTGTGGAGTTGGTCAGTCTGTGACAGGGACAGTGTGGAGTTGGTCAGTCTGTGACAGGGACAGTGTGGAGTTGGTCAGTCTGTGACAGGGACAGTGTGGAGTGAGCTCAGGGACAGATTTCAGCATCAGGCTCAGAATTTAAAACTGCAAGAGTGAGTGGAGCAGGGGCTAATGTCGGGACAGAGTGGAAGGTGACTGGATGAGGCAGTGTGATAGGGACTGGGGGCTCTGATTACTGCTGAGGACAGTATTAGATTGGTCAAGACCAGAGGTGTCCAGAGTATGGGGATTTCAGCAGTACAGCTGAGGCAGATACAGAATTGGGCAAACAGAAGCAATATAAAATCCATCCCGAGGATTGGTCACCGGTCCTGAACCGTTAACTCTGATTTCTCTCCACAGACACTGCCAGTCCTGCTGAGCTTTTCCAGCAACATCTGTTTTTGAAACAAAAAATATAACTGAATGGGAACTCATGATGCAGTTACTGTAATTAAATTCAAACTGGTATATTACCCATCCGGATCAATCACAGCATGTTTGTCCTTGATATATTTTTTGTTCCATGTTCCATGTTTGATGGTTGCTCTACATGAAAACAAGGAAACCACCTCAGTCGAGTTCACCCCAGTCCCAGCATCTGCACTAGGAGCTGAATCAGGCCATTCAGCCCCTCCATCTTGCTGCCCTGTTCCATTCGATCCCAGCCAATCTGATTGGGCATCAAATTCTACATTCCCATCTGCTTCTGATAAGCCTTCTCTCCTTGCCTCACGAAAATCTAAACAAAAACAGAAATTGCTGGAGAAACTCAGCAGGCCTGGCAGCAAGTGGGGAGAGAGAGAGAGAGACGGAGTTAATGTTTCAGATTCAGTGACCCTTCTTCAGAACAAAACTTGAGGTAAATCAATTTTTCACAGACCTCCAAAATGTAAGTCCCCCAAGCAATTTATACATGAAGTATCTTTGTAAAGGCAGAAATGTAGAGTTAGGACCAGAAGTAGACCATCTGACCCTTCCACCCTGCACCACCATTTCCCTCGATCCTCTTTAAGCACAAGAACGATACCTAGGTGAAAGTGAGGACTGCAGACACTGGAGATCAGAGTCAAAAGTGTCATGCTGGAAAAGCACAGCAGGTCAGGGAACATGAAATTCCTGATGAAGGGCTTTTGCCTGAAACGTCGATTCTCCTGTTCCTTGAATGCTGCCTGACCTCCTGTGCTTTTGCAGCAACACACTCTCAACAACACCAATATCTACCTCCTTCTTGAAAATTCACAGTGTTTTGTCTTCAGTCACTTTCTGTGGGAGTGAATTCCTCAGGCTCACCACTCTCTGGGTGAAGATATTTCTCTACACTTCCATCTGAAAAGGTTTATCCCTTTCCCTGAAACGGTGACCCCTGGTCCTGGCTTCTCTCACCATCAAGAACATCCATCCTGTATCTAGTCTGTCCAGTTCTGTTGGAATTTTATAGGGTTCTATAAGATTCCTCCCTCATCCTTCCAAGCTCCAGTGAATACAATCCTAACTGACTCAACCATTCCTCATATGTCAGTCCTGCCATCCCAAGAATTAATCTGGGAAGCATTCTCTGAATCCTCTCTCTAACAAGAATATCCTTCCTCAGATAAGAAGACCAGAACGACACACAATACACCAGGTGTGGTCTCACCAAGGCCCTGTATAATTGTGGCAAGACATCCGTGTTCCTGTACTCGAATCCTCTCACTATGAAGACCAACATACACTTTATCTCCTTCACTGCCTGCTGCACCTGCACACTTACCATTCATGACCAGTGTACAAAAACACCCAGGTGTTGGTAGAAGTTCTCTTCCTTCAGTTTGCAGCCAATGTCTGAGTCACAGAAACACAACATCCTCACTTTGACGTTCAGTTCCTCTCATAATGAAGGCAATAAACAGATAGGGCCTTCACACTTCGAGTGAGAAAATTCCCTCCAATCATTCATTTCTTAGAAGACTTCTGTTTATTAATGATAAACGTACTTGGGATAGAGGAAGAGGTGATTTGCCTGAGTTGGGTGATTTAAGGCTGGAGACCATGTGATCAGATCTCCATGAGGAATACACTCATCTGATCATCCAAGATTCTGGATTAGTGGTGCTGGAATAGCACAGCAGTTCAGGCAGCATCCAAGTAGCTTTGAAATCCACATTTCGGGCAAAAGCCCTTCATCCAAGAGTTAACCTAAGACTGATCGACAGCAGGATTTCACAGACTGTGTTACAATCACTGGCTAGCGTTGTAATCACTGGAGAGATCATAGCTGCACTGCAAAAGCCTCATTTAGGCTTCAGAAGTGGGGCTAATGATACACCTTGCATGTACTCTCAATGGTAAACTCTTTCAGACAGCAACGCTTAATGAGGGCTAAGTGCAATAGAACACATTGTCAAATATTTTCCAGCCTTTTTACGGAAAATTCCCCAAAGTCATGCTACACTAGTCGTTACTCAGTGTGAGATAACAGTCCTTGAAGCTTAAATTGCCCTCTTTTTAAATTGAGGTTCTGTGCATTTTATTTTTAAATTTAAACTCAATTTTCTTCATTTTGGCATTGTTTCAGTGAGTTCCCATTTCAGCACAGAGAGTTGCAGGAAGATTTGAGCTCCCTCACTCTAATAGGATCACTGTTTATTGAAGGTAAGTGTTAAGTTTGATTTTTCAAATAGGTAAAATCAGCAGTACGTGTAACAAAATAAATATAAGCTTCAGTTTGCCGACTGCGAATGAGTTGTTACTCCTGGATGAAAATGCTGTCAGCGTGATAATGGAACGCTGCATTAATATTGTGTCAAACATTTAAGATTCTTCAAGAACAAGAAACCCATTTGAAATGAGAACAAGAAAGAAACATTCTGAGTTGAATGTATATCGACTCACACGACCACCCACACAGATTTGATTACAGATGTTCAATAATCCTATCATTTCAGCAGCGTGAAAACTGCTGGCTTCCACAAGACCCCATATTAATGTGAAGAAAATCACTTTGTGCTCCTTGATCTTCTATTTCGAGTAGAGAAAGTTAGAGAAGGTAAACAGGCGTTTATAACAGTGAGGGGTTATGATAGAGACCAGCAGCTCTATTGAACGTTAGCGCCACCTGCAAGTGATGGCTGCTTCAGGTACTGCATCTGCATGAGGCCTTGGATTGAACCGGATCCCTGGCCTCACATGGAAGAAGGGCAGTGGGAGGGGCCTTATGAGGACTGGGGTTAGCAGGTCATACTTCCCAAAGTCCTTGATCAGACACCGAGTACCTTTGTATGATGGATCCTGCAACCTTCCTCATCCCCAATGGAGCTTTCAGGAGGTGAGAAAGGAGCAGGGTCCCTGTCCTATACCCTCCCTCCTGATTAACTGCCCTCATCACCAAAACCAGCACGGGGGAGGACACAAGGTTCTGCCTCATTATCTCATTCAAGGTCGTACACAAGGCGACCTGGACTAACTCCACAGTTGGGAGATTGTTAACTTGATGCTACACCAGAGACCCCTGGAGGAAGCAAATCCAAAACTTGGGATCATCTACAACATATGCCTGGATTGCTGGGAGGCTGAGGGTTTCCTCGTGACAAAATGTTTCTATCAGATGTAAAACAGTGGAGACAGCTGTTTTTTTTTACATTGAGTGCAAACTTCCAGGGAAACTGCAGCAGTGACAGGGGGTGACCAGTGAATGGTCATGTCATTGCCATTAACACTAATTGACGTGTACAGGCCAGGCCAGGCCAAAGGACTCAGCAGCTTCTTTCAAGGTTGTGCTGTTCCACATATATCAGCCAATCACAGTCACCTCTTCACATACTCAGTTAAGGCTATCAAATCATCACCCATAAATGCCCCAAAGAACATCAACCTCACCCTCATGCTCCTTCACTATCAACTTTAGACAGATGTAATCACTTAGTCAGCAGACCTGTGTTCACCCTGTTACAGGCCGTTTGCTGACTCTGGGATTTCACTCAAGCTCAGGGTCAATTAAAGTCTTTCTTGCTTGAGACGATGTTCTTTCCCCAAGGACAGGCCAGCCAACAATTACAGAGAGGGCTTAGTGACAGGTGCTGTTGCCTGACTCAACATCTTCAGACAAGAATCTTACAGAGAGGGTTTGAGCTGGTAAAGTAGGAGGGAAAATATCAGTTAGTGCCTAATTTGCCAATTGCATGTCATGATATTGTGGCAGCACTCTCAATGATTTTACAGCTGTGCTGTTAATGCTGTGAAGGCTAGTGGATGTTGTCTTGTAATCAAAACCTAACCAATGCACTAAGAAAAAGTATTTCTGAAAACTGCTGCTTAAGATGCACTAATTCACTGTGAATTGTGTGTCTCACACACACAACTGTATGTAAACAATACGTATTGTGTAACCATTGCCTGGGCATGTCCTTCCAGCTTAGTGAGTGAATATAACATGCAGCTTAGAGTGAGCTACAGACATCAAGGTCTGTTAGTTGTGTTCCATAGTAGGTGCAACAGAGACCTGGTAAATTGGTCTCAGTGCTGTTAGGTATGATGGAAAATTGCAGAGAATTGCACGTCAAGTAACCCTTCCAGAAAGGATTGAATATGTGTGTGTGGGAACGTTTGTGCACATGTGCACATGCAGGTGTGTGTGTGTGTGTGCTTGCATTTGTGCGTGTGTATATGCATGTATGCATGTGTGTGTGTATACGTGCATGTATGCGTGTGTATGTATGTATGCTTGCATATGTTCATGCACATGTGTGTTATGCATGCTTGCGAGTGTGTATGCATCTGTGTGTGTCTGCGTGTTTGTGAGTGTGTATGCATCTGTGTGTGTCTGCGTGTTTGTGAGTGTGTATGCATCTGTGTGTGTCTGCGTGTTTGCGAGTGTGTATGCGTGTATGTGTATGCGTGCTTGCTGAGCCAACATGACACCTATTGTTGAAGTTCCCTTGAGAATGTAACTTGAAGGAAGTTCTGGGATTTACATATGAAAGAACTGAAACCAACATGGCTAAAAATCAGAGCTGAAAATGTGTTGCTGGAAAATCGCAGCAGGTCAGGCAGCATCCAAGGAGCAGGAGAATCGACGTTTCGGGCATGAGCCCTTCTTCAGGAATTTCCTCATTCCTGAAGAAGGGCTCATGCCTGAAACGTCGATTCTCCTGCTCCTTGGATGCTGCCTGACCTGCTGCGATTTTCCAGTAACACATTTTCAGCTCTGATCTCCAGCATCTGCAATCCTCACTTTCTCCTGGTTAAAAATCACACAACACCAGGTGACAATCCAACAGGTTTAATTGGAAGCACACTATCGAGTGTGCTTCCAATTAAACCTGTTGGATTATAACCTGGTGTTGTGTGATTTTTAACTTTGTACACCCCAGTCCAACACCGGCATTTCCAAATCATGGAATCCAATATGGTCATTTTAAAAGCTGAGAGGCCTAGGGTCTTTTTCAATGTATAATTTCAGTTACATCACACTGTTATTATGTGTCTTATTCTCCACAACTACCTGGTGAAGGAGCGACGCTCCGAAAGCTAGTGTTTCCAATTAAACCTGTTGGACTATAACCTGGTGTTGTGTGATTTTTAATGTTGAAAAGAAATTGCAAATGTGGAGATGAACCGCAGAAAGCACCCTGGATTAGTGGTGCTGGAAGAGCACAGCAGTTCAGGCAGCATCGAACGAGCAGCAAAATCGACGTTTCGGGCAAAAGCCCTTCATCAGGAATAAAGGCAGTGAGCCTGAAGCGTGGAGAGATAAGCTAGAGGAGGGTGGGGGTGGGGAGAGAGTAGCATAGAGTACAATGGGTGAGTGGGGGAGGGGATGAAGGTGATAGGTCAGGGAGGAGAGGGTGGAGTGGGTAGGTGGAAAAGAAGATAGGCAGGTCGGACAAGTCCGGACAAGTCATGGGGACAGTTACTGTTTCACAACATGGTTGAAGAGCTTCAGAGCAGAGGAAATGCAGGGAGTTGCAGTGGGAGAGGGACTCCCTGAGATTCTTGTAGAGAGAGGAGGAAAACTTCTTCAAGGCAGGCATCCTTGCAAGAGGATTCACAGTAGGGTTAAAATCAACTAGGTAAAAACAATGACTGCAGATGCTGGAAACCAAATACTGCACCCAGTCTATCAGAGACATATAGTCAATCCATGATGATCCCCTTCATACCAACCTCCTGCAGCAGCGATGCTGATAGTATAACAACTGCAAAAAGGAACTTTTTTTTAAAAAGAATTTGAGATCAAAGAGTTTCATTCAGGAATTAGAAATTAGCAATCATGCACTCCAAGGAAACAAAGGCTGTGTTACTGAAGCCTCACGAAATCGCGATTGAATTCCAGGACCTCATTACCAGAGTGTCACCCATTATCAGCAGGGATTTCAAGGCAATGTTACTTCTCTGACTCAATAAAAGCTGCAAGCTGATAACTTCAAACTCATTCCATAAGATCAAGACTCCACAAAGGAAACCTCCAACACCAGAGTCTGGCACCTCCACGGTTTGTTCGATGTCTGTGTGGGTTGTAACGTGCCTTGTTTATGGGATGTCAGTACTGCTCAGAATGCAATTTATAACCTGTCTCAAATTGCCCTTGAGAAGACCACTGTGAGGGCCCTTCGTAAACAGCTGTAGTCCAGGGATCTGACACCTCCCTCCCCTTCCTGGACCTCTCCATCTCCATTAATGACGACCGACTTGACACTGACATTTTTTACAAACCCACCGACTCCCACAGCTACCTGGATTACACCTCTTCCCACCCTACCTCCTGCAAAAATGCCATCCCGTATTCCCAATTCTTCCACCTCCACCGCATCTGCCCCCAGGAGGACCAGTTCCACCACAGAACACACCAGATGGCCTCCTTCTTTAGAGACCGCAATTTCCGTTCCCACGTGGTTAAAGATGCCCTCCAACGCATCTTGTCCACATCCCGCACCTCCGCCCTCAGACCCCACCCCTCCAACCGTAACAAGGACAGAACGCCCCTGGTGCTCACCTTCCACCCTACCAACCTTCGCATAAACCAAATCATCCGCCAACATTTCCGCCACCTCCAAACAGACCCCACCACCAGGGATATATTTCCCTCCCCACCCATTTCCGCCTTCCGCAAAGACCGTTCCCTCCGTGACTACCTGGTCAGGTCCATGCCCACTACAACCCACCCTCCCATCCTGGCACCTTCCCCTACCACTGCAGGAACTGTAAAACATGCGCCTACACCTCCTCCCTCACCTCTATCCAAGGCCCTAAAGGAGCCTTCCACATCCATCAAAGTTTTACTTGCACA
The DNA here is from genome assembly GCF_047496795.1 of Chiloscyllium punctatum. Classification (NCBI taxonomy): domain Eukaryota; kingdom Metazoa; phylum Chordata; class Chondrichthyes; order Orectolobiformes; family Hemiscylliidae; genus Chiloscyllium; species Chiloscyllium punctatum. Next base: position 7,665,669 of record NC_092771.1, on the reverse strand, counting down.
TCCACCAATATCATTTATTGTATCCGTTGCTCCCGATGCGGTCTCCTCTACATTGCGGAGACTGGACGCCTCCTAGCAGAGCGCTTTAGGGAACATCTCCGAGACACCCGCACCAATCAACCACACCGCCCTGTGGCCCAACATTTCAACTCCCCCTCCCACTCTGCTGAGGACATGGAGGTCCTGGGCCTCCTTCACCGCCGCTCCCTCACCACCAGACGCCTGGAGGAAGAACGCCTCATCTTCCGCCTCGGAACATTTCAACCCCAGGGCATCAATGTGGACTTCAACAGTTTCCTCATTTCCCCTTCCCCCACCTCACCCTAGTTCCAAACTTCCAGCTCAGTAACTGTCCCCATGACTTGTCCGGACTTGTCCTACCTGCCTATCTCCTTTTCCACGTATCCACCCCACCCTCTCCTCCTTGACCTATCACCTTCATCTCCTCCCCCACTCACCCATTGTACTCTATGCTACTCTCTCCCCACCCCCACCCTCCTCTAGCTTATCTCCACGCTTCAGGCTCACTGCCTTTATTCCGGATGAAGGGCTTTTGCCCAAAACGTTGATTTCGCTGCTCGTTGGATGCTGCCTGAACTGCTGTGCTCTTCCAGCACCACTAATCCAGAATCTGGTTTCCAGCGTCTGCAGTCATTGTTTTTACCTGTCCAGAGAACCCTGGCAGGGATTGATTCCAGTCACGATCTGAAACAGAGCGGGGACAGATGAAAATAGCATTAGCTCACAAAACCTTCGTTGTCCTGCTGCAGGGAGTTTAGAATCAGGGGTTACAGAATAAGGAAAAGGGGGAAGTTTTTTCAGGTTGAGATGAGAAGACAGACTCGGAGCATATTTTTAAGGTGAGACGAGAGAGATTTAATAAAGATATAGGGAAAATCTTTTACACGAGGGTGGTTTGTGTGTGGAATGAACTTCCTGAGGGAGTGGTGGATGTGGGCACAGTTACAACATTTAAAAGACATGTGGATAAGGATACGAAAGGCTTGGAGGGATATGGGCCAGGAGCAGGCAAGTCAGACTCGTCTAGTTTGGGATTGTGGTTGGCACCGACTGGTTGGACTGGCAGGTCTGTTTCCATGCTGTGTGACCGGATATGAATGTAGTTACACATTTGCCTATCGATGGGTTTGGAGGCTGGTAAAATTTGGTGGGTCACCTTCCCACCAATTTTCCAAACACTGCCTTACTCCCATGACCCCCTTCCCTGTGTTCCCCACCCACTGCTGGCCCCAATCATGGCCTACTGGCTCCCATTGGCTCTATAGAGCTGCTCTCCCATCCTATTGGCCTGGCACATCCCTAAACTGGGACGGCCTCTGGTGGGAGAGGTAGGAGTCTCACCTCAAAGCGATTTTTAAAAATTCATTCACGGTATGTGAATGTTGGGAGCCAGGCCTGTATTTATTGCCCAACCTCAGCTGTCCCCCTCCCCCCACCCAGCCCACAGTCAGGAGCACTTAATTGGGGAAGCAATGGCCTTATTGCTACACTGTTAATCCAGAGACCCAGGTAATGTTCTGGGGACTAGGGTTCAAATCCCACCACTGCAGATGGGGGAATTTGAATTCAGTAAAATCTGGGATTAAGAGTCTAACAATGACCATGAATCCCTTGCCAATTGTTGGGAAAGCCCATCTGGATCACTGAGGATTTGGAGATGCAAGTGTTGGACTGGGGTGGACAAAGTTAAAAATCACACAACACCAGGGTATAGTCCAACAGGTTTAATTGGAAGCACTAGTTTTCAAAGTGCTGCTCCTTCATCAGGTGGATGTGGAGGACACTATTGCAAGACACAGAATTTATAGCAAAAGTTTACAGTGTGATGTAACTGAAATTATACATTGAAAAATACCTTGATTGTTTGTCAAGTCTCTCACCTGTGAGAATGACCATGATAGTTTCACTTCTTTCAAATGTAAATCACAAAACTTTTTGTTAAAAGTTACATTTTCAGGTTAACTGTAATGATTGGTGTTAGCTAGACAATATATTGAAGGTGTTAGCCCTCTGTGTTCTCTGTTTGCGTCATAATGTTTGGACTGATTCTAATCTAAAAAGTGAGATAACAGAATCTTACATGAATTCATGCAGTTTTTGAGCAAAGTACAATGTAACTCTGCAAGGACAAATTCTGGATTAGTGGTGCTGGAAGAGCACAGCAGTTCAGGCAGCATCCAAGGAGCTTCGAAATCGACGTTTCGGGCAAAAGCCCTTCATCAGGAATAAAGGCAGTGAGCCTGAAGCGTGGAGAGATAAGCTAGAGGAGGGTGGGGGTGGGGAGAAAGTAGCATAGAGTACAATGGGTGAGTGGGGGAGGAGATGAAGGTGATAGGTCAGGGAGGAGAGGGTGGAGTGGATAGGTGGAAAAGGAGATAGGCAGGTAGGACAAGTCCGGACAAGTCACGGGGAAGTTTGGAACTAGGGTGAGGTGGGGGAAGGGGAAATGAGGAAACTGTTGAAGTCCACATTGATGCCCTGGGGTTGAAGTGTTCCGAGGCGGAAGATGAGGCGTTCTTCCTCCAGACATCTGGTGGTGAGGGAGCAGCGTTGAAGGAAGCCAAGGACCTCCATGTCCTCAGCAGAGTGGGAGGGGGAGTTGAAATGTTGGGCCACGGGGTGGAGTGGTTGATTGGTGCGGGTGTCCCGGAGATGTTCCCTAAAGCGCTCTGCTAGGAGGCGTCCAGTTTCCCCAAGGTAGAGGAGACTGCATCGGGAGCAACGGATACAATAAATGATATTAGTGGATGTGCAGGTAAAACTTTGATGGATGTAGAAGGCTCCTTTAGGGCCTTGGATAGAGGTGAGGGAGGAGGTGTAAGCGCAGGTTTTACAGTTCCTGCGGTGGCAGGGGAAAGTGCCAGGATTTGAGGGTGGGTCATAGGGGGGTGTGGACCTGACCAGGTAGTCACGGAGGGAATGGTCTTTGCGGAAGGCGGAAATGGGTGGGGAGGGAAATATATCCCTGGTAGTGGGGTCTGTTTGGAGGTGGCGGAAATGTCGGCGGATGATTTGGTTTATGCAAAGGTTTGTAGGGTGGAAGGTGAGCACCGGGGCGTTCTGTCCTTGTTACGGTTGGAGGGGTGGGGTCTGAGGGCGGAGGTGCAGGATGTGAACGAGATGCGTTGGAGGGCATCTTTAACCACGTGGGAAGGGAAATTGCGGTCTCTAAAGAAGGAGGCCATCTGGTGTGTTCTATGGTGGAACTGGTCCTCCTGGGAGCAGATACGGCAGAAGCGGAGGAATTGGGAATACGGGATGGCATTTTTGCAAGAGGTAGGGTGGGAAGAGGTGTAATCCAGGTAGCTGTGGGAGTCGGTGGGTTTGTAAAAAATGTCAGTGTCAAGTCGGTCGTCACTAATGGAGATGGAGAGGTCCAGGAAGGGGAGGGAGGTGTCAGAGATGGTCCAGGTAAATTTAAGGTCAGGGTGGAATGTGTTGGTGAAGTTGATGAATTGCTCAACCTCCTCGCGGGAGCACGAGGTGGCGCCAATGCAGTCATCAATGTAGCGGAGGAAGAGGTGGGGAGTGGTGCCAGTGTAATTACGGAAGATCAACTGTTCTACGTAGCCAACAAAGAGACAGGCATAGCTGGGGCCCATACGTGTGCCCATGGCTACCCCTTTGGTCTGGAGGAAGTGGGAGGATTCAAAGGAGAAATTGTTAAGGGTGAGGACCAGTTCAGCCAAACGAATAAGAGTGTCAGTGGAAGGGTACTGTTGGGGACGTCTGGAGAGGAAAAAATGGAGGGCTTGGAGGCCCTGGTCATGGCGAATGGAGGTGTAGAGGGATTGGATATCCATGGTGAAGATGAGGCGTTGGGGGCCGGGGAAACGGAAGTCTTGGAGGAGGTGGAGGGCGTGGGTGGTGTCTCGAACGTATGTGGGGAGTTCCTGGACTAGGGGGGATAGGACAGTGTCGAGGTAGGTAGAGATGAGTTCAGTGGGGCAGGAGCATGCTGAGACAATGGGTCGGCCAGGGTGGTCAGGCTTGTGGATCTTGGGAAGGAGGTAGAACCGGGCAGTGCGGGGTTCCCGGACTATGAGGTCGGAAGCTGTGGATGGGAGATCTCCTGAGGTGATGAGGTTCTGTATGGTCTGGGAGATGATGGTTTGGTGATGGGGGGTGGGGTCATGATCGAAGGGGCAGTAGGAAGAGGTGTCCTCGAGTTGACGTTTGGGTCAGTGCGCCAGACTACCACTGCGCCCCCTTTATCCGCTGGCTTAATGGTGAGGTTGGAATTGGAGCAGAAGGATTGGAGGGCTGTGCGTTGTGAGGGTGAGAGGTTGGAGTGGGGGAGGGGGGACGACAGGTTGAGACGGTTAATGTCCCGGCGGCAGTTGGAAATGAAGAGGTCAAGGGCAGGTAATAGGCCAGTGAGGGGTGTCCAGGTGGATGCAGTGTGTTGGAGGTGGGCGAAGGGGCCCTCAAGGATAAATTCATCTCACAAACGTATATGTGTATGTGTGCATGTGGGTACGTGTGTGTATGTGTGTGTGTCTCTCTCTCTGTCTGTTGGGGTAGGGGGGTTGTGAGTGTGAGAGAGAGTGTACGTGTGTGTGTGTGTGTGTGTGTGTGTGTGTGTGTGTGTCGAGTCTTAAGTCTGTGAGGGGGTGCATGTGTGTGTGTGGGAGTATGTTTGACTGTAGGACTGTGTGCGTGTCTGGGGTAGGGGGTTGTGAGTGTTGTGAGAGAGAGTGTATATGTGTGTGTATGTGTAGAGTGTTCTAAGTCTCTGAGAGGATGCATGTGTGAGTGTGGGAGTGTGTGTGTCTGTTTGCATGCCTGTGTATTCATATATCCATGTGTATGTATTTGCGTATAGGAGTGCCTGCCTGTGTGTGTGTGTGAGTGTGTCTGTCTGTCTGTCTGGGTTGGGGGGTTGTGAGTGTTAGAGAGAGTATATATGTCACCTGAAGGTCCTGGACCGTTGAAGTGTTTTCTGACTGGGAGGGAACCCTCCTGTCTGTTGATTGTTGTGTGGTGTCCATTCATCTGTTACCGCAGCCTCTGCTCGGTCTCGCCAATGTACCATGCCTCAGGGAATCCTTGCCTGTAGCGTATGAGATAGATGATGTTGGCCAAGTCACATGAGTACCTGCCAAGTACAAGGTTGGAGGTGTCCCTATGTGCAATAGTGGTATCTATGTCCACAATCTGACACGTCTTGCAGCGTCCACCGTGACAGGGTTGTATGGAGTTGTCCTGAGAGCCAGGCAGTTTGCTACGAACAATGATCTGTTTGAGGTTTGGCGGATGAATGGGCACCGCACAACAATCAACAGACAGGAGGGTTCCCTCCCAGTTGGGGAACACTTCAGTGGTCCAGGACATTCAGCCTCGGACCTTCGGATGACCATCCTCCAAGGTGGACTTCGGGACAGGCAGCAGAAGAAAGTGGCCGAGCAGAGGCTGATAGCTAAGTTCGGTACCCATAGGGAGGGCCTCAACCGGGACCTTGGGTTCATGTCACATTACAGGTGAGCACCATTACACTACACACACACACACACACACACACGCACACTCACACACACACACTCACACACACTCACACATACACAGATATGCTTGTGTGGTGAATTTGTACTTGTGGGGTGGGTGGGGGTTGGGGAAACAGCTGAGGTTGGGGGAACAAAAGGGAGATGGTGGGGATGGGAGGGTGTGGTGACAGGGTTATGGGGAGGGGGAGCAGGATCCCCACCCAGCCCGTGTGTATTAACAGGAAATGGTTTCTATATCGTGTACAGCATTAAGTTCTGTTGATTCGGTATGAGTTAACAAACTGTCCCAATGTCAGTTCCATCAGCCCCTAATAGACTGATACAGCACAGGATACTCTGCAACCCTGCCCTGGTTCCTCCTAGACCACATCCAATCAACTCTTTGGCATTGCGCACTCTTTCGAGAACATCATTGCCAAGTCCTCCTGCACTCATTTGTTAAGCTTTTTTCTGTTCACATTCATGGATAAAGGATTATTTGAAGCACTCCACTGCGTCAAAGATATAAACAGCAGCACTACATAAACATGTGAATTTCAGACAGACGACAAAAGGTTGTGCAGTCTAATCTAAATAGCTTTAACATGCTGATCATGAACTGCAGCTTACTTTGAGAGAGAGAAATCCGTGATTATCCTGAATTCTGGGAAGAGCTGGGGTATTCCCAACCCATGCAGATATTCCAGGAGATGGGTTGTTGTTACTGGCAAACCTCATGCAACAATCAATGGCTGAACCTGTGTCCTGCTTTACTGAGACTGAAATCCTCATAATGTCACGGACACTGAGCGAGGTGTTACTGTCAATCTTCCTTTACTCCTATTATGAAGCTGAGGGCAATGCTGTAGTGTTACCAGATCATAGAGCTGTTCTCTCATTACAGAGAGATGACTGCTGATAGTTTAACCTGAGGTAAGAGCAAGGTTGTGAACAGAGAGTCCTTTCTGGCTGGTGTTGGAATTGAACCCACACTGTCAGTACCAGGGCTGCCTCACAAACCAGCCACCCAGCCAAGTGAGCTCAACCAACCTCCTCTGTAATGTACTTTATTAAATCGAGTCATTACAAACATACAGCAGTACCCCTCATGTATGGAAATCACTGTCTGGTGTGATTGAGGTAAATGTTATGGCTGTATTTGAGATGTGGTGAGAGTGAAATGGAGGTTTGTGTTGAACATAAACACCAGCTGGGCTGAATGGCCTGTTGGTGGGTCGTAGACTATTAGTTCCATGTACTGATTGTCACAGTGTTGACATCGCAGCCTGTACACATTCCCATCCTCTGTCAGACCCACTCACAACACCATCTGACCTCACTATTGATGACAACAAACATCCAATAACTGCAGACCCTTGATGGTACTAAACATCCGAACCAGTCAGCTCCTTCAGAGAGGGACATCAAGTAAGGGAGGGAACACTGAAAATAGAGTGAAGGAGTGAGTGTTGAAGACACAGGGAGAAAGAGTAAAGGACGGAACGTTGAAGACACAAGCTCCATCTACTGAAGTGAGAACTCTGCCAGTTATTCATATAATTTGCATCATAATTAATATAATTTGCAGAGTTAGCATCGAGGGTGCTAGTGAAATCTTGCTGGTGACTCAATGAAGACATGCGCCAGTGGCTCCTGGGAGCAGTGTAAGTGGAAGGTTGGAGTTGGTACAGCGTTGGATTTTATCTGGGAATGCAGTATTTGTGATAATGAGATTCCTCAGCAAGATCAAAGGTCACCAAACCGAGACATGTCAATGGAGACCAGGTACGGAACAGCAGGATTGAATTGAATGGTAGAACTGTGAATGTTTGTGTGAATGAGTCTGGAGTGACCAATCAGACAGTGATGGTTGTTTAATCAATTTAACATCAGAGATGGTTGTAGCCGTGCTAAAACTGAAAGAATGTGATTGGCTGTGGAGTTACTCATGTGTAATGGATATTAAAGACCAGAACACAGGAAGAGGTAGAGAGCAAACACCAGCAGCTGCCTCCTCCTACATCACACACACACACTCATTCACACTCACTCACACTCACACTCACACACCCTCACACACACACACTCACACTCACACACACACACACTCACTCACACACTCACTCACACTCACTCACACACACTCACACACTCACACTCACACACACTCACTCACACTCACTCACACACTCACACACACTCACACACACTCACACACACACACTCACACTCACACACACACACACACACTCACTCACACTCACACACACACTCACTCACACTCACTCACACACACTCTCACACTCACACACACTCACACACACACACACACTCACTCACACTCACACACACACTCACTCACACACACTCACACACTCACACTCACACACCCTCACACACACACACTCACACTCACACACACACACACTCACTCACACTCACACACACACTCACTCACACTCACTCACACACACTCACACACTCACACTCACACACACTCACACACACACACTCACACACTCACACACACTCACACACACTCACACACACACTCACACTCACACACACACACACACTCACACTCACACACACACACATTCACTCACACTCACACACACACTCACTCACATTCACACTCACACACCCTCACACACACACACTCACACTCACACACACACTCACTCACACTCACTCACACTCACTCACACTCACACACACACTCACTCACACTCACTCACACACACTCACACTCACACACACTCACACACACACACTCACACACTCACACACACTCACACTCACACACACACACACTCACTCACACGCACTCACACTCACACACACTCACATACTCACACACTCACACCCATACACACACTCACACACACACACACTCACACACCCACACACACGCGCACACACACACACTCACACACCCACACGCACCCACACACACACTCATACACACTCACACACATACACTCACACACCCACATACACAAACTCACACTCACACACACCCACACACCCACACACACACTCACGCACACACCCACACACTCACACACACACACACACTCACACACACACATACACACACACACCCGCACACATTCACACACACATGCACATACACACCCACACACACACTCACACGCACACACTCACACCCACACACACACTCACACACACACACTCACACACACAGTCACACACACTCATACCCACACCCACGCACGTACACACACCCACACACACACTCACACACCCACACACACACTCGCACACACAAACTTACACACACTCACACACTTACACCCACACTCTCACACACACACACACTCACACAAACCCACACACACACTCACTCACACACACACACACACACACACACACACACGGACTCACTCACACTCACACACACAGATACTGACATGGACACACACACACACAGACACACACAGACACACACACAGACATACATACACACACACACTTACACACACTCACACACACCCACACACACTCACATACACACTCACACACACACACACACCCACACACCCACACATCCACACACCCACACGCACACTCATGCACACACCCACACACTCACACACTCACACACACACATATACACGCACCCCCACACACATTCACACACACACATGCACATACACACCCACACACACACTCACACGCACACACTCACACCCACACACACACTCACACACGCACATACATACACACTCATACCCACACCCACGCACGTACACACACCCACACACACACTCACACTCACACACTCACATCCACACACACACTCACACACCCACACACACACTCGCACACACAAACTTACACAAACTTACACACTTACACCCACACTCTCACACACACACCCACACACACACACTCATACAAACCCACACACACTCTCACACGCACACACACACTCACACACACGGACTCACTCACACTCACACACACAGATACTGACATGGACACACACACACGGACATACACAGACACACACACAGACATACATACACACACACACTTACACACACTCACACACACTCACATACACACTCACACACGCACACACACACCTACACACAGACTCACTCACACACACACTCACACAAGCACAAACACACACACACACACACGGAGACACACACACTCACATAACCCACACACACTCACACCCATACCTACGCACACACACACACACACACACACACACACACACTCACACCCACACACACACTCTCACACCCACACACACTCGCACACACACAAACTTACACACACACTCACACACTTACACCCACACTCACACACACACACCCACACACACTCACACACACTCACACACATACTCACACAAACCCACACACACACACACACTCTCACACACACTTACACACAAGGACTCACTCACTCACACAGATACTGACATGGACACACACACACAGACACACACAGACACATACTCACACACACACACAGGCATACTCACACACACACACACACTTACACACACTCACACACACACCCACATGTACACATATGCTCACACACACTCACACACACACACTTACACACACACACCCAAACACACGCTCACACATATACACACGCTCACATACACACTCACCCTCACACCCACACGCACACACACCTACACACATGCTCACACACACTCACACACGCACAGACACACACTCACACACACACATACACACAAACACACACACACACTCACACACACCCACACCCCCCACACACTCCCCACACACACACATACACACACACGCACACAGACACACACACACACACCCACACACACCCCCACACACCCCTCCACACACACACATACACACACACTTACACACACACACACACACACGCACACACACACACACACACTTACACAAACATGTAAACATTTCCCAGCGGTAAATTCGAAATGGCAGGCCCAATATCAGGAGATGAGAATCCGCTGCCTGGTTTGTCCCCTTCCTTTGCATAAAGGACCTCCCCACTCTCCCCATGCCACCTCACTCCTCATGGGTACCATAGCTGGGCTAGAGGAGCTAAATGCCACTGTGGAAATTTAACCACAAATTTAGACCAGTAAACGAGATCTTGTGGTACATTGGTAGTAACCTTGCCTTTGAGCCTGGAGAGCCAGGTTCAAGTCCTACCTGCTCCAGAGGTTAGTAATGAGATGTCTGGACAGGTTGATTAAAATGGTCTCAAAATGATTGTGGAACATTCTCATAAAATTCTGACTAAATTCTGATTGAAACCATTAATAATAGACTGCAAAAGTTAGCCTAGGAATGTCCTTCACACGACACCAAATTCCACTCCCAATAAGTGTCGGTATGTGCCAAAACAAAGTGAATGTGGTAACTGTGTGTTAGAGGGTCCTGAGGCACTAATGGTGTACAGTGCGTGGTTAAATTCCCTTTCTCCATCTCACCCACAGCCCGTGAACATTCCAACAGACTGAGAACATCCTTCAAAGGACTGAGGTTCCATCACAGAGAAAGAAGGCAAGGCAATGCCCTTTAACCTTTCACCCTGAGAGACCCTGTGAGCTCAGCTGACAAAAGGCAATGCAAAGGTGGCACTAACCTTCTGGCCACAGAGAGCTGGTCCTGCAGAAAATGGTAATAAGTTAGTTTTCCAACGGGCCTTTCCTTATGGATTCTGTGAGTCACTGGGAACCCGAGTCTCTGTTGCCCACCCATAATTGCCCATGAACTGAGTGGCTCATTCAGCCGTTTCAGGGGACATATCAGAATCAACTCCATTGCTATGGGTCTGGAGTTACAGATAGTCCAGACCAGTGAGGATGGCAGATTTCCTTCCCTGAAGGACATTACAGAGTCATAGAGATGTACAGCATGGAAACAGACCCTTCGGTCCAACCCGTCCATGCTGACCTGATATCCCAACCCAATCACACACACTCACACACACACACAAACACACACACACCCACACACCCACACAGACACACCCACATACACACACTCACACGCACACACTCACACCCACACACACACACACTCACACCCACACACACACACACACACACACACACACACACACACGTCTCCGACGCCCCAGGGAAAACAGCCCCAGCCTGTTCAGCCTCTCCCTGTGGCTCAAATCCTCCAACCCTGGCAACATCCTTGTAAATCTTTTCTGAACCCTTTCAAGTTTCACAACATCTTTCCGATAGGAAGGAGACCAGAATTGCACGCAATATTCCAACAGTGGCCTAACCAATGTCCTGTACAGCCGCAACATGACCTCCCAACTCCTGTACTCAATACTCTGACCAATAAAGGAAAGCATACCAAACGCCTTCTTCACTATCCTGTCAGATGTTCAGATTGTACACTGCACCACTGGAAGAGTACAGGGACCCAACCATCTTCAGCTCTTCCTCAATGACCTTTCCTACATCCTAAGGTCTGAAGTGGGGATGTGCCATCATTGGCGAGCAATGCTCAGATGCTGAAGCAGACCATATTCAATTGCAGCAAGACCCAGATAATATCGTGATTTGGGCTGACAAGTGGCAAATAAGGTTCATGCCAAACAAATTCAGGCAATGGGTGACTTTAACCATTTCCACCTTGTCATTCAATGGTGTTACCATCACTGAATCCCCCACTATCAACATCCTGGGGGTTACCATTGACCAGAAACTCAACTGGATCAGCCATATCAATACTATGCCTCCAAGAGCAGGTCAGAGACTAGGAATCCTGCAGCAAGTAACTCCTGACTCTCCAAAGCCTGTCCACCATCTCCAAGGCACAAGTCAGGAGTGTGATGGAATACTCCCCCCTTGCCTGGATGGGGGCAGCTCTAACAACACTCAACAAGCTCGACACCATCCAGGACAAGGCAGCCCCTGCTTGATTGGCCCCACATCCAGCACCTTCAACATTCACTCACTTCACGATTGGTATTCAGTCACAGCAGCGTGTACCATCACAAAATGCACTGTTGGCTCCTCCAACAGCACCCTCCAAACCTGCAACATCTACTGCCTCATGGACAAGGGCAGCAGGTACGTGGGAACACCACCCCCCTGCAAGGTCCCCTCCAAGCCCCTCACCATCCTGATCTGGAAATATATCACCGTTTGTTCACTGTCACTGGGTCAAAACCCTGGAACTCCCTCTCTAACAGCATGGACTACCTTCAGAACAGGGTCTGCAGTGGTACAAGATGCAGTTCCTCATCCCTTCTCCAGGATAACGTAAATACTGGCCCAGCCTGTGATGTCACCATCCCGTGAATGAATAAAGAACAGTCACCAGAATGATATCTGTGCTTTCAGAGATGAAGTCAAAAACAGACAACGTATTATAGTCGAACAGGGTGTGTGATGTTTGAATCTGTCCACCCCAGTCCAACACCAGCACCTCCACTTCAGAGATAGAGTCATAGAGATGTACAGCATGGAAACAGACCCTTCGGTCCAACCCGTCCATGCCGACCAGATATCCCAACCCAATCTAGTCCCACCTGCCAGCACCCCGCCCATATCCCTCCAAACCCTTCCTATTCATATACGTATCCAAATGCCTCTTAAATGTTGCGATTGTACCAGCCTCCACCACATCCTCTGGCAGCTCATTCCATACACGTACCACCCTCTGTGTGAAAAAGTTGCCCCTTAGGTCTCTTTTATATCTTTCCCCTCTCACCCTAAACCTATTCCCTCTAGTTCTGGACTCCCCGACCCCAGGGAAAAGACCTTGTCCATTTATCCTATCCATGCCCCTCATAATTTTATAAACCTCTATAAGGTCACCCCTCAGCCTCCAATGCTCCAGGGAAAACAGCCCCAGCCTGTTCAGCCTCTCCCTATAGCTCAAACTCTCCAACCCTGGCAACATCCTTGTAAATCTTTTCTGAACCCTTTCAAGTTTCACAACATCTTTGCTATAGCAGGGAGGCCGGAATTGCACGCAATATTCTAGTGAAAAAGATGGTTTTTCCAACAATCATTGGTCACCCTCACTAAGACTTTGGAGATTCAGTCACTGAGAATTTATAGGTTTTTGCATTTTAAGGATGTTCAAGGGTCTGGGGATAATGCAGCTACAAAATGAGCCAGATTCAGAATGGCAGAGCATGACTGAGGGGCAGAGTGACCTATTCCTGCTCCTGTTTCTTTACATTACATTTACCTTCCAAATTTCTTCACTGTATTTGAATTGCTCCCACACCAGGTCCTTGGGTAAGTGGGAAAGTGATGTGACCACCACAGCACCCTCTCCCTGACACCATCCTGGGATAAGGTAGCATCAGACAGGCAGCATTCCAATTCCAAGTCACTACGGCACCCACCTCAATGTGTCAGGGGGCTAGCCACAGGCTGGTTGGTGATGGCTCTCCTGGTAGATGGGCTTGTTGAAGCTCAGTACCTAACTGGATCAGGAGGTGAATGGCACTGTGACCAACCCTCAGCAACCAGCACTGCCTTCACAAAGAACCCAGAACCTGCCCCACACATGCTGCTGCTGACGTCCCCCTTGACCACAGAGAGCTGGGGCTGTGGGGGCAGGGGGGAGTCACCAAATCTATTGCACTGGATCCACTGAGGTCTCACTTTGCTTGAATATTCACATGTAAATCCGACTGCGGATATGTAGCTGTCCACTAGCACTCTGTGACATTAACAAAGATATCTCTTCCATTATGGATGATGCTGGCTCATTTTCTCATCTAACACGGTAAATTATGCAAATGACTCAGATGTTGAAAACACTGATGTTAGTTGTATAATGTGAGTACAGAAATGGCGATTAGCTGAAAGCAACATCACTGCTCATGAAGGGCACCAGTGATTCTCTTTGCTACAGTAGAGTACAAGACAGTAAGACAATGTTCACACAGCACTTGGATTGGCTCGGCTTTATCGACTCTCGTAAGATTGTGTGCGTGTCTCTGTAGATGTGTCTGTGCATGTGAGTGTGTGTGTGTGTGCGCGCATGTGTGTGTGTGTCTCTGTAGAAGTGTCTGTGCATGTGAGTGTGTGTGTGTGTGCGCGCATGTGTGTGTGCATGTCTCTGTAGATGTGTCTGTACATGTGCGTTAATCTCTGTGGATGTGTCTGTGCATGTGTGTGTGTGTGTGTGTGCGCGCACGTGTGTGTGTGTCTCTGTAGATGTGTCTGTGCATGTGAGTGTGTGTGTGTGTGCGCGCATGTGTCTGTGCATGTCTCTGTAGATGTGTCTGTACATGTGCGTTAATCTCTGTGGATGTGTCTGTGCATGTGTGTGTGTCTCTGTAGAAGTGTCTGTGCATGTGAGTATGTGCGTGTCTCTGTAGATGTGTCTGTGTGTGTGAGTACTGTGTGCCTGCATGGTGCATGTGTGAGTGTATGCACGTGAGTGTGTGTCTGTGTACATGCGTGTTTCTGTGCATGTGTGTGTTTTTGTTGTTGACTGTCTGTGTGTGTATGTGTTATGTCTATGTTTGCCTGTCTGTGTGTGTCTATATTTGCCTGTGTGTCTGTGTGTGCATGTTTGCCTGTCTGTGTGTGTCTGTATATGTGTCTATGTTTGATATGTGTGTGTGTGTCTATGTCTATGTTTGACTGTCAGTGAGTGAATGTATGTGCATGTCTGTGTCTGTTTGACTGTGTGTGCATGTGTGCATGTATCTGTGTCAATGTTTGACTGTCTGTGTGCATGTGTGTGTGTCTGTGTCTATGTTTTACTGATTGTGTGCATGCGTGTGTGTCTGTGTCTATGTTTGATGTGTGTGCATTTCTGTGTCTATGTTTGCCTGTCTGTGTGTGTATGTGCGTGTCTATGTTTGATATGTGTGCGTGTGTATGTCTGTGTCTATGTTTGCCTGTCTGTGTATGTATGTGCGTGTCTATGTTTGATATGTGTGCGTGTGTATGTCTGTGTCTATGTTTGCCTGTCTGTGTGTCTATGTTTGCCTGTCTGTGTGTGTATGCGCGTGTCTATGTTTGCCTGTCTGTGTGTGCATGTGTCTATGTTTGCCTGTGTGTGTGTATGTGTGTGTCTATGTTTGCCTGTCTCTGTGTGCATGTGCCTATGTTTGCCTGTCTGTGTGTGCATCTGTCTATGTTTGCCTGTGTGTGTATACGTGTATCTATGTTTGCCTGTCTGTGTGTGTGTATGTCTATGTTTGCATGTCTCTGTGTGTCTATGTTTGCCTGTCTGTATGTGTATGTGTGCACATATCTGTGTCTGTGTTTCCATGTCCGAATGTGTCTATGTTTGCCTGTTTACATGTGTATATGTGTGTCTATGTTTGCCAGTCTGTGTGTGTATGTGTGTGTCTATGTTTGAAATGTGTGCATGTCTGTGTGTATGTTTTCCTGACTTTGTGTGTATATGTTTGCCTGTCTGCATGTGTATGTCTGAGTCTATGTTTGCCTGTCTGTGTGTGTATGTGTGTGTCAATATTTGCCTGTCTGTGTGTGTGTGTCTGTGTCTATGTTTGCCTGTCTGTGTGTATATGTGTCTATGTTTAGTATGTGTGTGTGTATTTCTATGTCTATGTTTGCCTGTCTGTGTGTGTGCGTGCATGTGTCTATGTTTGCCTGTCTGTGTGTGTCTGTGTATGTGACTATGTTTGCCTGTCTGTGTGTATGTATGTGTCTATGTTTGCCTGTCTGTGTTTGTGTGTATGTGACTATGTTTGCCTGTCTGTGTGTGTCTATGTTTGTCTGTCTGTGTGTGCGCGTATGTGTGTGTCTATATTTACCTGTCAGCGTGTATATGTGTGTGTCTATATTTAGCTGTTGGTGTGTGTATGTGTGTGTCTATGTGTGCCTGTCTGTGTGTGTGTGTGTGTGTCTATGTTCACCTGTCTCTGTGTGTGTGTCTATGTTTGCCTGTCTGTGTTTGTGTGTATGTGACTATGTTTGCCTGTCTGTGTGTGTCTATGTTTGCCTGTCTGTGTGTGTATGTGTGTGTGTATGTTTGCCTGTGTGTGTGTTTATGTAAGTATCTATGTTTGCCTGTGTGTATGTTTGCCTGTGTGTGTGTGTGTGTGTGAGACTATGCTTGCCTGTCTGTGTCTGTATGTGTGTGTCGATATTTACCTGTCAGTGTGTATGTGTGTGTGTCTATGTTTGCCTGTGTGTGTGTATGTGTGTGTCTATGTTTGCCTGTCTGTGTGTGTATTTGTGTGTCTATGTTTGTCTGTGTGTATGTGTGTGTGTGTGTGTGAGACTATGTTTGCCTGTCTGTGTCTGTATTTGTGTGTCAATATTTACCTGTCAATGTGTATATGTGTGTGTCTATGTTAGCCTGTCTGTGTGTGTGCATATGTGTGTGTCGATATTTACCTGTCCGTGTGTATGTGTGTGTGTCTATGTTTGCCTGTGTGTGTATGTGTGTGTGTATGTCTATGTTTGCCTGTCTATGTGTGTATGTGTGTGCCTATGTTTGCCTCTGTGTGTGTGTGTGTGTCTATGTTTGCCTGTCAGTGTGTGTCTGTGCGTGTCAATGTTTGCCTGTCCGTGTGTCTGTGTATGTCTATGTTTGCCTGTCTGTGTGTGTATGTGTGTGTCTATGTTTGCCTGTCTGTGTCTGTATGTGTGTGACTATGTTTGCCTGTCTGTGTGTGTACGTGTCCATGTTTGCCTGTCTATGTGTATATGTGTCTATGTTTGCCTGTGTGTGTATGTGTGTGTCTATGTTTGCATGCCTGTGTGTGTATTTGTCCATGTTTGCCTGTCTGTGTGTGTGTGTGTGTGTATGTGTGTGTGTCTATGTTTGCCTGTGTGTGTATGTGTGTGTGTATGTCTATGTTTGCCTGTCTATGTGTGTATGTGTGTGCCTATGTTTGCCTCTGTGTGTGTGTGTGTGTGTGTCTATGTTTGCCTGTCAGTGTGTGTCTGTGCGTGTCAATGTTTGCCTGTCCGTGTGTCTGTGTATGTCTATGTTTGCCTGTCTGTGTGTGTATGTGTGTGTCTATGTTTGCCTGTCTGTGTCTGTATGTGTGTGACTATGTTTGCCTGTCTGTGTGTGTACGTGTCCATGTTTGCCTGTCTATGTGTATATGTGTCTATGTTTGCCTGTGTGTGTATGTGTGTGTCTATGTTTGCATGCCTGTGTGTGTATTTGTCCATGTTTGTCTGTGTGTGTGTGTGTGTGTGTGTGTGTGTGTGTGTGTTTATGTTTTCCTATGTGTGGTTGTGTGTATGTGACTATATTTGCCTGTCTGAGTATATGTGTGTGTCTATGTTTGCCTGTCTGTGTGTGGGTATATGTGTCCATGTTTACCTGTCAGTGTGTGTCTGTGCATGTGTCTATGTTTGCCTGTCTGTGTGTGTGTCTGTGCATGTGTCTATGTTTTCCTGTCTGTGTGTATGTCTGTGCCTATGTTTGCCTGTCTGTGTGTGTGTGTATGTGACTAAGTTTGCCTGTCTGTGTGTGTATGTGTGTGTCTATGTTTGCCTGTCAGTGTGTATATGTGTGTGTCTCTGTTCACCTGTCTGTGTGTGTATGTGTGTGTCTATGTGTGTGTGTGTGTCTATGTTTGCCTGTGTGTGTGTGTGTATGTGTGTGTGTGTATGTGTGTATGTTTGCCTTTGGTGTGTCTGTGCGTGTCTATGTTTACCTGTCTGTGTGTGTGCATGTGTTTATGTTTTCCTGTCTATGTGTGTCTGTAAGTGTCTATGTTTGCCTGTCTGTTTGTGTGAAAGTCAAACCCGTTTCCAGAAAACCCATGAATAGAATAGTCCAATACATTGAGTGCTGGTGCTGAGGTCAGCCTATGACCTGACACTGAGCTCAGTTGGTTGGATGGCAAGGTTGGAGACACAGCATGATGCTAACATCAATTCCCACACTGGGCTGAGGTTACCATGAAGGGCTCTCCTTCTCATCCTCTCTGTTTGCCTGAGGCACGGTGACCCTCAGGTTAAATCATTACCTGGCATGTCTCTGTCCCTCTCCTGCTAAACTGTGGCATATTTAACCAACAGCAGGTCTAGACTGAGCAGCTCAGCAAGCTGGAATCTTCAGAGCAGGACAGCTTAGGTGCAAGGTCAGAGGGACTGTAAGGTGAGCTCTGCTTCTCCTGGTACAGCTGCTGTTTGATCCGCTGAGGTTTTCTGTTGTTTATTTACATCCCAAGCATTTGTTTTCTCTGTGTTAGCTTGACCTTCAACAGGCTACATCTGTGGATAGCGATTCAACTTTAACCTGCTGAATAGAATGCTGAAATGCTAAATTAAAATCTGTGTTGTCTTGTCATCCACGCTCACACCTGTGACAAGTTCAGTTTGCTGATTCCACATTCCTGAGTTCCTGTGTGTCAGCAACACTCTACATATCTGTATTACTGATATCATGCATTGTTCTGCCTGGTACATCCGTGTACAGTGAATTAGTGTACCGCAAGCTTCTGAAATGGAGGAAGTAGAAGGAGAGAGGGAAAATCAGTGAGAGAGGAGATGTGAGGGAAAACTTATATCACCGAGGGGTAGAGAAGCAAGATATACAGAGCATGGGGTATGGGCAGTGAGAGTAATAATAGGCCAGATTCTAATTGTGTCTTGGTCAGCAAGTCTTGCACTTGCTGTCCTGAGGCCAATTTCATCAGGATGATTAAATTGGTATTCATCAAGACTGAAGGTATACTCTGTCCCAAAGCTCATTCACTGAATCCTGATATTTTGTAACGCTCTGTTTGTTGCAATCCCTCTGCCTGGTATCGGGGTAATAAATCAGCAGGAATTGGCAAAATTAGCATCATAAACACATTTTTTGCATTAATCATTAATCTAAAACTGCTCAGAGAGGAAATCTGCAAGGGAATGATTAATGGTGTGACAGGAAATGTTTGCAATGTCCTGCTTTCTGGGTTTACTAAACTCTTCGATGAATCCAGGGAAGGGCCTTAGACACCCCACAGAAACCCCAGAACACCGAGATGTCTGAAAGGTATCACAGAGTGCTCTGTAATCCCATGTGTGAATGGTCAACAGCTTGCCTTAACATTAATGATGGAATGATGGATCGAAACTGGCAATGTTATTTCAGGCAGCGCTATTAATTCATCTTAATTTGGAATTAATTTACATAAACCAACAGCACCCGGTGATGAAATAGCCTTCAGTGAGAGAGATTTTCATTTCACACCTTTGATGTTTGCTGAGTAATTGTGCCATCCGTCAGTTTGACATACAATGATGTAAATGAGGTCAATACGTTTTTGAAAGTGGGGCAGGGACTAAGGGAGTTTGAGATTTAGTTTTATCTCAAATGTATTGAAGATTTTGGTGTGAACACATTCTAATATCTCTCAGTGTGAGGGACCCAATTTCAGAATTAACTTCTGATATACAAGGTGCTGTATCAACAGTTCAATCATTGATCAGAGAGACCAAAACCTTCCAGACTATAGACAAACACAAGATCACACACCTCAGACACTGCATAGTTCCATGACTTCCTCATGGACTGTCCATCTCTTTGGCTTGGTTCTCAGTCTGGCCTGGACTGACCTCTTCAATACTGTCATTGCCAGTGCCTGTAATATCTGATTTTGAGTTTGTTCAGCTGGTCTCCATCTAGTCCCTACTGCGGGTGGATCCAGACTACAAAATACCCAGCAATGCACAATCCACAAGCTGTAGACTGAGCCTATGTTAGACACAAAACCCTGAAGTAGACAGGAAAGGTGAACAGGAGGATGACAGCCCTGTTAGACAGAATATTGACAGACTGCAACTATCGACAAACAACAAAGGTTACCACTGAGTGTATTTAAGACTGAGATAAAGAGGTTCTGCCTGTCCCAAAGTCCCCCTTGGAGGATGGTCACTCGAAGATCCAAGGCCGAATCCAACAACACAAAGTGGTCGAGCAGAGGCTGATAGCCAAATTCGGTACTCATGGGGACGGACTCAACAGGGACCTTGGGTTCATATCACACTACAAGTGACCCCACTACACGATACACTCTCTCACACAAACACACGCATACTCTTACATACTCACGCACACCCTCTCGCACACACAAGCTCTACCTCATACACATACATACACCTCCTGCGATCTCACCTTTTGTTATAAAACCTTACCTTATCTCGAGAATGTGACTTAAAAGAAGTTCTGGGATTGCCATATTAATGAAACCAGCAAACCCATTCGAAAAGATGAAAGATTTAACAATCTTAGGTTTGTTCAATACATCATTTCAGCCGCATGACATTGTAACCCTTTGTGATAAATTCTGTGTCTTATGATCTCATGCTCCACAACCACCTGATGAAGGAGCAGCGCTCCGAAAGCCAGTGCTTCCAGATAAACCTGTTGGACTATAACCTGGTGTTGTGTGATTTTTAACTTTGTCCACCCCAGTCCTCTACATCATATCCCGTGTTAGATGGGGATGGTATGGAAGTGTTGGATTCTGTTCCTGACCTCAGCCACATCCTATTCTGACCATGGATTCCTCTCAGTATTCTGTCTTCATGAACAGACCTTGGTGCTTTGTTAAGAAACTGACCTTAAATCAGCCATAAAAATAAAGCTCTCTGTTTAGAATTCCAGCAACACCACTTTCCTTCATTTTTATTCCAGCTGAGTTTGTGTTGATTACTATGCAAGAAACGTTCAAGATTGAAAATTTCTGAAATATATTCCAGTTTCTAAATGTAAATAGAAAGGCTCTCACTTAACTTAGTCAGAAGAAAACTGTGATATAATAGTTCCAATCTCCTAATTCACTCACCATGTAACTGAATAAACTAATATTCCCATTTACTGTTAATTGAATTACGGTACATTCGACAGAGAGAGTCCCATTGTTTCTGAAAGTCCTGGAATGCACTTCATGGATCAATGCGCCGCTGCCTCCAGTCCTAAAGTGTTTAATCTCTGTCTGCACACTCACTGAGTTCTCTTAATTACACTTTTTAGAAGTGATCATTGCTGCGATAATTCTATTTCTCCATGTCCCTCATCAGCTCCCTGTTCCCAAAGTTAATTTTCTTGAGTTGATTTCTGTTCCAAGCCAGTGATTCTCACTGTCTGCTTCTCTGCAGCAGGTCTGCTGTGGTGATCCTGCTGAGCTGACAGCTCTGAAGAAGACAGTCCTGAAGAAGGGTTACACCTGAGACATCATCTTCACCACTTTCTGATGCTGCCTGGCTTGTTGTGTTCTTCCAGCCTCCTGCCTGTCCTCTTTGGATTCCAGCATCTGCAGTTTTTATTTTACTCTAGCTGACAGCTGTGACAGGGTTTTGATCCACGTGGACTCAGAACCAAAGTGCTCTGTACAAGTCGTGGAAGGATCAAGGCCTAACGCAAGGTCAGTCACGTGTTTTTGGTGGAGAATGACTTGCATTCAAATATCCCGATACCCAGAGAGAGCCTGGAGCAGCGTAGTTTCACATCAGGACCCTGCAGCTATTCCACTGTAGAGCCAGAGACTCCAGAAGGTTCAGGATATGAGCAATGCAGACAAGTAGAGAGACAATCAAACAGTGCTCCTGCTCCTGGTGATTGCAGGCAATACACTGGTGAAACAATACACCGACCACAACCCACCACTGACTCTGCCAACCACACCTCCCCCAATCTTTCATGACCCTTCAATCCCTACCAGCTATGCCCGTGTCAACACCTCCTAGCCCCTGAATGGACCCTGCCAATCCTGACAACCCCCCCCCATGCCCCAGAACCAGCAGCTAGACCCCTCCCCACCCTGACAGTTTCAGCTCACACCCTCACCCCCGCCTTCCTAAGCCAACAACACCCAGCCACACCTTCCACCCATACCTCCATTCCCAACTTCCCAACCATGCTACCCTGGAATTGTACCCACTGCACATACCATACCCATGCTACCGATCCCACCCCACACTGAACTCTACCTTGCTTCCATTTCCCTGCCTTGGGTTTACTTCCCTCAATTCACTTGCCAAGCAAAAATCCTATCACTTTCAATATTGGAAAGGTTTATTTGAATACTGAATTTCACAGCTTCCAAATTGGTGTGAATGACCCTTTGAGGGGTCATGACCCACCTCCAGAGACTTGGTGTCAGTTTGCCAGGGTGGTGCTGAGTGAGTGTTACACTCCGAGATACAGCTTGATCACATTGATGCTTGTGGGATCCTGCTGTGCACTTAAGGGTCTTCCAACATTACAACAATGACCACACTTTGAAAAAATGACTGTAAAGAGTTTTGTAACATTCCAACATTCCTGATTTTCCTTTTACATGTTGAAATTGACTTGAGTTGAATTTATTGTCACGTGCACCGAGTCATGGTGAAAAGCTTTGTCTTGCGAGCATTACAGGCAGATCACAGAGTTAGGTAGCAGAGATAGTAAATAATAGGGAAACAGTGGCAAAAACAAAAACACAGGTATAGGTGAATGTCAAGAGTTTGTGAGTCCATTCTGTATTCTAATAATATTAGGGTAGAAACTGTTTCAAACCGGCTGGTGCATGTGTTTAGGCTCCTGTACCTTCTCCTCGATGGTAGAGGTTGTAGAAAAACATTGCCAAGGTCGGATGGATCCCATCATGAATATCCAATCCCTCTACACCTCCATCTGTCATGACCAGGGCCTCCAAGCCCTCTGTTTCTTCTCTCCCGATGTCCCCAACAGTACCCTTCCACCGACACACTCATTTGGTTGGCTGAACTGGTCCTCACCCTCAACCTTCGAATCCTCCCACTTCCTCCAGACCAAAGGGGTATCCATGGGCACCCGTATGGGCCCCAGCTATGCCTGTCTCTTTGTTGGCTACGTAGAACAGTCCATCTTCCGTAGTTACACCGGCACCACTCCCCACCAATTCCTCCGCTACATTGATGACTGCATTGGCGCCACCTCGTGCTTCCAACTTCACCAACACAGTCCACCCCGACCTTAAGGGCCTCCTTCACCACTGCTCCCTCACAACCCGACGCCTGGAGGAAGAACGCCTCATCTTCAGCCTCAGAACACTTCAACCCCAGGGCATCAATGTGGACTTCAACAGTTTCCTCATTTCCCCTTCCCCCACCTCACCCTAGTTCCAAACTTCCAGCTCAGCACTGCCCCCATGACTTGTCCTACCTGCCTATCTTCCTTTCTACCTATCCACTCCACCCTCCCGACCTATCACCTTCATCCCCTCCCCCACTCACCTATTGTACTCTATGCTACTTTCTCCCCACCCCCACCCTCCTCTCATTTATCTCTCCACCCTGCGGCACTTTGCCTCTATTCCCGTCGATTTACCTGCTCCTCGGATGCTGCCTGAACTGCTGTGCTTTTCCAGCACCACTCTAATGCAGAGGGATGGATCTTTGAGAATGCTGGCGGCCTTTCCCTGACAGCGGGGCCTGGTAGTTGGATTCTGTAAATGGGAGGTTGGCCTTTGTGATTGTCCGGGCTGAGTTCACCACTCTCTAACCTTTTTATCCCAAAGTTTGCATGGATCTTTGATCTGCTCACTGAGCACCATGTTGGCTGAAACCAAGTTTAGAAAAAGTTGGAAGTCACATGACACCAGGCTTTCATCCAACAGGTTGATTTAACATCACAATATTCGTTGCTCTGAAAGCTTGTGGTTTTAAATAAACCTGTTGGACTATAACCTGGTGTTGTGTGATTTTCAACTTTGTCCATCTCAGTCTAACACCAGTCCCTGCACATCAAGTTTAGAAAGAACAAAAGTCTTTGATTGGCTGAAAGAAGTCGTGCTCACAGCCTGATGAGGCATCAGATCCCTTTTCACAAAGTGCCCTCTGACAATAATCAGGTCGTGTTCCAGTCAGTAACATCAAAGAATTCAAAAGATTTATTCAGCAAAAGGACTGTTCAATTCGTTCAGGAAATGCTAAAATGGAAAGTGATTTTCGTGTCAAACAGAGAGCCCACAGAATGCCAGCACTCAAGTTTCCCCATTCTGTTCCAAATTGCAGTCCTAACTATTACAATTCACAGCAGGATAAAGTTGAAATGCAGCAAACAGTG
Source organism: Chiloscyllium punctatum (assembly GCF_047496795.1). Classification (NCBI taxonomy): domain Eukaryota; kingdom Metazoa; phylum Chordata; class Chondrichthyes; order Orectolobiformes; family Hemiscylliidae; genus Chiloscyllium; species Chiloscyllium punctatum. Next base: position 7,641,146 of record NC_092771.1, on the reverse strand, counting down.
GGAGATCAATAGGTTGAGTCTGTCCCACTTAGCTCCTGTTTCTGCTGGAGTTGGTAAAACACAAAAGGAAGTGGCAAGCAAATGGGTCCACGCATCGAAAGAAAGAAAATGCAGAGACAAGAAGCATATTTCATCAGAAAAGAGAGAGAGAGTTGTGTTTGTGTGATTTGGGACTGAGGTGGTGAGCAGTGAGAAAGAGCCTGAGAAAGGAGGGTTCAGAAGAAGGTGACTGGATTCTGGTTTCTCGGAGCACGAATGGGTTGTTCATTTCACATCTGTGCACTATACAAATACCTTCAAACAGGTGGAGATTCGTGTAGAGGCAGCCTTACTCTGTATCTAACCCCGTGCTGTCCCTGTCCTGGGAGTGTTTGATGGGGGACAGTGTAGAGGGAGCTTTACTCTGTATCTAACCCTGTGCTGTCCCTGCCCTGGGAGTGTTTGATGGGGGATAATGTAGAGGAGGGTTACTCTGCATCCATCCTCGTGCTGTCCCTGTCCTGGGAGTGTTTCGCAGGGAGCTGTATCTAATACAGCAACAACAGTTACTTGGTTGAATATATTGAATTTATATTCAATATTGACAATATTGAGTTTTTTGGGACTTCTCCACAATACGTGCTTTCCAATATCTTGACTGCATCAGTTTACAGACTGCATTCTGTCTCAGTTTAAACTGGAAAATATAGGTCAATTAAAAACCACTCACTGTCTGAAGACCTGGACTCTAAGATCTAATTTCAAATCTGTGCCTAATGTATGCCCGACAGTGTCTGGATATAAACCTTTAAGGAAAGAATTAATTTGCATAGGAACAGGAGGAGGCCATTCAGCCCTTGAGCATTTTTCTGTAATTTAGTTAGATCTTGACTGATCTCTGTATCAACTACACTTCCCCACTGTATCTCAACAGCTCTGGACACTCTCGTATCTATCAATCTCAGTCCTGAAGTTCCAGCATTTAGAGAATTTCACATTTCCACTAGCCTTAGTATTAAAAACGTTTCCCATTTTCAATACTGTTTGATCCAGCCCTGATATTTCCACCTGGCCTTATTCTGAATTTCCCAGAGGCCACATACAGTTTCTACTGTCAAATTATTTCATCATTTTTTCACCTCAATTAGATCATATCTCAACTTTCCAAACTCAAAGGAATTAAATGACATGTTTCGTAAACTTGGTTTATGATTACTGGGTCTCTTGGTGAGATATTTGTATCATCGATAGTCACAGGAGAGGTGCCAGAAGACTGGAGGTTGGCTAACGTGATGCCACTGTTTAAGAAGGGTGGTAAGGACACGCCAGTGAGCCTGACGTTGGTGGTGGTCAAGTTGTTGGAGGGAATCCTGAGGGACAGGATGTACATGTATTTGGAAAGGCAAGGACTGATTAAGGATATAGTCAACTTGGCTTTGTGCGTGAGAAATCATGTCTCACAAACTTGATTGAGGTTTTTGAAGAAGTAACAAAGAGGATTGATGAGGGCAGAGTGGTAGATGTGATCTATATGGACTTCAGTAAGGCATTTGATAAGGTTCCCTATGGGAGACTGGTTAGCAAGGTTAGATCTCATGGAATACAGGGAGAACTAGCCATTTGGATACAGAACTGGCTCAAAGGTAGAAGACAGAGGGTGGTGGTGGAGGGTTGTTTTTCAGACTGGATGCCTGTGACCGGTGGAGTGCCAGAAGGATGGGTGCTGGGTCCACTACTTTTTGTCATTTATATAAATGATTTGGACGTGAACCTGGGAGGTATAGTTCGTAAATTTGTAGATGATACCAAAATTGGAGGTGTAGTGGACAGCGAAGAGGGTTACCTCAGATTACAACAGGATCTTGACCAGATGGGCCAAAAGGCTGAGAAGTGGCAGATGGAGTTTAATTCAGATAAATGCGAGGTGCTGCATTTTGGGAAAGCAAATCTTAGCAGGACTTATACACTTAATGGTATGGTCCTAGGGAGTGTTGCAGAACAAAGAGACCTTGGAGTGCAGATTCATAGCTACTTGAAAGTGGAGTTGCAGGTAGATAGGATAGTGAAGAAGGCATTTGGTATGCTTTCTTTTATTGGTCAGAGTATTAAGTACAGGAGTTGGGAGGTCATGTTGCGGCTGTACAGGACATTGGTTAGGCCAATGTTGGAATATTGCGTGCAATTCTGGTCTCCTTCCTATCGGAAAGATGTTGTGAAACTTGAAAGGGTTCAGAAAAGATTTACAAGGATGTTGCCAGGGTTGGAGGATTTGAGCTAAAGGGAGAGGTTGAATTGGCTGGAGCTGTTTTCCCTGGAGCGTCGGAGGCTGAGGGGTGACCTCATAGCGGTTTATAAATTATGAGGGACATGGATAGGGTAAATAGGCAAAGTCATTTCCCTGGGGTGGGGGAGTCCAGAATGAGAGGGCATAGGTTTAGGGTGAGAGGGTAAAAGATATAAAAGAAACCTAAGGGACAACCTTTTCACACAGAGGATGGTACGTGTATGGAATGAGCTGCCAGAGGAAGTGGTAGAGGCTGGTACAATTGCAACATTTAAAAGGTATTTGGATACGTATATGAATAGGAAGGGTTTAGAGGGATATGGGCTGAGTGCTGGCAGGTGGGACTAGATTGGGTTGGGATATCTGGTCGGCATGGACGGGTTGGACCGAAGGGTCTGTTTCCATGCTGTACATCTCTATGACTCTATCTCTGAAGTGGAGGTGCTGGTGTTGGACTGGGGTGGACAGATTCAAACATCACACACCCTGTTCGACTATAATACGTTGTCTGTTTTCGACTTCATCTCTGAAAGCACAGATATCATTCTGGTGACTGTTCTTTATTCATTCACGGGATGGTGACATCACAGGCTGGGCCAGTATTTACGTTATCCTGGAGAAGGGGATGAGGAACTGCATCTTGTACCACTGCAGACCCTGTTCTGAAGGTAGTCCATGCTGTTAGAGAGGGAGTTTTGACCCAGTGACAGTGAACAAACGGTGATATATTTCCAGATCAGGATGGTGAGGGGCTTGGAGGGGACCTTGCAGGGGGGTGGTGTTCCCAAGTATCTGCTGCCCTTGTCCATGAGGCAGTAGATGTTGCAGGTTTGGAGGGTGCTGTTGGAGGAGCCAACAGTGCATTTTGTGATGGTACACGCTGCTGTGACTGAATACCAATCGTGAAGTGAGTGAATGTTGAAGGTGCTGGATGTGGGGCCAATCAAGCGGCTGCTTTGTCCTGGATGGTGTCGAGCTTCCTGAGTGTTGTTGGAGCTGCCCCCATCCAGGCAAGGGGGGACTATTCCATCACACTCCTGACTTGTGCCTTGGAGATGGTGGACAGGCTTTGGAGAGTCAGGAGTTACTTGCTGCAGGATTCCTAGTCTCTGACCTGCTCTTGGAGGCATAGTATTGATATGGCTGATCCAGTTGAGTTTCTGGTCAATGGTAACCCCCAGGATGTTGATAGTGGGGGATTCAGTGATGGTAACACCATTGAATGACAAGGGGGAAATGGTTAGAGTCACCCATTGCCTGAATTTGTTTGGCATGAACCTTATTTGCCACTTGTCAGCCCAAATCACGATATTATCTGGGTCTTGCTGCAATTGAATATGGTCTGCTTCAGCATCTGAGCATTGCTCGCCAATTATGGCACATCCCCACTTCAGACCTTAGGATGTAGGAAAGGTCATTGAGGAAGAGCTGAAGATGGTGGGTCCATGTACTCTTCCAGTGGTGCAGTGTACAATCTGAACATAGTGCACTGGACAGGACCGTATTCCTATTCTGTACAACTTGCTCCCCTTTGTGTTCTCCCTCTCTAAGCCAAAGGTCAGAAGGTGTGAGTTCCAATCTCACCCACTTCCTCCAGACAGATGTAAAACAGTCTGAACAGCTCGATTTGGGAATATCTATGGGGAGGGTTTCTGTTCCCACAGGAATGCAGAAGAACACAGGCCTCTTTTGACCGGGATTAAATTCAAACCTATTCTGCAAAACCTGGATTCCAGTGAGCAAGTAGTCACTCTCGTAAACATATTCCATGGGGAGATGGTGGAAGCAGCTCATACTGAAAGATTCAGAGGAAAATTGGACAGATTTCTCTGAGAAAATGATATTTTGGGACGCTGTATATGAATAATTTGACAGGTGATATGTGCGAAGTGCAGTGCACTTGGATAATGATGCAGACCATAGATTCTGAAAGGTCTCCAAACGGGGGTGTTTCAAATCAACAGCGATTGGTCACTGATACTGATCCACAGCGATTGGTCACTGATACTGATCCACAGTGATTGGTCACTGTTACTGATCCACAGCGATTGGTCACTGATACTGATCCACAGTGATTGGTCACTGTTACTGATCCACAGCGATTGGTCACTGATACTGATCCACAGCGATTGGTCACTGTTCCAGATCCACGGCGATTGGTCACTGATACTGATGAACAGCGATTGGTCACTGTTACTGATCAACAGCGATTGGTCACTGTTACTGTTCCATAGCGATTGGTCACTGTTCCAGATCCACGGTGATTGGTCACTGATACTGATCCACAACGATTGGTCACTGTTACTGCTCCACAGCGATTGGTCACTGTTACTGATTAACAGCGATTGGTCACTAATACTGATCCACAGCGATTGGTCACTGATAATGATCCACAGTGATTGGTCACTGTTACTGATCAACAGCGATTGGTCACTGATACTGATCAAAAGTGATTGGTCACTGTTACTAATCCACAACGATTGGTCACTGTTACTGATTAACAGCGATTGGTCACTGTTACTGATCAGCAGTGATTGGTCACTGATACTGATCAACAGTGATTGGTCACTGATAATGATCCACAGTGATTGGTCACTGTTACTGATCAACAGTGATTGGTCACTGATAATGATCCACAGTGATTGGTCACTGTTACTGATCAACAATGATTGGTCACTTATACTGGTCCACAGTGATTGGTCACTGTTACTGATCAACAGTGATTGGTCACTGATAATGATCCACAGTGATTGGTCACTGTTACTGATCAACAATGATTGGTCACTTATACTGGTCCACAGTGATTGGTCACTGTTACTGATCAACAGTGATTGGTCACTGATAATGATCCACAGTGATTGGTCACTGTTACTGATCAACAATGATTGGTCACTTATACTGGTCCAGAGTGATTGGTCACTGTTACTGATCAACAGTGATTGGTCACTGATCCTGATCCACAGTGATTGGTCACTGTTCCTGATCCACAGCGATTGGTCACAGATACTGATCAACAGTGATTGGTCATTGTTACTGATCCACAACGATTGGTCACTGTTACTGATCAACAGCGATTGGTCACTAATACTGATCAACAGCGATTGGTCACTGTTAGTGATTTCCAGCGATTGGTCACTGATACTGATCAACAGTGATTGGTCACTGACACTGATACACAGCGATTGGTCACTGATACTGATCCACAGTGATTGGTCACTGTTACTGATCCACAGCGATTGGTCAGTGATACTGATACACAGCGATTGGTCACTGATACTGATCAACAGCGATTGGTCAGTGATACTGATACACAGCGATTGGTCACTGATACTGATCAACAGCAATTGGTCACTGTTACTGTTACACAGCGATTGGTCACTGATACTGATCCACAGCGATTGGTCACTGACACTGATACACAGCGATTGGTCGCTGATACTGATACACAGCGATTGGTCACTGTTACTGTTACACAGCGATTGGTCAGTGATACTGATACACAGCGATTGGTCACTGTTACTGATCAACAGCGATTGGTCAGTGATACTGATCCACAGCGATTGGTCACTGTTACTGATCCACAGCGATTGGTCAGTGATACTGATACACAGCGATTGGTCACTGTTACTGATCAACAGCGATTGGTCAGTGATACTGATCCACAGCGATTGGTCACTGATACTGATCAACAGCGATTGGTCAGTGATACTGATACACAGCGATTGGTGACTGTTACTGATCAACAGCGATTGGTCAGTGATACTGATCCACAGCGATTGGTCACTGTTACTGATCAACAGCGATTGGTCAGTGATACTGATACACAGCGATTGGTCACTGTTACTGATCCACAGCGATTGGTCAGTGATACTGATACACAGCGATTGGTCACTGTTACTGATCAACAGCGATTGGTCAGTGATACTGATCCACAGCGATTGGTCACTGATACTGATCAACAGCGATTGGTCAGTGATACTGATCCACAGCGATTGGTCACTGTTACTGATCAACAGCGATTGGTCAGTGATACTGATCCACAGCGATTGGTCACTGTTACTGATCAACAGCGATTGGTCAGTGATACTGATCCACAGTGATTGGTCACTGTTACTGATCCACAGCGATTGGTCACTGATTACTGATCCACGGCAATTGGTCACTGATACTGATCAACAGCGATTGGTCACTGATAATGATACACAGCGATTGGTCACTGTTACTGATCCACAGCAAACTCCTGTGTGGCTACCAGAACAAAACAATGTTAAAAATCACTCAATGCCAGATTATAGTCCAACTGGTTTATTTGGAAGCACTAGCTTTCAGAGCACTGCTCCTTCATCAGTTGACCATCAGGTAAGGAGTCCACCCCTGAGTCTAGACTAGAGTGGTGCTGGAAAAGCACAGCAGTTCAGGCAGCATCCGAGGAGCAAGAAAATCGACATTTTGGGCAAAAGCCCTTCATCAGGAATTATTAAAGTATTTCCTCATGGCTTTTGCCCGAAACGTTCATTTTCTTGCTCCTTGGATGCTGCTGTTTCTGAGAGTCAACATCTTCAAGGGAGAACTGTGATGTTAGCACAGAGAAAGAGGAGGGTTTCTTTCTGTAAATTCCCTTTCACTTTGCCAGCCAGTGGAATGTGTCTGCGCACATTATGTCGATCTGTGAATTGGATTCTCAGGGTCTAATCTCATCCTTTTTGGCTAGAACATTGTAATTTTAGAAAGAACATTCCTGCATAGCAATCAGAAACACTTAGCAAAGCCCTTATTTACGTCTGTCCCCAAATCACACACACACCCCTCCTCCTCCCCCTCCCCCCCCCTCCCCCTCCCCCCCCCCCTCCCCCCCCCCCCCAGCCCACCCCAATGCCATATCCCACACACCGCTGATGCTAATGCTCCGACTCAGTTTGAATACAGCAATCGCTTTTGGAGAATCAAAAAGATGATCCAAACAACAAAAATAAAATCAAGTGGAAATCTTCCTGAAGCTGTTCATGAAAACTGCAAGCCAAAGAAATGTTACATTTTCTCAGCTAAGAATTTTGTACCTCTTCCTCCTCCTTTCTCTCCCCTTGGGTTCTCAAATGTCTTTTGATCAAGAAACGTACACTAGCAAGAAATAAAAGTGAAAGAGAATCAAACCATCAAGATTAGAATATCCAAAATTGTAGAGAGGAGCATGCCAATCTTTGATGTGAATCAATAAGACTCTGTCAAAAAACAAAGTCACAGCATTAGACATGCAACACAACAAAGGCTTCATTTACTACAGATGTTCATACTGGACAAATTTATCTCTGAGTAAAATATTTCCTCACTGTGAGCTTCACTGCTCATCAAACATTCTCTATCCGCAAAGGAAAGGAACAGCAGAAAGAAACATATAACCCATTCCAATACAGATATCTCCAAGAGGCAGAGAGAGTGAGAGATACCAGTTACCATATATATATATATATCTCCCCGACAGGGGACTGAGAGACACCATAAGACCAAAAGACATTGGAGCAGAGATTAGGCCATTCAGCCCATCAAGTCTACTCCGCCATTCAATCAAGGCTGATAAATTTCACCCCGCTTTCACCCCGTAACCGTGATCCTTTTTATGATCAAGAACCTATCTATCTCAGTGTTAAATATACTCAATAACATGGCCTCCATAGCGGCCTTTGGCAGTGAATTCCAGAGATTCCCCACTCTCTGGCTGAAGACGTTTCACCTTATCTCCATCCTAAAAGGTCTTCCCTTTATTCTGAGGCTGTGCCCCAGGTCTTAGTCTCTCCTGCCAATGGAAACATCTTGGAGGATGATTCCTGAAGAAGGGCTTATGCCCAAAACATTGATTCTCCTGCTCCTTTGATGCTGCCTGGCCTGCTGCGCTTTTCCAGCAACACATTTTTAAGTAAAGAATGGAAACATCTTCCCAACAGCTACTCTGTCCAGGCCATTCAGTGTTCTGTATGTTTCCATTAGATTCCCCCCTCATCCTTCTAAACTCCACTGAGTATAAGCCCAGAGTCTTGAAACATTCCTCATTTGTTAAGCTTTTCAAACCTGGGACCATTCTCATGAACCTTTTCTGAACACACTCCAGGGCCAGTACATCCTTCATGAGATTATGGGGTCCAAAACTGTGCACGATACTCTAAATGTGGTCTAACCAGAGATTATAGAGCCTCAGAAATACACCTCTGCTTTTATATTCAAGTCCTCGCAAAATAAATGCCAACATTGCATTTGCCTTCCTTACTACTGATTCAACCTGCAGGTTTACTTTGACAGAATCCTGGACTAGCACTCCCAAGTCTCTTTCCACTTCAGACTTCTGAATTTTCTCCCCATTTAGAACATAGTCCATGCCTCTATTCTTCCGACCAAAGAACATGATCTCACACTTTACCATGTTGCACTCCATCTGCAACTTCTGTGCCCATTCTCCTAACCTGTCCAAATCCTTCTGCAGCCTTCCTGCCTCCTCAATGCTATCTGTCCCTCTCCCTATCTTGATATCATCTTCAAACTTGGCTAGAATGCCCTCAATTTCGTTATCCAGATCGTTAATCTATAAACTGAAAAATTGTCATCCCAACACTGAGTCTTGCGGAACACCACCTGTCACTGGCTGCCATCCTGAAAAGGACCCTTTTATCCTCATTCTCTGCTTTCTGCCAGACAGCCAAGCTTCTATCCATGCTAGCAACTTGCCTCTAACCCCATGGGTCCTTTATCTTACTCGGTAGCCTCCTATGTGGCACCTTATCAAAGGCCTTCTTGAAGTCCAGGCAGACCACATTCATTGGCTCTCCTCGGTCTAACCTGTTCGTTACTTCCTCAAAGAATTCGAGCAGATTTGTCAGACATGCTCCCCCCCTCACTGAAGCCAAGCTGACTTTGCCCTATTTTGCCATACACCTCCAAGTATTCAGAAATCTCATCTTTCACAATGGATTTCAGGATCTTACCCACAACTGAGGTTAGGCGACTCAATCTGTAATTTTCCATCTTTACCTTACTCCCATTTGAAGCAGGGGTGTCACATTACCAATTGTCCAGTCCTCTGGGACTGTCCCTGATTTTAGCAATTCCTGAAAGATCACCACTAATGCTTCCATTGTCTCCTGAGCTATCTCCCTTAGAACTCTGGGGTGGAGTCCATCTGGTCCAGGTGATTTATCCACCTACAGGCCATTCAGGTTTTCCAGCACCTTCTCCTTGCTGATGGCCACCATACTCAGCTATGCCCCTTCAAGCTCCTGAATGTTTGGGATTTTACTCGTGTCTTCCACAGAGAAGACTGACATGAAGTAATTATTCAGTTTCACAGTCAGTGTACAGATATCCCCCTGAGAGAGTGAGGGAACTGAGAGACCCCAGTCAGCACGCAGATACCTCCCTGAGTGAGTGAGGGGACTAAGAGAAACCAGTCAGTGTACAGATATCTCCCTGAGAGTGTGAGAGAACTGAGAGACCCCAGTCAGTGTACAGATATCTCCCTGAGTGAGTGAGGGGACTGAGAGACACCGGTCAGTGTACAGATATCTCCCTGAGAGAGAAGGGGACTGAGAGACACCAGTCAGTGTACAGATATCTCCCTGAGTGAGTGAGGGGACTGAGAGACACCGGTCAGTGTACAGATATCTCCCTGAGAGAGAAGGGGACTGAGAGACACCGGTCAGTGTACAGATATCTCCCTGAGTGAGTGAGGGGACTGAGAGACACCGGTCAGTGTACAGATATCTCCCTGAGAGAGAAGGGGACTGAGAGACACCGGTCAGTGTACAGATATCTCCCTGAGAGAGAAGGGGACTGAGAGACACCAGTCAGTGTACAGATATCTCCCTGAGAGAGAAGGGGACTGAGAGACACCAGTCAGTGTACAGATACCTCCCTGAGTGAGTGAGGGGACTGAGAGACACCGGTCAGTGTACAGATATCTCCCTAAGAGAAAAGGGGACTGAGAGACACCAGTCAGTGTACAGATATCTCCCTGAGAGATGGGGGGGTGGGGGGGGTGGAGGAATGGGGGTAAGGAAAGAGGGAGAGACCAGTCAGTGTCAGAGAGAGAGAGAAATAGAGACAGAGAGAAATAGAGACAGAGAGAGAGAGAGAGAGAGAGAGAGAGAGAGAGAGAGAGAGAGAGAGGGAGGACTGAGACAAGTCAATATAGAGAAACCTGTGAAGCAGTTTTATAGAAAATCTATCAGTTCTGGAGAAGAGTCATTGGACTTGAAACTTTAACACTATTTCTCTCTCCATGGATGTTGCTGGACATGCTGAGTTTCTCCAGCACTTTGTTTCAATTTCAGATTCCCAGCATTTCTCGGTGATTATAGAAATGCAGGCTGCTGTCGATGATGTTCTGAATGGGGTGATTCTGTGTTGGAACTTATTGGGATTCTCTGACCAGCTTCCCCTCAATTCCTACTTGATATAGTCTCATATATTACATCCCCCTTGTAACATTTAGGAATAATTTAAATTGTTACATCCGCTTCAAGGTGTCTCTCTGTTTGTAAAATCTGCTGATTGATCATAAATGAACTGTGTTCTGCAATTGGCATTTGGTTCTATTTGAAACATCAGGCCTGGTAAGGTATTGTGAAGTAGCAGCTCTCGAGGGTAATAACTGTTGTCATTACCATCAGGTACAATGAGAATTCTTCATCTAATTTCTGTCACTTTCTGATGAAAAGCATCTGCCTGCTGTCTTACACACCAAATAAACATTTCTTCTGACTATTTGCAAAGAATCTCATTTTTGCTTTTATAATTTCAAGTTTTTCAAACCTATAACAGTCTTTCAGTGTTTCTCAGCTGCATTGGGTTCTATGAGAGGATTAGCTGGGGGCAAGAGAAATAAATTTTGTTGAGATTGATTGAAATGAATGAACCCTGGGGAAGCGGTGAGGACTTTGGACTGAAAGGCTGAGGAATTAAGGTGAAAGATTTAGAATTCTAAACCAGGGTGACAATAGAGTGGGATAAAAATGAAATGCTGCAGAAACTGGAAATCTGAAATAAAAGCAGAAAGTGCTGGAGATAACTCAGCAAGTCTGGCAGTGCCTGTGGAGAGAGAAGCTAAGTTGATGTTTCAAATCTGAAATGAATTGACAGGCAACCGTCTGTCTATGTGGAGTTTGCACATCCTCCCCGTGTCTGCGTGGGTTTCCCCCAGGTGCTCCGGTTTCCTCCCACAGTCCAAAGATGTGCAGGTTAGGTGAATTGGCTATGCTAAATTGCCTGTAGTGTTAGGGGCGGGGGTAAATGTAGGGGAATGGGTCTGGGTGGGTTGCTCTTCAGAGGGTCGGTGTGGACTTGTTGGGCCGAAGGGCCTGTTTCCACACTGTAAGTAATCTAATCTAAAAATAAACTTCGAATCTCACTGAAGGAAGTTCAGAGCAGCAGAGATAGTAATAGCGTGTAGAAAAGGTTGCAGCAAACTTTTGGGAAAATTTATTTTCAGTAAATTAGAGGCTGGGCATCAGGACTGAGAGACTGTTCACCAAAACGTACGACAGATCTTTCTTCTTGTCTCGGTCTTGGACACTCTGTCTCAGCACTGATCCGATGTGGCAGTCTCTCAGTGGAACGTGACAGCCTTTCGGACCAGTCTGGCCTCAGTGTGGACTTCCAGCCTTGAGGTGATTCCAGAACGGTCCCCTGAACCTTAAGGTGAAACCTGACCCAGTCTGGAGGCTAGGCTCTAGCATGGACTGGGTTAGAAAGACTATTCTTCGGAACTTTTTATTTCTCTATAATCCTAATTTATTCCTACAATCAGTTATGCCGAGCTTGTTATTTCTTCATTTTTCTATTTTTTTTTCCCTAAGAACTGGTCTGAAAGAACCTGTGCCTGGGTACCTTCTAACTAAGAGCATGCTAAAGCAGCAACATGTGACTGTTTCACCATACTCACTTGAATATATATGACAATAAAACTAATTCAAGTTTTATAAACTGTTCTGGAGGGTGGAAAAACGTTCGAGAGCAGCGTTCCCATGTCCAGTGTTAAACACAGGCAGTAAAGTGAATTCAAAGCTAATCATAGAGTTATCGAGTCATACAGCACAGAAACCAACCAACCCATGCTGACCATACAGCCAAACTAAACTCACCCCACTTAACTGCTCCTGGCTCATACCCCTCCGAAAATTCCTTAGTCATGTATTTATCCAAATGTCTTTTAAATGTTGCAACTATAACCCTCATCCACCTTTTCCTTTGGAAATTCATTCCACACACTAACCACTCTCTGTGTAAAATAATTGTCTCTTGTGTCTTTTTTAAAATCCTTCTCCTCTCACCTTAAAAATATGATTACAAAAAGATATGTGACAGGATGACTTTGTCACTGCGAGGGAGCTGTGAAAAGGATACAGGTAATTAAATGATGTTTCCCAGTGATTCCCTCATCTTGACCTCATCTGACCAATCTGTCTGAAGGAGAAAGTGGGGGCTGCAACCACATGGGATGAATGTGGATTTCCACAGCTTCCTCATTTCCCCACCCCCACCCCCACATTATCCCAGTCCCAAACCTCCAACGCGGCACAGCCCTCCGGACCCATCCATCACTGCGCCCCCCCCCCCCCCCCCACCCCCGACTTATACCTTATTCCTCACCTTCATCCACCTATCACTTTCCCAGCTACCTCCATGCAACTCCGCCCCTCTCCCATTTCTCTCTCAGCCCCTTTGGGTCCACAAGCCTCATTCCTGATGAAGGGATTATGCCCAAAACGTCGATCCTCCTGCTCCTCAGATGTTGCCTGACCTGCTGTGCTTTTCCAGCACCACTCTCTCAACTCCAATCTATCTGAAATCCCAGCTTGTGATGAGAAAGCCACAAAGCAATAGGTGTGGAAGTTTACAATTTTAGCCAAATTTTAAAGGGATGCGTCTATTTAAAGTAGTGTGACTTTTTACAAAGACAAAATTTTAACCTCCATGAAAGCTCAAAAAGGAGTTTCTGGCCAATAGCTGGATTAGTGCAGCATCGAACCCTTTATTAGATGACCAATGAAGTGGGTGTAAATGGGTGTGAGGGGAAATGAACTGGTTACCATTCTGGGTCAACCTTCTGCAAAGGACATTGGAGACTCAATACCTAGCAGGAGATGACAAACCCGATGTGCTTAAAGCAGCTGGGGTTAGAAGTGGGAGAAGATTACACATTTAACAAGAAATGAGTTGTACTGCTGACTGATGAGACTGTCTTGGCCAGAGGTTTAAACTATGCTATCAAAATGAATTATATCAAAAATAGCACAGAACTCCATGGAAGTAACTAAGAAAAACTAAAGTATCACCAGTACTGGAAATCCGAATAACAAACTGAAACAGTTCAGCTCTCATTGACCTGAAAATGTCTTTTGGTGTTGTTCTCTGTTTAGACATAGTCTGAGTGTTTCTCACAGTTCGTGATTTTATTTCTATCTCTGCACTACTCAGTGAAAAGAGGAATATTATTCTAATTTTCAGTCTCAATGTCTGTCCAATGGGTTTAAAATCCTTCAGTCTCAAATCTCTCCCACCCAAATGTGCAGCCACCATTGAGATGTTGTTGGCAGGTTGTATATCCCAGTGAGTGGAAAGAACTTGAAATTAGATTGTGGGCGTGAGTGAACAAACTTGGGAAGATGCAATGAACTGAATAAAGAAGTCAAAACATAAAGAATACGGTAGTAAAAAGAGAAATAACGATCAGAGTGTGGCAGGAAAAGACAAAGGCCGCAAACAATTATTTATTCTTAATTTCCCATGTCGGTTGGCTTCATTGTGACTCCACCTGATGAAGGAGCAGCACTCCAAAAACTTGTGATTATAAATAAACCTGTTGGACTATGATCTGGTGTCGTATGATTTCTGACTTTGTCCACCCTAGTCCAACACTGGCACCGCCACGTCATCAAAAGTCCAAGGCAGCCCTAACAATGGAATACATGCAATTTTTATTAAAGCAAAGTTTCCACTACTTTTCGTATTTACATAAATGATTTGGATGTGAGCATAAGAGGTACAGTTAGTGAGTTTGTAGAAGACACCAAAATTGGAGGTGTAGTGGACAGCGAAGAGGGTTCCCTCAGATTACAACAGGATCTGGACCAGATGGGCCAATGGGCTGAGAAGTGACAGATGGAGTTTAATTCAGAAAAATGCAAGGTGCTGTATTTTGGGAAAGCAAATCTTAGCAGGACTTATACAGTTAATGGTAAGGTCCTAGGGAGTGTTGCTGAACAAAGAGACCTTGGAGTGCAGGCTCATAGCTCCTTGAAAGTGGAGTTGCAGGTAGATAGGATAGTGAAGAAGGCATTTGGTATGCTTTCCTTTATTGGTCAGAGTACTGAGTATAGGATTTGGGAGGTCATGTTGCAGCTATACAGGACATTGGTTAGGCCACTTTTGAAACATTGCGTGCAATTCTGGTCTCCTTCCTGTCGAAAAGATGTTGTGAAACTCGAAAGAGTTCAGAAATGATTTACAAGGATGTTGCCAGGGTTGGGGGATTTGAGCTATAGGGAGAGGCTGAACAGGCTGGGGCTGTTTTCCCTGGAGCATCGGAGGCCGAGGGGTGACCTTATAGAGGTTTACAAAATTATGAGGGGCATGGATAGGATAGTCTTTTCCCTGGGGTGGGGGAGTCCAGAACTAGAGGGCATAGGTTTAGGGTGAGAGGGGAAAGAGATAAAAGAGACCTGAGGGACAACTTTTTCACACAGAGGGTGGTATGTGTATGGAATGAGCTGCCAGAGGATGTGGTGGAGGCTGGTACAATTGCAACATTTAAAAGGTATTTGGATGGGTATATGAATAGGAAGGGTTTGGAGGGATATGGGCCGGGTGCTGGCAGGTGAGACTAGATTGGGTTGAGATATCTGGTCGGCATGGATGGGTTGGACCGAAGGGTCTGTTTCTGTACTGTATATCTCTGTGACTCTTTACCACAAAAACATCCTGCAAAAATCTTACCCATAGAATGCTCACAATCCCAAACGAACCCTTTTATGTCGATTTGTCTGAAGATCAGACCAAACCAGATGATCAGCCTGCTCAGTCTCCACTTCTAGCCCTTGATGCCCAGCTCCTTTCCCTGAGCTAGTTAATGTTGCTGTGAAGCAGGGATTGTTAATATATAATTGTTTCCATACAAAGGAGCTATACATTCAAATCATGACACTATCCAATCTCCAGCCAATGACCAGTCTGACCACTGATAAACATCACAAACATGTTATCCAACATGGCCAGTTTAATTAATTAACTCATTAGGATTTGCTTGTGTCTCCTTGGAAATAGGTTAACCTCTTGTATTTAATGACCTCTGACCTCTGCTTGGGCATGCATTCACTGTGTGCCATTTTGATGTCATGCAACCAACAGTGTGATAGTTACACAGTATGAACAATCACAAATCCAGCTGATAAATAGGTGACATTATTCCATATCATTTACACTGTCTAGAATTTAAAGAAACATCAATTTATTTGAACTTACTCTGACAGATTTATTGAGGTACAATGTTTGATGTACAACAGACACCCCTTCAGCAAAACACAGAAACATTCTCAAATCAGTGACTTGCCTAATCATTCGGCCATCATGTGATTTCTCCCCTCATTTCATTTCACTTCATTTCAGCCAATCCAGCAAATGTTAATAACTACTGCAGGTAAGGTCAAAGGTTACAAAAGTAGTCAAAGCACAGATCTAAGGGCTCTATATCTGAATGTATATGGTATTCATAACTAAGCAGTGGAACTGACAGTGTTACAATCCCATCTGATCAAGTCAGATCCCAGACTGAAATCTGGCTTGATAGATCATATTTTGCATTTTGGTTTTAATAAGGTGGTCTTTCACTGAAACGCAAGCAAACAATGCCACAAATTCAGTTGTGACAATAAAACAAAGGTTTGATGTGCAAAAGAAATGAAAATTACATGGAATAAACCAAAATAATGATATTACATACATACATACTGTATTAAAATAAAATTCCATTAATCCCAAAATTCACACATAGAGAGAAAACTCACTTACGAAAACAGAAAGTGCAAGAAAAGCTCAGCAACTCAGTGGTTAGCATTGCTGCCTCATAGCACCAGGGTCCCAGATTCGATTCCAGCCTCAGGCGACTGTCTGTGTAGAGTTTGCACATTCTCCCCGTGTCTGTGTTGGTGTGCTCCGGTTTCCTCCCACTATCCAAAGATGTGCGGGTCAGGTGAATTGGCCATGCTAAATTTCCCATAGTGTTAGGTTCATTAGTCAAAGGGAAACGGGTCTGGGTGGGTTACTCTTTGGAGGGTTGATGTGAACTGGTTGAGCCGAAGGGCCTGTTTCCATGCTGTAGGGAATCTAATCTAATCGAAAATGCTCTGGCAGCATCTGTGCAGAGAATATTTCGGGTCTGGTGATCCTTCATCACAACTGAGGAAAATCCCTTCCCTATCACACAGAGGATTTGACTTTAATTCCTTGTGCATAGCATTGTAACAAGATATTCAGTGAGTTGTGAGTTCAGGGAATGCCCTGCCAGTAGCAGTGGTGGACTCTCCCTCTTTATGGGCATTTAAACGGGCATTGGATAGGCATATGGAGGATAGTGGGCTAGTGTAGGTTAGGTGGGCTTGGATCGGCACAACATCGAGGGCCAAAGGGCCTGTACTGCGCTGTATTCTTCTATGTTCTATGTTCTATGTTCTATAGGCGAGCCATACAACAATAGAAATAATTGACCATGACTTGATAGTTATTGCAAAGATATGGTTGCAGGTTGACCAAAACTGGGAACTCAATATTCAAGGGGATTCAATGTCATGAAAGATAGACATAAAGGAAAAGGAGGTGTGGGGGCTCTGTCAGTAATGATGAGGATCAGTGTGGTGGTGAGTGGTGACATTGGTGCAATAGATCATGATTTGGAATCAGTTTGAGTGGAGATAGTAAGGGAAAGAAGTCACCCATACACCCCTAAAAAAGCTACCTCACTATGGAACGAAGCATAAATCAGGAAATAATGGAAATGTATAAGAAAGACACCACATTTGCCATGGGTGACTTTAACCTGCATATTGACTGGACAAATCACTTAGGCAAGAAGCATAAGGGATTGTTTCATAAGGTAGTATATCATACAACCAACTCAGGAACAGGCTAATTTAGGTCGAGTGATGTGTAATGAGATAGATTAATAAGAGATCTCACAGTTAGGAATCCCCTGGGGCTAGCAATCACAATATGTAAAACTTTTAAATTCAGTCTGAGGGACAGCAACTCAAGTCTTAAACCAGTGACCTCAATGTAAAGAAGGACAATCACAGCAGTATGGAGAAAGAGTTGTCAAAAGCAGGTCAGGAAAATAGGCTGAGGGAAGGTCAGTGGATGAGCAGTGGCAGGTATTTTAGAACGCTCAGCAAAAATGTATTCTGTTCTAAAAGAAGGACGCATTGAGAAGGATGAATCGTCCATGGTTAACTCAGGCAATCAAAGAGACTATCCAGTCAAGAATTTAGCAAAAACTAGTGGGACATCACAAAGTTATGACAATAGGTATGACAAATAAATATGCAAGACAGATTGTTTCATTCCTGCTTGACATAGAGATAGGTCTGTTCACAAATGTCTCAAAAGACAATTAATTTGAGTGTCTAAATGAAGCTGTAAGATTGTGAATGTAGAACAATGAAGGTTTGATGTAGTTTCTGATCAGAGACTCAATGGACACACATTGGCAGGATCAGAGAGAAAAAAAACAATGTTACCTCAGGCTCGGGTCTCAGAGTAATTGTTCTGTCTGTGTAAGAACTTAAGGAGTTTATTTCTCGCAAGAGGAACTGAAGGGTTATGATGCCTACAGCGGCCGATGCACTCTACCAGCACATATATAAAGTAGCTGGGTGTCTCCATTTCAATTCCTGGTTCATGTCATGATCCTTGATTTTGTATTGCCTCATCACTGGTTGAAATAGGATGAAGGATGGGGAAAGGTACAGAGATCAGTCAAGGATTTAAACTTGGAAGTCCTAATGTGTAATGGATTCCATTTGGAGTGTGGGTGCAAGAGTCACAGACACAACAGCTAGTCTGTACACAATCAGGAACGTCCCAGAGAGAGGTTCGGAATAACCAGGGGAGTCCACTGCAGCTGGTGCTCGTTCAGAGACGAATGTTCCTGAGACACCAGAGGAACTTTCCTGATACTGCAAATGGTCACTGTTGTAAAGAGATGCTATGCATCAAAGGGACATAAAGGGAAAACAGCATTTATATAATTTGAGAGGTGAGCACTGACTGGCTGGAAAGTGAACTCTAATTGGTACAGAGAATGCCCCAGTTAATGATGACTGACAGTTAGCTGCCAAACCTTGCTTAAATTCTGAACAATTCTGATTGGTCAAAGCTTTGCCTGAGAAAAAAATCTGAGAACTCTTTTCCCGAGACAGGTCAGTCTGTGTTCTTGTACACTATCATCTTGTTGTAGTGATTGGAATGAGGTCAGCCTCATACAGTATGATTAGGCTGTTAACCTGATCCAATCAGGGAGACCTGGTTGACAGGTATAAACAGGAGTGTGTATTTCCCCGTCCAACTCTATTTTGATTTAGTCCCTACCCTCCCCTTCACTGTTTTGCTCACACAGCATTGCCCTGTGGTTTGAAGGGCAGTGCTTGTCACTGGCCACTCGGGTGTTTTTCCTATCTTCCTGGTGGTGGAAATTGAATAAAGATTCGTGCACTTTGTGTCTTTTCACTGTGTCTCACACCTGCGCACACACACACACTATGGGTGCTCGGGAATAAAAATAAGCACTACCGCAGTTAGGTGGTAGTGTGGGGGTTAAATTAAAAAAAAAAGAACTGGAGTGTTGCCCGGGTAAAAAAAGAGAGAAGAAAAAAAAAGAAAAAGAAAAAAAAAACAAGAAAGAAAAAAAAAGAAAAAAGAAAAAGAAAAAAAAAGAAGAAAAAAAAATAAACAGGAGTGTGTATTTCCCCGTCCAACTCTATTTTGATTTAGTCCCTACCCTCCCCTTCACTGTTTTGCTCACACAGCATTGCCCTGTGGTTTGAAGGGCAGTGCTTGTCACTGGCCACTCAGGTGTTTTTCATATCTTCCTGGTGGTGGAAATTGAATAAAGATTTGTGCACTTTGTGTCTTTCACTGTGTCTCACATCTGCACACACACACACACCATGGGTGCTGGGGGAAAAAATAAGCACTACCGCACTTAGGCAGTAGTGTGGGGGTTAAATTAAAAAATATATTAAAAAAAAGAAAGAAAAAATACAGGGGATACAAGCATTGCCCTGTGAAAAAGAAAAAAAAAAATAAATAAATAAACTGGAGAAGGAGCACGCGGTGTCCACCAACACCCTGCAGTTGTTCAGGGAGAGGTGGGCGCCGCAGGGAGTGGAGTGCATCATTTCTCCCTCCAACTCTATTTTGATTTGATCCCTACCCTCCCCTTCACTGTTTTGCTCACACAGCATTGCCCTGTGGTTTGAAGGGCAGTGCTTGTCACTGGCCACTCGGGTGTTTTTCATATCTTCCTGGTGGTGGAAACTGAATAAAGATTCGTGCACTTTGTGTCTTTCACTGTGTCTCACATCTACGCACACACACGCATGGGTGCTGGGGGAAAGAAGAAAAAGAAAAAGAAAAGAAAAAAGAAAAGAAAAAAATAAATAAATAAACAGGAGTGTGTATTTCCCCGTCCAACTCTATTTTGATTTAGTCCCTACCCTCCCCTTCACTGTTTTGATCACACAGCATTGCCCTGTGGTTTGAAGGGCAGTGCTTGTCACTGGCCACTCGGGTGTCTTTCCTATCTTCCTGGTGGTGGAAATTGAATAAAGATTCGTGCACTTTGTGTCTTTTCACTGTGTCTCACACCTGCACGCACACACACTATGGGTGCTGGGGAATAAAAATAAGCACTACCGCACTTAGGCGGTAATGTGGGGGTTAAATAAGAAAAAAGAAAAAAACAAAAAAAAATATAACCAGAAAAAAGAAAAAAAAAATATAAACAGGAGTGTGTATTTCCCCGTCCAACTCTATTTTGATTTAGTCCCTACCCTCCCCTTCACTGTTTTGATCACACAGCATTGCCCCTTGATGTGAAGGGCAGTGCTTGTCAATGGCCACCCGGGTGTTTTTCCTATCTTCCTGGTGGTGGAAATTGAATAAAGATTCGTGCACTTTGTGTCTTTCACTGTGTCTCACATCTACACACAGACACACCATGGGTGCTGGGGAAAAAATAAGCACTACCGCAGTTAGGCGGTAGTGTGGGGTAATAAAAAAAAAGAAAAAATATAAACACTAGTGTCACACAGCATTGCCCTTAAAAAAAGAAAAAAAAAAGAAAAAGAAAAAGAAAAGAAAAAGAAAAAAAAAAGAAGATAAACAGGAGTGTGTATTTCCCCCTCCAACTCTATTTTGATTTAGTCCCTACCCTCCCCTTCACTGTTTTGATCACACAGCATTGCCCTTTGATGTGAAGGGCAGTGCTTGTCACTGGCCACCCGGGTGTTTTCCTATCTTCCTGGTGGTGGAAATTGAATAAAGATTCATGCACTTTGTGAAAAAAATAATAATTAAAAAAAACAAACTCTAGGCGGTGGAAATCGAATAAATATTCGTGCACCTTGTGTCTCTCACTGTGTCTCACACCTGCACACACACACCATGGGTGCTGGGGAGAAAATAAGCATTACCGCAGTTAGGCGGTAGTGTGGGGGTAAGAAAAAAAAAGAAAAAAGGAATGTAAAACAAAACTCTAGGGGGTGGGAATCGAATAAATATTCATGCACCTTGTGTCTCACACCTGCACACACACACCATGGGCAAAAAAAAAGAAGGAAAAGAAAAAAAAAATAAACAGGAGTGTGTCACTGGCCACCCGGATGTTTTCCTATCTTCCTGGTGGTGGAAACAAAAAAAATAAAAATAAACAGGAGTGTTGTAAAAGGGTGGGTGAGAGCCCAATGGTACGTAGGGGCAGACCGAGAGCCAGAAGGCGGGGAGCCATCCTCAGCGCTGTCACCCCGGGCGGGTACCGGGGCGGGCTGCCCCAGAGGTGGTCGAAAGGTGTAAGGGCGGACTGCGAACTGGAAGGGGCATGGGGTGGACTGAACCGGAAGGTGGGTAGGGGCGGGCTGCCTTAGAGTGGTCGGAAGGTGGGAGGGACGGGGGCTTGTTGGGTCTGTATTGTCTGCACTTTTGTATGTAACAGGATTGTCTAATGTACAAATGTCATTGTCACTGTCTTGTCATGTGTGGAACTGGGATTTGAGGTTTGTCCTCATCTCCCTGTAAACTGGTTGAATGGTAGGGTTTGGGGCTGAGCTTTGCTGCTCCTCTCTCTTGTAAAATTGCTGTCTTTTGTGTATAGCTGTAAATGTTTTTTGTAAACTGTTTGTAATTTGGTTAATAAAATAAAAAAAAAATAAACAGGAGTGTCGCTCACACAGCATTGCCCTTTGATGTGAAGGGCAGTGCTTGTCACTGGCCACTCGGGTGTTTTTCCTATCTTCCTGGTGGTGGAAATTGAATAAAGATTCGTACACCTTGTGTCTCTCACTGTGTCTCACACCTGCTCACACACACCATTGGCGTGGGAGTAAAATAAGTGGGGGTTAAAACTGGGGATTTGTGAAGAAAAATAAAAAAAATAAAAAATAAACAGGAGTGTGAGAGGTTCTGCTCACTCTGAGAGCTGGGTCTGAGGGAGCTGGATCAGTGTCAATGACTCTCCCCGTGTGAATAAAAGGGGACTCGGTAACAGGATTCAGACCTCTGTGGAATTATTTCACTTGTAACACGAGATTTCAACCTAGGGACTGACCAAAGATCCTGAAGCAAGGGTTCTTTATTCCACATTCATCAGTTAACTACAGGAAGGAAATTCAGGTTAAAGAGGAAAAATGTAGCACTCACACAGAGTGAAATCTGTGTTACACATCCACCTGATCCTTCTCATCCTTCTCCCCATTTGGGTTGCTTTCTCCAGAGACACCCAACGCTGTATAAAATCATGAGGGGCATGGAGGGGTGAATAGTCAATGTCATTTTCCCCAGGGTAAGGGAATCCAAAACTAGACGGCATAGGATTAAGGTGTGAGCAGAAGGGACGTAAAAGCCAATTTTCTCAAGCAGAGGATGGGTGCATGAACCAAGCTGCCAGAGGAAGTGGTGGAGGCTGGTACAATCACAGCATTTAAAAGGCATCTGGATGGGTACGTGAATAGGAAGGGTTTGGAGAGAGAGGGGGAGGGAGGGTGTGTGAGAGAGAGAGAGACACGAGAGAGAGAGAGAGAGAGAGAGAGACACGAGAGAGAGAGAGAGAGAGAGAGACACGAGAGAGAGAGAGAGAGAGAGAGAGACACGAGAGAGAGAGAGAGAGAGAGAGAGAGAGACAGAGAGAGACAGAGACAGAGAGAGAGAGAGAGAGAGAGAGAGAGAGGGAGGGAGAGAGGGAGGGAGAGAGGGAGGGAGACAGAGAGAGAGAGGGAAGGAAAGAGAGACAGAGAGAGGGAAGGAGAGAGAGGGAGAAAGGGAGAGAAAGGGAGAAAGGGAGAGAGAGGGAGAGGAAGGGAGAGGGAGGAAGGGAGAGGGAGGAAGGAGAGAGTGTGGGAAAGAAGGGGGGCAGTGAGACAGTGAAAGAGAGAGAGCAAGGGTAAGGGAGAGAGAGAGGAAGGGAGAGGAAAAAGCAGAAGGAGGAGAGGAGTATGGGTGTAATGAGAGGAGTATGAGACTGGGAGTAATACGTGATGATCTTGTGGCATCAGGGATAACTCTCCTGACCTTTTATACCTACATCCCAAAGCCTGACTACAAAAAATGTCTGTGGCCAGTAAGTGAGAGTGACCACTGGTTGGGGATTACCGGTTAATCTGTATGAGCTGGAGTAAACAGGACACAGGCCCCACCTGTGTGATGGTCAAGCTCTTCAGTTAGCGATACACAAAGCACCCATCTCCCTTTCCACCTCCTTAAACACCTCAGCAGCTGCCAATCTAGCAACCACCAGAGCTCAGTTACATCCCCCATTGTCCCAGGGTTCATTTTACAAACAAGGTATGGGCAGCACAGTATCTGATTGCCCATTGTCACTATGTGCCCTGGTGAGTGAGGAACAGGCCCGTGGGTGAGTAATGGAGAGGATTAAACCCAGGTCCTGTACCCCAGCACGAGCTCACCTCTGTAGCACTGCACGTCTAAGAGAGGTAGAAAGCCAGAGTGATGCTGAGGACAGTTATAGGGCAGCTGAAATATATCCCGTTTAGAAAATTCTGACAGCATTATTGTATTTGATAAATGGAACCCAACGCAAAGATCAATGGAAGTCAAAAATGCTAACAATAGGCGAGAATTGATTCAGAGATTCTGAATTTTAAAAAATGAAAGCAATGAAACATCAGGGAAACGATGAAGAGCCTGAGGAAATTTGATTGGGATGCAAAAATATCCGGCATAATGATGTGTCAGTTTGTGAGCATGCCAATGTTCACACTGCTTAGTGGCACAATAATTCAGTCAGGAACAGAGTAATACAAGCCTGGGTCCAGCCCAATGGGATAACCGCTTCCTATTTCTGGCTGCCAGAAAATTTCATTGAGGAGTGAACGGGGAACAACTCCCCCCACCCCCCCAAGGAGATCTGGCACACGGGGCTAAAATGTCCCCTCGTAAGAAATGATGTGAGCCGTGCCCCTCACAACGATGCCTGGGGCGGGAACAGGAGAATGCCCAGCCTCAGGAGGACTGTCCTCTGAGCTGGGGAAGGGAGTTGGATATGCACTGAACAGGTGAGTGTTTTATTGGCACAGTTGGGCTGCAAGAGTCTGAGGGCAAGGGCACCATGCTGGCAGGTAATTGTGGGCATTTGATGCCAATTCAGCAAGACTCAGCTCAAACCTCCATCACTGAGATTCAGCTCCATGTTGGACCATCCCTGAGGATGTATTTGTGCTAGCTCACAATGGGTTCCTTCTCCAGGCTCCTTACTGGCCCGGGGTAGGAATGTGGACTTGAAGCAGGAGAACCCATCAGCCGACTGAGCCCTGGAACAATGGCTTCCATAGGAGATGGTTGTTGGGGGATTCTCCATGGGTGAGGTGGGGGAGGGGGTGTTTCAGCTGACTGAGGGGTGGTCAGATTGGGGGGGGGGTGGTTGGAAGATCTACTGTGGTTAGAGATCAGGGGTCGAGCAGGGCTCAGGGGCCCCTCACAGAATTGATACAGTGCAGAAAGAGGCCATTTGGCCCATAATTGAAGGACAGCACTTCAAATGCCACTCTCCTGCTGAACTGGAGTCAAAAAGAGCTGCAGGTGAGCCCATGGGGAGACTGGTCTCTCATTCCAGGATCCTGGCTGTGAAGGCCGCTCTTCAGTTTTAGACATTAAAACCTCAGAGAGAAGGCCCAGCCATTCTGGAGTACCCTCTCCCTCGCCCAATGGTCGTGGCATCTCTGTACTTTGCTGAAAAGGACACCCCCTATTCCTCCAGCCTCAGAGTCTCCAAAACAGAGAGGAACATCAGAGAAACGTAGGCCAGTTAGATTCAGAGTTGGACCACAGCTGGTGAATACAAGGGTCAAGGATGGGATAGAGGGAGGAACGGGGGTCAGTCCGGAAGGTCATGGGAGATGGTGAGAGGCTGAGACCTGCAGACATGGACAGATAACTCAGAACAACCTGAACCCTGGAAGTTGCCAGTGTATACAGAGAGCGACAGTGCAGTGTGTGAAGTGAAGGGGATGTTGGGGGATTGTCTGCTTCACTGACTCGGACAACACTTGGTCACTGCACCTGTGGAGGGGGGGGGCTGCCAGATTTACCAACTATCATACCGATAAATAAATACACTTTACACTGACCCAAACGTCTGTCACACAAAGGGTTGCCCCACTCTCCAGTCTGACAAAGCATTAGTGAAAGGATATCCGAATAACTTCTCACCAGAGGCAATATAATTGTTATTTACAGTATCCCTACTGATAGAGAACCACATCACATTGCATCAAGCACTTTGGGACGTTTACTCAATGAATTATTTACAGTCATAGAGTCATAGAGATGTACAACATGGAAACAGACCCTTCAGTCCAACCTGTCCATGCCAACCAGATATCCCAACCCAATCTAGTCCCACCTGCCAGCACCCGGCCCATATCCCTCCAAACCCTTCCTATTCATATACCCATCCAAATGCCTCTTAAATGTTGCAATTGTATCAGCCTCCACCACATCCTCTGGCAGCTCATTCTATACCCGTACCACTCTCTGTGTGAAAAAGATCCCCCTTAGGTCTCTTCTTTATCTTTCCCCTCTCACCCTAAACCTATGCCCTTTAGTTCTGGACTCCCCCACCCCAGGGAAAAGACTTTGTCTATTTACACTATCCATGCCCCTCATAATTTTATAAACCTCTATAAGGTCACCCATCAGCCTCCGACGCTCCAGGGAGAACAGCCCCAGCCTGTTCAGCCTCTCCCTATAGCTCAGATCCTCCAACCCTGGCAACATCCTTGTAAATCTTTTCTGAACCCTTTCAAGTTTCACAACATCTTTCCGATAGGAAGGAGACCAGAATTGCACGCAATATTCCAACAGTGGTCTAATCAATGTCCTCTACAGCCGCAACATGACCTTCTAACTCCTGTACTCAATAGTCTGACCTATAAAGGAAAGCATACCAAACGCCTTCTTCACTATCCTATCTATCTGTGACTCCACTTTCAAGGAGCTATGAACCTGCATTCCAAGGTCTCTTTGTTCAGCAACACTCCCTAGGACCTTACCATTAAGTGTATAAATCCTGCTAAGATTTGCTTTCCCAAAATGCAGCACCTTGCATTTATCTGAATTAAACTCCATCTGCCACTTCTCAGCCCATTGGCCCATCTGGTCTAGATCCTGTTTTAATCTGAGGTAACCCTCTTCGCTGTCCACTACACCTCCAATTTTGGTGTCATCTGCAAACTTACTAACTGTACCTCTTACGCTCACATCCAAATCATTTATGTAAATGACAAAAAGTAGAGGGCCCAGCACCGATCCTTGTGGCACTCTACTGGTCACAGGCCTCCAGTCTGAAAAACAACCCTCCACCACCACCCTCTGTCTTCTACCTTTGAGCCAGTTCTGTAACCAAATGGCTAGTTCTCCCTGTATTCCATGAGATCTAACCTTGCTAATCAGTCTCCCATGGGGAACCTTGTCGAACACCTTACTGAAGTCCATATAGATCACATCTACCACTCTGCCCTCATCAATCCTCTTTGTTACTTCTTCAAAAAACTCAATCAAGTTTGAGAGACATGATTTCCCACGCACAAAGCCATGTTGACTATCCTGAATCAGTCCTTGCCTTTCCAAATACATGTACATCCTGTCCCTCAGATTCCCTCCAACAATTTGCCCACCACCGAGGTCAGGCTCACTGGTCTATAGTTCCCTGGCTTGTCCTTACCACCCTTCTTAAACAGTGGCACCACGTTAGCCAACCTCCAGTCTTCCAGCACCTCACCTGTGACTATCGATGATACAAATATCTCAGCAAGAGACCCAGCAATCACTTCCCTAGCTTCCCGCAGAGTTCTAGGGTGCACCTGATCAGGTCCTGGGGATCTATCCACTTTTATGCATTTCAAGACACCCAGCACTTCCTCCTCTGTAATCTGGAGATTTTGCAAGATGTCACCATCTATTTGTTAAAGTTTACTTATAGTTGTCAGGTAGGCAAACAATGCAGTGGTATGCCCTCCACAACAGATCTCTGTGAATGAGCTCTGGGACTGAATGGGGGAGGGACATCAGCCAGGACAGAAAACAGAAAATGCTTCAAATATTCAACAGCTCAAGGCAGCATCTGGAAATGCATTCTGGCAGAATGAAACCGAACTGATTAAAGCATAATTTCGTGCAAACGATAGCACCTGACAATGTGGTTAGTGAGGCAATCTTCACAACTCTGCTGCAAAGCCAAGACTGAGAAGCCCCTCAGTCTCCACCCCACCCCAGCCCATCCCTCTCCCCCAGTCGGCAGGCCCTCAGTCTCGCTGAGGTAGTTGGCTGGAGGTTGAACAGCATCTTTGGAGAGTTTCCAACTCGATCTTGCTGCCTCCTCCACTGGTGATCTGAGAAGATACTGTTGAAGGTGCAGTCTTTCAGGTGGGACATTAAACCAAGAGCCAGTCTGAATGTAAAGATCCCACGGCACTATCTCTGGGATGAGCAGGGGGCTCTGCCTGGTCTCTGATGTCTTGAGGGTGTCACTGGTTAGGCCAGAGGGCAGTTTCGAGTCACCCACATTGCTGTGGGTTTGGAGTCATGTGTTGGCCAGACCAGGTAAGGATAGCAGTTTCCTTCCCTAAAGGACCTTAGTGACCCAGATGGGTTTTCTGACAATGGTCATCATTAGACTCTTAATTCCAGAATTTTTTTATTAAGTTCCAAATTGCACCATCTGTTGTGGATTTGAACCCGGGCCCCTGGAACGTTCCCTAGGTCTCTTGGTCAACAACCACCAGGCCATCATCTCCCCTAAAATACTGCCACTGCCTCGGTGTCACTGGATCTATACCCTGGGGATTCCCTGCCTAGCACCACTGGGTGTAACTGCAGTGGCTTAAGTCTGACCATCACCTTTTCAAGAACAGTTTGCAATGGGGAATTAAGGCTGGCTGATCCTTTCACACCCACACATGAATAACTTGAAAGAATTAACCATATTTCTCCCTCCTTACCATTCAACTGCTGGACAGATGTCTTCCACAAACAGCACCCTCCCCTGTCCTGACTGGAGCCACTGAGCCAATGGAGTATTTTTCCAAGAACAACCTACACTGAGCAATCCTGGGCCCCATCCCTATCCCAGGGTATGACATATACATGATGGTGGAAATCTATCAGATTCTTAGGGACCTGACAAAGGAGACGGGATGGGCTCGGACCAGGGGGCATCACCTCAGGATAAGGGCTCAGCACTTTCACACCAAGATGAGGAGGATGTTCTTCTCTCAGAGGATAGTGAATTTGTGAAATTCTTTGCTGCAGAGCACAGTGAAAACTCCGTCATTGAATACATTCAATAGACAGATTTTTTTTTAAGTCAGTAAGGAAATGGAAGATTATGGGGAGAAGGTAGGAAAGTGGATTTGAGGATTAATCAGAACAGCCACAATCCCATTGGATGGAGGGATAGAATCGATAGGCTGAATAGCCTATTTCTGCTCCTATATCTGATTATGATTTCATGGCATGAACTGGTGCCAGGAAAGACATTCTCTCCATAAAACGGTACTTCTGTTCATGTCTCGTCAAAAATGCTGGATGCTAAATGTTCTCCTGGGAAATCGTCAGGCCAGGTATGATATTTGAAACAAGTCTGCCACCATCTGTGCCAAATACCCCCAGAAATATACTGCAGGCAACAACAGACACAGTATTGTTTCCTACTGACTCTATTAAGGATGTCTCTGAGATAGATTATGTGTCAGAAATTGCAATAACGAGAAATGACAGCTAGTCCCAGAGGGCAGAAACCCTTTGGAAATGCAATGTAGATTGACAATTTGCACATACAAACAACTGCCAAATTTGCAAACTAAAGGTGTCACTGAGATCAGATCCCACAAAGGAGAGAAAATCTCTATCATTACTGAGCATTTATAGATTGGAAAATTAACAAAGTACGATTGTAAGTGGATCCAGTTGTCTCCTAACTGCACTCCTACACTGTGTTCTCTGTAAAGCTGAAGAGATCCAAAACTCTGCCATGTCCCAACTTGAACCAGGTTCACCTGGCTCCCCAGTGCACGTTAACATCCCACCCACTTTAATACCATTAACCTTCTTATCAAATCCCCCAATGGCCTCAGCCCTCCTTTCTCTGTAACTTTCTCCAGCTCTACAACCATCTGGAGAGATCTGTGTTCCTCTAATTCTGGTCACTCAAACACCTCCGAGGAGAAAGTGAGGACTGCAGATGCTGGAGATCAGAGCTGAAAATGTGTTGCTTGAGAAGCGCAGCAGGTCAGGCAGCATCCAAGGAACAGGAGAATCGATGTTTCGGGCATAAGCCCTTCTTCAGGAACTCAAACACCTCCCACAGTTTTAACATTGCTGGACCACTCGAGTGCCCCCCCCAGTTTTACATGGCTCCACCATTGATGGTAACAGCACCTTTAGCTGCTAAATTCCTAAACCCTGGAATTGCTTCCTTAAACCTTCCAGCCTATCACAATCTTTCTTTCTTCCTTTAAAACAATGCTCAAAATCTATCTCAGCAGCCAAGCTTTTGGCTACCTGCCTGAATATTGTCTTGTAGTTCCGAGTCAAGTTTAGTTTGATCACGCAACCATGAAGCAGTTTGGGTTATATTACTCCAGCAACAGCCATGAGAGCATTACAATCTGTTGTTGTATCCAAATGCACTTCACTCCTAACATTCAGGATTATCACCATCCTCAGTTAATCTGATTATCTTGGTTAAACTAGTAACTCTGCTGATTATGTCCTCAATGAAGTGTTTCACAGAATCAGAGAATTGTTACAGTGCAGTAGGAGGTCATTTCAGCCATTGTGTCTGGAGCAGTTCTCCCTCACCATTCTCCCCATTACCCAGTGTATTCAGGCAGGGTCACACTCTCAGGCAGTACATTCAGAACCTCACCGCTCGAGTTAACCTGCCTCCCCCATGCTCTCAGACAGTACCTCACCACTCACTGTGTGAAAAGGCTTTCTGTCTTTTTCTATCTCAACAAGAAAGACCAGGACTTGGTTCTGAATAAAAATTGACTGTTTGTGACAATGAACTACAGACTGTTGTACTCCTTACAACTGAGGACTCTCAAATACTCTGAATGCATTGAAGTGAATTAAAATCAGATTATACTAAACATTGTTAAGATGCCCATTGTATCAATGAGCTGAACAAGATTCTCCAGTGGGTCCTGGTTGAAATAAAAAGATTTCCAACACAAGAATGATAGACATGACTGGAGTAAAGCAAATTGGATTAGATAAAAAAACAGTGCTTCACATGTTATCAGAGAACTTTTTTACTACAACAAGATTGCCCTCAGTTAATTTATTATGTGCAGAAAATAATGATTCACATCACAATATAAATAGATGCCTGATTTATTCGGCATCTTCTCCTGTAAAGTCTGTCACTGCAGTCACTCCCATGGTATACAGTCAACTCCAGTCTACAAATCTCCTCACGTTCTCATTGCAATGGACATTAATCCTGTTTCATGCTTTACAATTGTCTACAATACAACGCTAAAATATTGCAGCTATGTTACTGACTCAGGGAGAGTGACTCTGTGTGATAGGTTGGGAGTATCTCCACACTGTCAGTTCAAGATTCACAAACAAGATGGGGGTTTGACTATGAGGCAGTTGCTCTGAGCCAAGGATGGCTTCCTGCCTCTCCAGTGTTGTGGGGGCTGGGAAGAGTCTGATGCTGAACCTCCACATCCCTGCTGCACCTGGGACATGGGGTGTTTCAAACCAGGAAGAGATGAGCCTGAGTCAGCAAGAAATATTCTAAGGATGTATTTAAATACATTTTATTCATGAAACTGGATGAAGAATGGTTTCTACAAACAGAACCCACAAAACAGCATTGCTATCGTAGCTAATGACTTGAACAGTGATGCTCAATATTTCCTGTTCTCTTGTGTTTCTTAGTTATATTGTATCACCCTGCATTGATTAAAAATATTATGGATAGTAATGGGAGACTAGGGAGACAATAGACAATAGGTGCAGGAGTAGGCCATTCTGCCCTTCGAGCCAGCACCACCATTCATTATGATCATGGCTGATCATCCTCAATCAGTATCCTGTTCCTGCCTTATCCCCATAACCTTTGATTCCACTATCCTTAAGAGCTCTATCCAACTAAGAGACTTACCCTGCTCTCCTTCAAACAGAAGAATGAGGGGACCCATCCTAGAGACCTATAAAATTCTAACAGGGCTGGAGAGGGTGGATGCAGGGAGGATGTTCCCAATGACCAGGGAAGTCCAGAACCAGGGAACCCAGTCTGAGGAATTGGGCCATTTAGGATTGAGATGAGAGAAATGTCTTCACTCAGACAGACAGTGGTGAGCCTGTGGAATTCTCTGCACAGAAAGCAGTTGTGCAAAACATTGAATATTTTCAGAAAGGAATTTGATATAGTTCTTAGGGTGAAAGGGGCCAAAGGGTCTGGGGTGAAAGCAGGAAGTACTGAATAGTATGATCAGCTATGATCAGATTGAATGGTGGAGCAGGCTCAAACAGCCAAATGGCCTATTCCCACTCCTATTTTGTATGTTTTGATGAATAGTGCCATGAAATCTGTCACACCTGCCTGAGAGGACAGACATGGTCTTGGAATTAGTACCTCATTGGAATGTTGCCGTGTCTGATAGTGTCAGCCACACCTACATACACAAGTCAATGTATTAGAGCTGGAACCCCCAAATCCATCCACTAAACTCCCCCTCACGTCCCTGTCTCTGGCAGGATTAACAACTTGTCTGCACCTTTCTAGATCAGAGGAAGAGCTGGAGAAATGCAACAGATCTAACAGCATCAGAAACAGAGTCTATACCTGGAGTCAAAGATGACTCTTCTCTGCAATGAAAGGAACTGGAGAACAATGGGTTTGATGCTGCTGGCAAAGGGGAAGGAGGACTGAGTGAGAGACATGGTGAGGTGCCCAGCTCAAAAGGCCGAGGAAGGGATTAATGGGTATGTGGGGAGAGGTAGAGATGAAGAATAATGGTATTTAGTTCAGTTCTGAAGAAATCATGGGATTTGAAACATTAACACTGTTCTTTTCTTAAAAAATCATTTGTGGGGATGTGGGGATTGCTGGTGGGCCAGCACTCAGTGTGCATCCCCAGTTGCCTGTGAAGGGACCTTTTAGCTATTGGGTATAACTGAAAGGCTTGTTAGGCCATTTCAGAGGGAAATGGAGAGTCAGCCACATTATGTGGGTCTGGAGTCACATGTAGTCCAGACCAGGTGAGGATGGCAGATTTCTTACCCTGAAGGACTTTGGTGAAATGGTTTTTTTCATCGTCATCAATAGATTCTTGATTTCGGATATTTTATATCGAATTCAAGTTCCACCATCTGCGGTGGCAGATACAAACACAGCCTCCAGAACATTATCGGAGTTACTAGATTAATAGTCTAGGGATAATACCATTAGGCCATCGTCTCCTTTCTCCACAGGTACTGCTAGACCTGCAGTATCTCTCCAGCATTTCATTATTGTTTTCAGATCTTTAGCCTCTGCAGAATTCTTCTTTTATTTATGTATTTTGTGGTGGTTTTTCAAAGGCAGAGCATCGCAGAGGCAGTGAAGGAGGGCAGTTTGATGAGGACGTATAGCACATGGATACTGAGGAGCAGAACTGACATGCAGGAGGGTTAGCAACAAAAGGGGAAGAGATAGAGTTAGTGACCATTGCAGCCAAAGGATGGATTGGACCAAAGCAGGACCAGTGAATGACGACAGGGATTTGGAACATATAAAAGGAGTCTATTAGCAAATGGGAAAGAAAGGTTGAGATTTTTTTTTAAAAAGAAATTAATCCCATTCAACAGGATAGCCCAACTCTTTCCTTTTGAAGTCTGACTGAATTTGGGGTGTTTTTCATTTCTCTTAATTTCTGATGTTACTTTAGTATCAGTAGGGTCAGTGACTGGGCATTTTGTACTTCCTGACTCTCCAAAGTAAACAAGGCACAAGTCAGGAGTGTAATTGAACATTCTCTTCTTGCCAGAATGAGTACAGCTCCAATGATTCCTTACACCATTGGGCTTCACCCAGGCACTATCCAGGACAATGCAGCTGACATGATAGACCCCATATTCACTTGCTCCAACACCAACGCTTAGCAGCAGCAGCAGAGGGTGCCAACTATGGGCTGTACTGCAGAAATTCACCAAATCTCTTTAGGGATAATTTATTTAGGGACCTGAGTTCAACCCCACCCTCAAGTATTTGGAGTTTATCAGTGTCAAGTTTGCATGCTCTCCTCGCATCAGTGAGAGTTTCCTCTGGGTGCTCCAGTTCCTTCCCACAGTCCAAAGATGTGCAGGTTAGGGTGGATTGGCTATGCTAGATTGCCCATGGTGTCCAGGGATGTGCAGGCTAGGTGGGTTAGCCACAGGATAGGGCTGCATCTAGGGATGGTCATTGCAGATTCATTGGGCCAAGTGACCTCCTTCTGCACGGAGAGGAGTCTATAGCTCACCTTTGACAGCACTTTTCAATCCCATACCTATGACCATCAAGAAGGACAAGGGAACACCACTCCCTGCAAACTTCCTTCCCATTTCAAATCAGGTACAATTCCTGCTTCACAAACTGGGTCAAAATCTGAGAACGCCATCCTTAACACGACAAGAACTGCAGCAGGTTGTTGTCATCTCCTCAAAGGCTATTAGCAGGGGACAATAAATATTGGCCAGGCCAGCATTTTCCACATCCCAGAAAGGAATCTTTAAAACTGTTGGACAGTATCAGATGGAAGTGGATCATTTTACAATTTACCAATTGCTGGGATGCACCTCACTAGTTAGCTTCCGTTGCTTGTCCCTAATTGGCCTGAGCAGTAACGTGCATGCACAAACCAGAAGGGTACATCACCCCCTGGGCAGAATGAATTATGCATTGAGAGGTTATGTCATCTGAAAGATCTGCAGTTAGGTACCCTACTTTAAAGGGCCTCACACTGATGTTCTAAATTCAACATCTCTTTCGAGAGAAAGTCAGACTCTAAAAGGCTGCAGACTGTCAACGTTACGATTAAGAATTTCATTACCACACCAAAACCAGGGCCAAAAACCAAAGTCACCATGACTGATGAAAGCTTCACATTGGAGAGTTGAATGTTGTGTGAAGGAAAGCAGAGACAGCAAAAGCTATAAATGACAAGAACAGAGAGCTCAAACCACAAGCACACCTCATACCTCATTGTATAAATAGAAGGGAAATTCTGGCCCTTTCTGCAGGAGTTGAAGTCTGTTATCAGAGAAACATCAATATCAATTTAGAAATTAGAGAATCAAACAGAATTGGAATTTCCTCACTGGAGGAATACAGAAAGGTAATCACCCCTTGCAGCCAATTTAAAGGAAGTCAGAGTAAATAAATTAAACAGAAATCTCAAGGTCACAAGTCACACCAGGTTCTAGTCCAACAGGTTTATTTGAAATCACGAGGTGAACCTGATGAAGGAGCAGCGCTCCAAAAGTTTGCGATTTCAAATAAACCTGTCAGACTAGAACCTGGTGTCATGTAACTTCTGACCTTGATTCCACCACCCCACACACATCACAAATCTCACCAGCAGGACCCCTTTTGTTTTATTGAAAGAGTTGCTTAAAAAGGGGTTCTATCTTTAGAAATCCAGCATGAGTGTCATGGTTTAGAGAAGGCAACCTACCATAGGAACCCTTTGGTAGGCAGCATGTATCACCACCACATGTCTTTCATCCTGCCTTTTACATTTCAGCCTTTAGTCATCCACACTGCAAGTGGGAACATGCTGTAGGAATATACTGGTGTTTCCATAACCATAAACTTCAGCTTACTCATTCGATATCAAACATCGAGGTGTTTGTTAGGGATGTCACTACAGCACTGTACTCAGAGAAGTCTGTTTTCTGTGTTTTGTTTTCAGCATGGAATCCAGTCTGGTCAGGGCTACTAATGACTGGGCTGGGGTATTTGAAGTTTTGAAGGAGCGAGAGAAACATTTGACCAGAATATAAATTGCAGAGCAAAGACAAACAAACAATGGCAGAGGCTGGAGAGCAGACAAAAGCCACGTTTTAAAAAGAAACTCTGTCCAAGATGGAGAAAGATTCCTATAACAATTGGAGTAATTACTGCTCCATATGTCAATTTGAATAATTACTACTCCATACAGTCACTGGAGTAACTAACACTCCCCATTGATTGGAGCAATCAGTTCTCCCATCAATTGGAATAATTACTACTCCCTATTAATTGGAGTAATTAATACTTCAGTTAACCAGTTGGAATAATTAAAGCTCCCATTGTCAATCAGAATTAATCATTGCTGCCTTCACATAATTAGCACTCTCTCCATTCATTGTAATACTGTGTGACAACACAGACTTTAAATTGCTCCTTAACATGGAATATTTACCCAAGTATTTCAGAAGACAAAGACATCTTGGATAAGCTGATTGACTTGCAGGAAATTTGAGAGTGATTTGGTCAGTAGTATCGGAGAGAGGAGGTCTCAGCAGTGTCTAGCTGCAATCAACAGGACAATATCAAGAGAGCTTTCTGACCATGCGACTGATACCAAGCACTCACTGAAAACTGAACAGGGAGCAATCCTCAATTCTCCCCACACCTGGCAAGATTTATACAGCACTTGACAGGTCTCCCACTCCTGGTCCATTCAGTGCATGGGGATCCTGGGCGGACTCAGCAGCTCCCAGTCTGACCACACCAGCTGCTTTGTTCATCTCTATACAGACTGGGTGTTGGGAAAATCCCAAGCAGATGGAAATGCCACAGAATGGTTTAAGTTTACCTAATTTACTCTTCACCCACCCCCACGGACCAGTGGCAAAACCAAGTTGAGATACCTAGACAGAGCACAGTTCTACTCGAAACTTCCACTAATACAGGATCCCAATTCTGGGAATACTGGACAAGTTAGATAGTACTTGGGATCTGGCTGGATAGATTTTAAATTGCAATGGCCAGCTGAATCAATGGTAAGAAATCAAGTAGCAGATCATCTGAGAATGTGAAGTGTTAATGGAATCTTTACCAATTAAAAGAAACCAGCACACAATAATGATTAAATAGGTACATGGAACAAGTAGGAGATTTATTTTAAACAATAAATGTTTGCTTTAAACCCAATCTAACAAATTTAAACTAGTTCAATTTTTAATCTATGGTTTTTCATTTCAGTAGACTCATTCCCTGGAAGATGACTCTTTCCGATCTGTGGTGTATTCAAACCAACGTGAGCAGCTGGTCTGAGTATAGGCATCACTGATAGTCACAAACAATACCTCACTAAACACCCATTAACACTTCCTTGGAATTTAATCAAGAGCTAAACATCCTCTCAGAGCTACTAGGCATTACCCACTTCTGTCATTTTATTCTTCAAAAACCTGTATAACAGGTGTTATTTGGTAGAACAGCCTCAGTCAGTTTTATTCACATTTTTCAAACCAACGAGTTCAGAGCCACAGCTTGCAGCAGCCAATAGGAAAACAAAGTGGCTTCCTTGGAGGTGTTTTATGCCCAACAAATAGCCTCTTCCTGTCTGGAGGTCCAATTCGCTTCTGCCCAAAATATTCATACCCACAAGCTGTTCAGCTACCTGCCCGCCAATCACAGGGATGTTGTCAGGCAGAAGGCCTTTGGTCTGTTAATGATAAACTTTTTGATGACAATCAGCTACTTGTTGCCTGCTGAATCTCCTTTTGTAATGGATCATCTTGGAGTTGGTGTCAGCCCTTTATTTGGAAAGCTTGACTTGTTTGAACAATCTGTTGAAGACAGGCCCAGTTTGTGGAAAGAATGGTGTATTTTTTTTCTGGGCAAATTACATTGGGGTAGATGAAAAAAAACAAGTAATCCTTCTGACTGCTTGTGAATCAACAACATTGTTATAAGGGGCTTAACTTTCTCAGAAGCAACAGACACTAAAACTTGCTGAGAGTTGACAGAGCTGGTTAAGAAATATTACCATCTACCTTGGTAAACATTACCTGGCTCCAGCCTGGCTGCAGTAACTTCCCCTCCTTGTACAAGCAGATGTGTAAACTGAACTTGCAATGAGTTTCAGGAACTCTTAAAAAATGCAACGATCCTTTACACAATCTTGTAGTCTTTTTGCCATTTCAGGTCACAAAAAAAATAGTTAAATAAAAAGGCAGTCTTTACAATATACATCCTTCCCAGAATTCCTTCCATCCTCAAAAACATGAAACAGGAGGAGAATTTGACAAACAGCTGCTGCCACAAGCCATTGGTGGGATTCCAGCTTCAAATAAAAATAGGCACCATTCCTTCAGAGGAATTCTCCACTTAAAGGTGCAGAGACCTCCCACCAACATGTAGAATTTCCTTTACACTGTCAAGGCTATGATTGGGATGGACTGCCCAAACGATCAGGGGAGGCAAATGACATCAACTTTCAAAAGGAAACTGGATTAGATTCCCTGCAGTGATGGAAACAGGCCCTTCAGCCCACACAAACCCTCTGAAGAGGGTTAGCATGGCCAATTCACCTAACCTGCACATCTTTGGATTGTTGGAAGAAACTAGAGCACCCGGAGGAAACAGATATGGGAGCATGTGCAAACTCCACACAGGGGCTGGAAACAAACCCAGGTGCCTGATGCTGAGGGGTAGCAGTGCTAACCACAGTCATCGTGCCACCCAATTCATCCTTACATAAGACTTTGGGGAAATCCAGGATATGAAATGAAATAATTGCCAAGGCTGGTATCCCATCACCAAGTCTCCTTTTATTTCCAAGTACTGTATACCAGCTCAGTCAGTCCCCTGAACAGAGGAGATTTGGAACCTCCTGGTTACACAATCTTGTTCACTTTTTTGCTAGCTTGGAGTCAGTCTTCAACCGAGGAGATTGAGGGCAATGCCAAAGTGATCAAAAAGTGAAAAGGTGTGGGGGGAAATAGGGATTAAATCAAAATAGAATGGAGGGGGAGATACAAAACACTCCACATCCCACAGAGCCCACCTCATCCCCTGTTTATAATATTTTATTAACCAAATCACAAAAGTTTACATTTACAGCTGTAAACAACAGCAATTGAGAGCAGCAAAGCTAGGCCCCAAACCCTACTGTTCAACCAGTTTACATGGATGAGGACAAACCTCAAATCCCAGTTCCACATAAAAGACGGTGACACTTGTACATAAAAAGCTAATTCAGTTACATAGAGTGCATACAATACAGACCCAGCAAGCCCCTGTCCCTCCCACCTTCTGACCACTAAGGCAGCCCACCCCTACACATCTAGTTCAGTACACCCAGACACCTTTCAACCACCTCTGGGGCAGCCCACCCCAGTACCTGCCCAGGGTGACAGTGCTGAGGATGGCTACCCACACATTCTGACTCTTGGTCTGACCCTACATACCATTGGGCTCTCACCCAGCCCAATGTGCTGGCCAGTAGGCTATCCTGGCACACCTTCCAGCCACCTCTAGGACAGCCCATCCCCTTCCCTGGGAACAACACTGTAGGGTAGCCCACAAGCCTTCCAGAACTCAGCCCACCACTACACACCTTCTGGCTCTGCTGCTCTGACACCTTTCAACCACCTCTAGGATAGCCCATCCAATTACCCCTTCTCAGGAAGACAGCACTCAGAACAGCCTACCCACCCTCCAGCTTTCAGGACAGCTGACCAACCTTCAGGTTCACAGGATGGCCTACCCACCCTACAACTCAGTGACAGGTTTCAGGAAAATCCATGAGCCTCCTAGCTCACAGTAAAGACCTGCCAGACCCAGGGACACAAGATAGTACAGGTGATAGACCCAGGAACCACAATACAGTTAATTACCAAAAAGGCCTTTCTGGTACACAGTCCAAATCTATACATAGTCTTCAAAATATAGAACCCATTTCCAGGAAGAGTCCACTCCAGTATATATTGTCAGAAATAGAGTCCACTGCTAAAAAAGTCCACAACCAAGGCAGAGTCCACTCCTGGAGGCAGCAAATGCACACCCCACAGGAGTTCCATCTCCATAGAGTCCTGGCCCAGCTTTGGAAAACCAGGCCCACTCACAGGAACAGTACATTGTACAGGTGCAGTTAACTCAGGTATTTGGTCCACACCTGAAGGAAAGGTCTCCTGCCAAACTCCAGGATACAGCAACTGCTCACCTCCCAGCACAGGTGTTCAATCTTCAGAGGCCAAGTCCCAGGGCTAGGCCTCCCCATAGGAGCAGCTACTCTGGGGAAATGTCTTCCACAAGGGCTCAGTCCAAACACCAAAAATGGCAAAGACATACAAAAAACAAAGGAAACTAGAGTCCAAGGGCTAAGCCCTACCACAAAATCCACATTGTCCTTTTCTCAGAAAGAGGAAGGAGAGAAAAGACTAACACAGGCTGTAACCAGCCAGTGAAACAACAACCCCCTAATGAGAACTGAGTTACACCAGAAACACATCATGTTAAACTCCTGATGCACAGTCCTCACTAAAAGGAATGCCAGTTAACAAACTGGCTACATAAGTCAGCCAGTTCAGGAATCAGGCTTTTTTTTTCCCCTCCAAAAAAGGAAGCAGGACACCAGCCAGCACAGAGTCAGTCCCCTAAACTAAGGGGACTCAGCATCCTCTGTTTATTTTTTTTTTAATTAACCAAATTACAAAACACAGTTTACAAAAAACAGTTAACATTTACAGCTGTTTACAACAGCAATTTTACAAGGGAGAGGAGCAGCAAAGCTAGGCACCAAACCCTACCATTCAAACAGTTTATAGGGAGAGGAGGACAAACCCCAAATCCCAGTTCCACATATAAAGGTCAGCGACAATGACATTTGTACATAAAAGCCAACCCAGTTACATAAACAGTGTACAATACAGACCCAGCAAGTCCCCGTCCCTCCCACCTTCCGGCCACTCTAAGACAGCCCGCCCTATGTACCTTCCGGCTCTCGGTCCACCCCGTGCCCCTTCCAGTTCTCGGTCTGCCCTGACACCTTTCGACCACCTCTAGGGCAGCCCGCCCCGGTACCCGCCCGGGGTGACAGCGGTCAGGACGGCCTACCCACCTTCCGGCTTCACTAACCACCCTCAGCACCTTTCGACCACCTCTGGGGCAGCCCGCCCCAGTACCTGCCCGGGGTGACAGCGCTGAGGACGGCTACCCGCCTTCTGGCTCTCGGTCTGCCCCTACGTACCATTGGGCTCTCATCCACCCCGATGCGCCATCCGGCCAGTGGGCTATCCTGGCACACCTTCCGGCCACCTCTAGGACAGCCCGTCCCCTTCCCTGGGACGACAGCGTGCAGGGTAGCCCACAAGCCTTCCGGATCTCAGTCTGCCCCTACGCGCCTTCTGGCTCTCGGCTGGTCTGACACACCTTTCGACCACCTCTAGGACAGCCCGTCCCGACTACCCCTTCTCGGGACGACAGCGCTCAGAACGGCCTACCCACCATCTGGCTCTCAGGGTGACTGGCATCAGAGTGGCCTACCCACCCTCAGGCCTTCGGGACAGCCTACCAACCTTCAGGTTCACAGGATGGCCTACCCACCCTCCGGATCTCAGGGTGACAGCTTTCAGGACAACCCATGAGCCTCCCAGCTCACAGTAAGACCTGCCAGACCCAGAGACACGCAAGACAGTGCAGCTGATAGACCCAGACAACAAAACAGTTAATTACATAAAAAACAGAGTCCTTTCTGGTCCACAGTCCAAATATAGAGTCTTCAAATATAAAGTCCATTCCCAGGAATGGAGTCCACTCCATTTCACAAGGTGCATTGTCCAAAATGGAGTCCACTCCAAACTGCAGAGCCCACCGCTAGAAAAAAAGGATCCACAACCAAGGGCAGAGTCGACTCCCGAAGGCAGCAAATACACACCCCACAGCACAGGTGTTCAGTCTCTGTGGAGTCCTGGCCCAGCCTTGGAAAACCAGGCCCACTCACAGGAACATAGTACATTGTACAGGTGCAGTTAACTCACAGGGGTTTGGTCCATTCCTGAAGGCAAGGTCTTCAACCAAACTCCAGGATACAGCAATTGCTCACCTCCCAGCACACACAGGTGTTCAATCTTCAGAGGCCCAGTCCCAGGGCTAGGCCTCCCCACAGGAACAGCTTCTCTAGTGAAATGTATTTCTTCCACAAGGGCTCAGTCCAACCACCAAAAACAGTGAAGACACTTACACAAAAAGCAAAGAAAACTAGAGTCCAAGGGCTAAGCCCTACCACAAAATGAACATTGTTCTTTTCTCAAAAAAAGAAAAAAAGAGAAAAGAGTAACACACAGGCTGTAACCAGCCAGGGAAACAACAATCCCCTGATGAGAACTGAGTTACACCTGAAACACATTATGTGCATCAGGAGTTTAACAATCAGTCCTCACTAAAAGGAATGCCAGTTAAAAACTGACTAAATGATTCAGCCAGTTCAGGAATCAGGTTTTCCCCCACACCAACAGTAACATACTGACTGTAGCACCAACCAGCACAGAGTCAGTCCCCTAAACTAAGGGGACTCAGCATCCTCTGTTTATATCTGTCATCCCAGGCTCCCTGATTGGCCCAAGCTAACAACCCCAATCATAGTCAATAAAATCCAGCTGGTTCCAATCACTACACAGGGACTGACTGGAAGCTCTTTCAAAGAGCTAGTACAGATATGATGAGCTGAATGGCCTCTTTCCAACTTTCAATGATCCTATTCCTCTGAGTCTGTCAATTTTTTTCAGAAAAAGACTGACCTTCACCACTTTTGCTGGTTATTGTTAGAGGATTAATTTCAGCATCTCGTCCAAGCTGCTCTTTAATAATTGGAAAATGCTGCTCTTTGTAATGGTGTTTGGTATTGGTGCCAGCGCTGACTGTGATTATATCATGCTGCTGCTCCCCTATATTGGACAGTTCCAATCACTGCACAAACCCATCCACAGAACCATCCGGCTGTTCCTCACCTCACTGGCTCAATACTGATGCAGGCACTGGACAGTGAAGGTCATACGACATAAGGTATGGTAACCTGTTGACCAGTCAATACCTTCAGCACCATCAGAGCCTGACTGCATTCAAGGTGGGATTCCCAATGAGGGAGAGTGCGATCAGTGAGGCATGTGAAGAGAAATTGTGAATGTCCTCACATGGGAATGAAGAAAAATTGAAGGATAATCTGCATAGTTCCTCTC
The DNA here is from genome assembly GCF_047496795.1 of Chiloscyllium punctatum. NCBI lineage: Eukaryota > Metazoa > Chordata > Chondrichthyes > Orectolobiformes > Hemiscylliidae > Chiloscyllium > Chiloscyllium punctatum. The sequence continues at coordinate 7,598,914 of NC_092771.1, read as the reverse complement.
TCAATGGTCTGCAAGTGAGAAAGGTTAATGAGATTTAGGAAGATAGTGCCCAGCAGACCAGAAAAGACTTAACAAGGGGTAACCTCAATGGAATGATTGAGGTGAGCAGCGTTGTAAAAGGATCAGTTTGATGTCAACAGCATTGGCTTCTTGATAAGGAGCTCTGAAGCCTGGTCTCAGCTGGAATTGGCTCCCAGACACCCCAGGTACTGACTTGGTATGGCTGAGCCTTTGGCCCTGAGGGAGGGAAGGAGGTGGAACCCAGGCCCAGGAGATCCCCAGGTTAACACCCAAGTATCATAGTGTTGACCACCCAGAGAAGTGTCGCCATCAGCCCGTATCGAAGTTGGAAGACAGGAAATAACTCTCATTTATGTAGTAACCTACACCAGCTCATGGTGTCTCAGAACACGTTTTGAGGTGTTGTAATGTCAGAAATGGGGAAGTCAACTTGTGCACAGCAAGCTCCCAAACAAATCAGTAATATGTTAATGTTTAAATAGGCAGAACCCTTGGTCCTGGACATGGAATGGAATTGTAGTCTGGGTGGTTCCATCTCTCCAGACTGACCGACTGAGATATGAACTCTGTAATCAAATAGTGGGAGGCTGAGAAGGAAATATTTATTTGTAAACGTGCCATTGTCAGTAAGAAAGTGATTACTGCCTGTTCAAACAGAATGGGTACCCCTAGGCAAAGGTATGGTTCTCAAGACTGACAGAACGCAATATCAGTTCATCTAAACTAAAGACTCATGATAGGGAACAACAGTTTAATGGTTCCTTGGTCTGTGGCTTTTAATAGAAGAGAGTTCATTAGAAAAAAAAACTGAAAGGTGCAAAGGAAACCAAGGAAGTGCAGAGTGAGCCTCCATTCAGGACTTGTCTCTGATCATGAAAATTAAAAAGGGAAAAATTATAAAATTGCATCAAGGCCAATGGCTTTCATGTGGAGTTGAAAAACAACATGGAAAAGAATCCCAAAATAATCCTATATCATTAAAATTCTGTCAAGCTCAGTTGCAGTAAATGGCAGGTATCAGTACTGTCAAAGCACCTTATCAAGTATTGACTGAACTGTGGTTCCCATCTATAAGTACAATTCCTCATTAATAGCACCACAGACTGTTCAAATGCAAGAAGAGAGAAACACATGCAGAGCTGGACAGCAGCTTGAAATCTAGTCATGTGAATGTTAGATACACATCCAAGGAAGCTTGGGGAATAGACCCACTTGTATTAGGTGCTGGAGTTTAAGGAAAATACTTTCAAGAAAATAATGTGTTAGTGCCTGGTTTCTCTCTGAATTCCAGATATTGTACTGTTTGGTCTTAATATGTAACAGTGTCATAAAGAAACCCAAGATCACTGAGCGGCCTTCACCAGGCATTCCCTCTGCCCGTAACACCCTTGTTTTTGAGTCTGTCTGTCGAGCAAGAGTTTTAGAAGGTGATTGTGGTTTTAATAAGTGGAATTAGATATTAACAAGTTTTTTTTGGCTCTAATCTCCTGTTTATTTTTTTTTCTTCTTTTTTTTAACATAAACAGTTTGTAATTGCTTACCTGTAATTAGAATCTATTTATTTGTACGAGCCAATCATTAGTGTTAAGTACAGAAACCTTGTCAGTGTTTTCTGTTAACCTGGGTCTAACACCCTGGCCAATTGGGATTCTACTTACTTCTTCACATCTTTAAGCTTTTTTGATGACTGTGAATAGTGAATATTTTCAGCGGAATCCTCCGCTGAGGAGTAATACATTGACACACAAGTTTTACCTGAATGATGGGGTCAGTGTAGAGGGAGTTTTACTCTGTATGTAATCCCATGCTGTCCCTGTCCTGGGAGTGTTTGATGGGGTCAGTGTAGAGAGAGCTTTACTCTGTATCTGACCCCATGCTGTCCCATCCTGGGAGTGTTTGATGGGGACAGTGTAGAGGGATCTTTACTCTGTATCTAACCCTGTGCTGTCCCTGTCCTGGGAGTGTTTGATGGGGACAGTGTAGAAAGAGCTTCACTCTGTATGTAATCCCGTGCTGTTCCTGTCCTGGGAGTGTTTGATGGGGACAGCGTAGAGGTAGATTTACTCTGTATCTAACCCTGTGCTGTCCCTGTCCTGGGAGTGTTTGGTGGGGACAGTGTGGAGGGAGCTTTACTCTGTATCTAATCCCGTGCTGTCCCTGTCCTGGGAGTGTTGATGGGGACAGTGTAGAGGGAGCTTTACTCTGTATCTAACCCTGTGATGTCCCTGTCCTGGGAGTGTTTGATGAGGGACAGTGTACAGTGTATCTGATCCTGTGCTATAGCTCAATTGCAAGATACAACAGTGTTCTATCTTTCCAGACTAAGACCCTGTCACTTGATGAATGTACAATCCAGCCAAAAATGAAAGGAAATGGAACAATGTCACTTTATGATGTATAAAATGTCCTGGCCTCAGGCAATGCTGCAATAATTCAGCTCCTCCATGTACAATCTGTTATTATTTATTTTCCAATAAGAACTTGAACAAATTAAGAGATGAGATTGAACATTTCTGGGAAGTATGTCTCCCAGTTCCACACACCTGACTCATTAAAGTTTGCTCTTAATAAAAACTCAATTCTATTCTAGCGGGCTGTGTAAGTAAAAATAGATTGACAATATTCTGTGAAAAACTCATCCATCTGCCTTGCTCTGACTGAAGGAAGGTCCTTTGTCCAAACATCACAAATTGAAAACTGATTTTTTTTTATATAGATTGAAAAATAAGCCCCATCAAATTGGTATTTCCAACACTAAACTCCACAGACCTCTCTCACTATCGCTGAATTTTGCTTTTGACTGCATTAAAAACGACAGATGTACACATAGAACACAGTGCATTACAGTGCAGTACAGCCCTTGGGCTCTCGATGTTGCGCCAACCTGTGAAATGCCCATCTAACCTACACCGTTCCATTGTTATCCACATGTACGTCCGATGCCCATTTAAATGCCCTTAACGTTGGCGAGTCTACTACAGGCAGATCATTCCACGCCCCTACTACTCTCTGAGTTAAGAAAATATAGCAGGCTTATTCATATGCCTACCGTAAGATATCTTTACTTGTATATTTTAAAATGATAAGATGACGAAACAATTGCTGGAGACAATCTGATGAACTGTAAACATATTGTCTCTGCACTTTAGGGTTTCAATCTCTATTGCATTTTTTTTACTCTTCCTGTGCTTCCTGGGCCCATTCCTGTTTGGCCTCATCTGTTTACCTTGCTCTATCGCCCTTACTCGTCTGTCTGTGTATCTGCATGAATATGCTCCTGTCCCTGTCTGTGTGTTTCTCCCTCTATGCCTCAAACACAATATTACATTCACAAACCAAAACAGAAATTGCTGGAAAAGCTCAGCAGGTCTGGCAGCATCTGCGAGAGAGAAATCAGAGTTAACGTCTCAGGTCGAGTTCTGAGGAAAGGTTATTTGACCCGCAAAGTTAACTCTGATTTCTCTCCACAGATGCTGCCAGACCTGCTGAGCTTTTCCAGCAATTTCTGTTTTGGTTTCCGATTTACAGCATCTGCAGTTCTTTCGGTTTTTACACAATATTACATTGTTAACTTTCTGCCTAGTTTTTCTGTACAGTTATTTGATTACACTATGTCTCTATCTTGTCCATATTTTTGTGTCTGTGGTCTTTTCAAAATTCCTGTTGAATGATAAGTCAAGAGTTAACGGCAAGCAATGGGTTTTTGTAGCAGGAATCCTTTCTCAGCTGCAAATAAGCATCTCTGTAACAAACATCCGTTATTGGTACATTCATACGGGAATGGGGTAAATACTTGAAGAGGGTAGATGATACAATTAGAAAAGAACAGGGGAGCAGTTGAACTAATGAGATAGCTCATTCAAAGGGCTAGCAGAGGTGAATAGGCTGAAGGACACCTATTGCATTGCATCATACAATGAGATCATTGTCAGAATGTATTAGCATCTGTAAACACTGTTAGCACAATGCTATATAATGTTAGTTGATGTTAAAAGCCACCTGAAGCTAAACTAATTAACTCACCTTGGGTACCTGACAGCTTCTAACTACAGCACTGCAAGATGCCTGACCCAAAAACTGAGCAGACAACGTAAGGCAAAAAAAACAAGGATGACACTCAGGGATGGCTCTGACTGAAGGAGGTCTTCAGAAAAGGGCTTCTGTTGATATTCAGATTAATGCGAAGAAGAGAGTTAAGCTGAGGACCCAACGACTGAGTGACATCCTGCAGTATCCACAAAACTATACCACTCTAAACTATATCACTCTAAACTAGACCACTCTAAACTAAATATCACTCTAAACTAGACAACTCTAAACTATATCACTCTAAACTAAATGTCACTCTAAACTAGACCACTCTAAACTCCTTTCAATGACCAGAAGAGAAAAGCAAGCAGCCTCAGGTTGAGTCAATAGCTCAGCTCAGAAAGTAAATAGACTGAATAAAGTACCAACAGCAATGGAAATTCCCTAAACTTTACTTCAGCCAACATCTGCATGTGACTAAAGGTCTCTGGCGGCTTCCTGCGATGGTGAAATTCACCCCCTAACGGACAGTTCTCCCCTCCTGCTGAGACAGAAATGATATCCAGCCTAGCAAAGAAATTGATTTAATCTAACCTTCACCCCTTCTCTTTTTGATCTCTCATTTCTTCTGATTTCTCTATATCCTGTCCCTCTGTCTCTGTCTCCTTTCTCCATTCTCTGCACCTCTCTTTTCCCTCTGCTCCTCAGTCTCTGTTCTCCACCCCACCATGGCCATCTCCTCATTCTCTAACCCTGCTCTACCTGAAATGTGATCTGAGTCTGCCTGTCACCTCAGGATAGGGGCTGACAGTGTGCTCGGCTTCCAGACCAGCACAGCACAGAGCTGAGAGCTCACTGACCTTCCTCACTGTTCTAGGAGCTGGACTTACTCCTGTGAGTGAACCGACAGCGTCAGTCACTGAGACTGACTGTCAATGGTAACTGAACAACAATGGTCAGGTGTAGGTCACACCAGCTACGAACACAAGGCTCTGTAAATTTGATTCTTATTTGTTACAGAAATGCATTGTCTTTGATTAAACCAAGTGCCTTTACCGAACAGCAATGTCATAGCTGTACTGATTTGTGTTCTGCTGACAAGGCTCATCATACTGAAGAGGTGCTGGGCTCCTGAGAAAAAAACTCAGCAAGGAGCATCGTGCTCAATTGCTGAGCACTTTGCTCTTTATTCACACCCCTGCCCTTGTAGCTCAGAGGTGGAATTCTATCATTGTGGCCAGGAGGGAGGGGTTAGTCAGGGCCAGAGCTCTGTAAATGTAGTCGCACCTTGACAAATGTTCTGTCAGGAAGGGCACTGGTTGATCAGGACTCCTGGAGGTTACAGTAAAATAACCAACTTACCATTTGCACAGAGGTTGGACTTGAAATTCAAACAAAATATGTCAAAATGAGAGGAGGATGGAGAAAGGCATGCTGGGAAAGGGGTATCATGGGAGGGGGGGGGGGGGGCTCATCTGGGTGGGGGAGGAGATGTGCATGGTGTATGACCTCGCCCAGCACCTTCACCTCGTGTACCAGGGGCATGGAGGTACAGGTGTATATGATGGCTCACGGAGACTGATCGGGTCTTGGGGAAGTCAGAGGATGGTGGATTTAATGGGTGGTCTACAGGAAGGTGATGCAGAATTCTGGTGGCTCACTGGGATGTTCAAGGCTGAGGTAAATGGAGAGTGTGTAATAGGAAAAGGTACACACACTCGGGGGAAATGATTGAGTGGCACTTAATACCAGTTTGAAAGGGCAGGAATATCGATCACAGGTTCATGCAATGCACAGACCAAAGGCTGTGATAACCCAAACCCTAACTCTAACCCTAACCCTAACCCTAACCTTAACCCTAACCCTAACCCTAACCTTAATCCTAACCATAAACCTAACCAAACCCTAACACTAATCCTAAACCTAACCTTAACCGTAACCCTTACCCTAATCAAAACACTAAACCTAACCCTAACTCTAAGCCTTACAATGATCCTAACCCTCACCCTAATACTAACCCTAAATCTAACTATAAACCTAAACCTAACCCTAACTCTAACCTTAACCCTAAATCTAACCCTAACTCTAACACTAACTCTAACCCTAATTCTAATCCTAACCATAGCTCTAACCCTAACCCTAACCAAAGTCTAACTCTAACTCTAACCCTAACTTTAATCTTAACCCTACCCCTAACCCTAACTCTAACTCTAACCCTAATCCTAACCCTAACTCTAACTGTAATCCTAACCCAAACCCTAAACCTAACCCTAGCCCTATTCCCTGGCCATCCAACAGCACTCACCACCCCCCACCCCCACCGTTGGTTCAGCCTCTGCTGGCCATCTCATTGACAAATACACCTTTACACACAGAGGGAGCTGGAAGGTAAAGATGTTGAGCATGAGGAACCAACAGTGTTGCCATGACCCAGTGCTGTGTGTGAACACTGTTCCCCTCCTTCTGGATGGTGCTGTCAGCTCTCAACACAGACCCCCATTCATTGAGCCTCATCTGTGGTCATGGATTAATGCTAGATAACGTAACAATGCATTTAACATCTTTACAGAGAGCTGATAACTGTATGTAAGGTTAAAGGACAAGCATAAAGTACGAGTCATCTGCAATCCAATGTCAGCCATGGCAACAAGCTGTCCTCCCACCTTGTCTTAGTTTATTTCCTGTTCCACACCTGGGCTAAAGGGAGCCTGCTGCCATTGGAACCAATTGGCTCTGGATGCCTGGTTGTGTCCAGATGGGTCACACATGCCAAGGGTCATCTTGCCAAGCTGACCTTCCTCAGTTTGATCATTGTCAGGGTCAGAGAGAGGTCAAGCAGGGTGGAGACAAAAAGCCCAGCCACCTCCACACTGCCCTGATTGGGAAGGGGCCTGTGGATATGTGGTTCCACCTCTCACGGGGTATCCCCTGGGGTGAGCACGGACATAACAACTGATAGAGGGACACAGAAGGTAGTTAATGTGGTGAGTTTGATCAGATAGAGTGAGAAAACCTGTAGTACAAAAGCCTCCAAAAAAACTCAACAAGGTCGGGCCGAGCCAATAACACTTCAGATTCAGACCAGATTTGTTTATTAATGATGCAAAGATTTAGATTTAGATTTGATTAATTGTGGTCACATGTAGCTAAGTACAGTGAAAAGTTTTGTTTTGTGAGCAGTACAGGCAGATCATGACAAACAAGGACATACAGATCATTGGGTGCTTAGACAGAGTGAGGCAGACAGGGTTAGGGCAAAAGTGAACCATGACTGTGTGAAGAATTTGTTTGTATTTAGTTCCTGCAAAATGATCCTTCTGTCATCACCAAAATAAACCATCTGGCCAATGACCTACAGCCTGTGGGATCTTCCTATGTTTTAGTTGAGAATTGATTGGTGTATTAACACAGGACTGCATTTCAATGGGACTTCCTGAAGTTGTCAATGCTAATGTGCTGTACATTCTGCCTTCTTCCCTGAATCAGCGAAACCATTTACTTGATACACAAGCATAACTTTCAGATGTTGTCCAATAAAATTTACCTTCTCAAAGTGTCAGACGTGTACATGAATATATTATGGTAGTTTCATACTGTGGCAAAGTCTCTGTACTTCATTAAAACAGCTTTGGTGTGAGCTGCAAGATTTGACCACCCGGTTGGGAGGTTAGCGAGTACAAAATGAGTCATCAGAACATACGAGTATGGGAAAATAGGAGCAGGAGTAGGCCATTCAGCCCTTCGATCCTGCTCTACCATTCAATTTGAGCACCATTTTCCTGCTCCATTTTTCAACATGACGTTAACTGTCTTGGCTAAACCTTGCTGGAAAACCGCCAGCACCCATGACAATGTATTCTCAAGACTGGAGACGGCTGCAGAGGAAAGAAACATTATCCAGAAGTCAGCTGCTCACTGTGGAATGCTGAGTTGTATTTCGAGCGGGTGAAGGAAGTGTGTGGAAAGGAGACAACCAGTTAGCAGAATGGAGCAACCCGGCTCTACAGTTCAGCATCAGCGAGAATTCAGGGGCTTTTCTGCTCGATTCCACAGCAGCAGCAGCAAAGCAACACAGCAAGCATCCATTATTTAGCAGCTAGTTAGGATTCTGTGAGATAATTTGCTTTGTTGACTCAACAGGGAGAGTATTTTACCCACTCCGCAAAACCATAAGTTTGCACATGTGTGGAGTTTGCACATTCTCCCCGTGTCTGTGATGGTTTCCTCTGGGTGCTCCGGTTTCTTCCCACAGTCCAAAGATGTACAGGTCAGGTAGATTGGCCATGGGAAATTGTCCCATAGTGTCCAGGGAAGAGCAGGCTGGATGGGCTTAGCCATAGGAAATACAGGGTTACAGGGATAGAATAGGGCTGTGGGTCCAGGTGGGATGACCTTTAGAGGGTTGGTGTGGGCTTGATGAGGCTGAATGGCCTGCTTCCACACTATAGGGATTCTACGATAAGACTTAGGAACTGAAGTAGATCATTCAGCCCATCAAGTCTACTCTGTCATGGCTGATCTGATCATCCTCAACTCAATTTTCCCGCCTTTTCTCCATAAGCCTTGATTTCCTTCCTGATTAAAAACCTGTCCGTCTCAGCTTTGAACATGCTTAACAACCCAGCCTCTCCAACAGATTCCCTACGCTCTGAAATAAGGAATTCATCCTCATCTCTGCCTTAAATGGGCAACCCTTTAGATTACCTACAGTGTGGAAACAGGCCCTTTCACCCACACTAACCCTCCGAAGGGTAACCCACCCAGACCCATTTCCCTCTGACTAATGCGCCTAACACTATGGGGTAATTTAGCATGGCCAATTCACCTGCCCTGCACATCTTTGGACTGTGGGAGGAAACTGGAGCACCCGGAGGAAACCCACGCAGACACAGGGAGAATGTGCAAACTCCATACAGACAGTCACCCGAGGCTGGAATCGAACCCAGGTCCCTGGTGCTGTGAGGCAGCAGTGCTAACCACTGAGCTACCGTGCTGCTTTATTCTGAGATAATTCCCTCTGGTCCTAGACATTCCTACAAGGGCAAACAGCCTCTCTACACCTACCCTGTCAAGTCCCCCTAAGAATCATGTTTGTTTCATTCTTCTAAACTCCAATGAGTACAGACCCAACTTACTTGAGCTCTCTCAGTAAAATAAAACTCTCCATATGTGGGATCAGCCAAGTGAACCTTCTCTGGGCTGCCTCCAATGCTAGTGTATCTTTCCTTAGATATAGGGACCCCAAAACTGTTCACAGTATTCCAACTGTGGTCTGACTAGTGTCCTGAATGGTTTTAGTCAGACCTCCTCTATTCTCTTCAAAACAGAAGTCAGCATTCAAATGGCCTTCCCTATTACTGAGGAATTTGGATGCTTGCTTTTTGTGATTCATTCCTTAGGACCCACAATCCCTCTGTTCTGTAATAATATTCACCTCCGCTGTTCCTCCTGCCAAAGTGCATAACCTCTCACATTTCCTCACAGTATATTCCATCGGCTAAGTTTTTGTTCACTCACTGAACCTGTCCATATTCCTATACAGACTAAATATCTCATCCTCACCACTTGCCTTCCCAGCTAATTTGGTGTCATTTACAAACCTGGCAACAGTGCACTCACTTTCACCCTCCAATTCATGAACAGAACTCTATACCCTCTACTCCAGGGAGCTGTAGACATTTGATTGCTGGGTATATCCAAATTAGAGACTGATAGATGTCCTGCTACAAAGGGGATTAATGGAAATGGGGATAGCATGGGATAGTTGAGGTAGAAGATCAGCTGGGATCTGATAGAACATAGAACATTACAGCGCAGTCCAGGCCCTTCGGCCCTCGATGTTGTGCCCACCTACGAAACCAATCTGAAGCCCATCTAGCCTACATTATTCCATTGTCATCTATTTTAATCCAATGACCATTTAAATGCCCCTAAATTTGGCGAGTTTACTACTCTTACAGGCACTCCGTTCCATGCCCCTACTACTCTCTGAGTAAAGAAACTCCCTCTGACATCTGTCCTATATCTATCACCCCTCAATTTAAAAATATGTCCCCTCATGCTCGCCATCACCATACTTGGAAAAAGGCTTTCCCTGTCCACTCTATCTAACCCTCTGATTATCTTACATGTCTCTATTAAGGCACCTCTCAACCTTCTTCTCTCTAACAAAAACAGCCTCAAGTCCCTCAGCCTTTCCTCATAAGACCTTCCCTCTATACCAAGCAACATCCTAGTAAATCTCCTCTGAACCCTTTCCAAAGCTTCCACATCCTTCCTATATTGTGGCGACCAGAACTGTACGCAATACTCCAAGTGCAGCCGTACCAGAGTTTTGCACAGCTGCAGCATGACCTTATGGCTCTGAAATTCAATCCATCTACCAATAAAAGTGAACACACCTTCTTTACAACCCTATCAACCTGGTGGCAACTTTCAGGGATCTATGTATATGGACAATGAGATTTCTCTGCTCATCTACACTACCAAGAATCTTACTATTAGCCCAATATTCTATATTCCTGTTGCTCCTTCCAGAGTGAATCACCTCATATTTTTCCATTTTAACTTAATTTGCCAACTCTCAGCCCAGCTCTGCAGCTTATCTATGTCAAAGGGTTATCTCTGGTAGGTTGGTAAAGCTGAGACCATATAACCTACACCTGTCCCTATATTGCTGTTTATATTCCATTATGTTTAATAATATTTTAAACTGCAATCTGTCTGGAGGTGAAAGCATTACTACGCAGGAAACATGTTGGACTGGACGTGTGTCCCACAAGAGACAGGTGAGTATCTGGCCTGAACATTACCTAATGTCACCCACAACTTCAGGGAACTAGACTAATAGAACTGTATGACACTACGTGATTTATTTTCTTTTCTATACATCCGGAGACACCCTTCCACACCACTGACTATGTTTTTCCAACAAATGGCCTATGTTTCTTCTTTTTGTTTACCCTCTACCACTAATTAGCCCTGTTTCTGATTTCAATTACCAAAGCAAAGTCCATAAAAGCCAGTGGAATGACACCCAAAGTGAGGGAAAGATGGGAACCATTTGAGCTAAACCTCCCTTTATTGCATTTTCTAATTAAACTGGACTTGTTGGTCAGGTGTAGAACTACGCATACTGGAGTTCTCTGCAGCTCTGTTATTGTCACTTTTCCAATTCTCGCCCACTGCTCAGTGAGGAGTCATTCACAGGCACTAACCTCCCTCCCTGCACGGGTCATGTATTGTGTGTTAATAATCTGCGCAGAATTAAACTAATTACTGTGTTTTGTCCACGCACATTCCTTTGAACAAAACATTTGAATCGGTAACAGCAATGCAACTGTATCTCTCCCTCCTCTGGGGGCACTGGGGCCAATAGGTTCATCAGACTGACAGCTAGCTGGCTGACCCAGCACAGTCCACAAACTGAAGCTTGGAATATCCCCTTCTCCATGGATCTGTGTTAGAGAGTGTGGAGCCTTTACCCAGCTTCTCATGGCTTCCCGATATTGATTATCCTTGTCCACACATGGTCTGGCCTGATGTGGTACCCAGGGACTCAGCCCTTAGCCTGAGGGAAGCTTCATTCATGGAGCTACAGTCTCGGTGGGTCCAGCAAGCTCATTATGTTTTCAGTTAACAGGCTGTAGCTGCAGTAAATCTCCTTTCATCAGCCGACTTGGTAAGCCATGTTTGTGATATCAGGCAGGCCGTGTTGTCTGTGGGATTAGAGAGGTTTGAGAGCAGGGAGCAGAATGAACAATCGAAGAATAAGCAGAGACATGGAAGCAAATGTGCACACCAACTGCTGTGAGAATGGAATGGGAACATGATTAGATATCACTTACTGTTCTGAATTGTTACGTTTTGTGAAATGGGCAGCATGGGAGCCACATTACTCCACCAGCAGGAATCTAATGTGATTCCATTGCATTAATTGGCAGAGAATGTATCCCACATGTTCTACCCAGCAGTGCCTGCTGCTGAATGGCGTCAGCATCCAACTTTAAAGAGAGCCTTCAGGCTTTAAAGAGCCTCCAACTAGCAAGCCCAGTCCAATACACTCCATCAGCTGACTGACCGACTGGGCGTGAGGCTTCTTCAGAGAACCGGTCAGGCAAAGTGGTCCCTTTGGGTGGGATCAGCCTATCCTGCTGTCTGTGAGGAATTAAGTGCATGATTCCACAAGGCTGGTGAAAAATGAAATGATGTTGAACATCAAAAAGCAGGCAAAACTAAGGTAAGAGAGTAAATCTCTGAGAATTGAGGTCCTGATAAGCAGTAACAAAATCATGGAATCTGGAATAACTTCACTGGAGCTAAGAGGGAATGCAGACAGTGCTCACCCAGCTGATATTGGGAATGGCAGTAGTGTCCTGTCAGGGGAGATTGGTTTGAGTGAGCCTGTATTCACTTGAGTTTCAAATGATTACAGGGGAACCTGATTGAAATGGATAAAACCTGTAACAGAGCTGGACAGACTAGATACAGTGAGGATTTTCCCCTGGTTGAGGGAGATTGGAACCACTGGGCACAGTCTGAGGGGGATGTAGGGGACAGCATTTAGGACTGAGATGAGGAAACATTTCTTCACTCAGAGAGTGGTCAATCTGTGGAACTGTCTACCACAGAAGGCTGGGGAGAACGAGTTACGGAGTATATCCCGCAAAGATGTTGAGAGTTTTTTTTAGATTTTAAGGAGGTCAAGGTTATGCAGAGAAAACAGGAATATGTGTATGATCAGCCAAGGGATCATACAGAATGGGAAAGTAGGCTCAAAAGGCCGAATGGCCTGTTCCTACTCCTAGTGTCTATACAACCACAATTTATCCATCTCTTTGTAACTGCAATTTGGTTTGGTCATTACTTATTGGATACAGTTGAATTGTTGCAGGGATTCTGCGTGACATGTGGCAAGAAATGAAGGGTAACAAAGCAATTTAGTCACCTGTGTTTCTATGATACTGAATAGAATTGGATATAAAGTGGGGAATATATAATATTGTGCTTTGTTAGTGAAACAGTTACTGCAAAATACAGGATTGGATGAGGCGGGAGCTTACAGAGTGCAATATTATTCATCAATGGACAAAGCCAGGACTCTACACAACTCAATTTAATTGTCAATTGGACAATTTGAGAAGGCCTATAAACTCAATATAATTCCTAATGACAGAATGATGGGGGGGTTACAGAATATTAAAAATAAAGTTCAATTGAACCTAGAAGGATTGGAGGGTTGAGAGCACACAATTTGTTTCTCAATGGGCACGACGGGTGGAATCCATAAAAGTAATTTTATTTTCAGTTGGATAGCCAATATTCCATCAAATCTTTGACAGCAGTGGGACAGCTGTATATCAAGAGAGCCACCTCTACTTTGGTAATGCTATGCAGAGCTTTATGCTTGGCTGCACTGTTGTGTATTAGACAAATGTATGAAATCATAATGTACATATTATAAGTACAAGGTAAAAACAATGACTGCAGATGCTGGAAACCAGATTCTGGATTAGTGGTGCTGGAAGAGCACAGCAGTTCAGGCAGCATCCAAGGAGCAGCGAAATCGACGTTTCGAGCAAAGGTCCTTCCTGAAACGTCGATTTCGAAGCTCCTTGGATGCTGCCTGAACTGCTGTGCTCTTCCAGCACCACTAATCCAGAATATTATAAGTACACCCTGATTTGTCCATTGTTTTGTGAGTACTGAGGCAGCTCCATCATTTCAGCAATGCTTTCTTTCTGATTTTCCTGTATTCCCTCCCACTGCAAGACCTCTTTTAAGCAGGGCCAATTCACAATCGAAAGGAACTGTCCTTTCCACTTTGGAATAAAAAGGCTTCATTCAGAACCTGGACACATAATCTGGACTGACAGTAAACGCTAGAAGAACCAGTCATTAATTGTACATAGGGGTCTTCTCTGCAGGTGGTTACCATATTGTTTTATCCTGTAATCAGGTGTTGTGAAACTTGAAAGGGTTCAGAAAAGATTTACAAGGATGTTGCCAGGGTTGGAGGACCTGAGCTACAGGGAGAGGCTGAACAGGCTCGGGCTGTTTTCCCTGGAGCGTCGGAGGCTGAGGGGTGACCTTATAGAGGTTTATAAAATTATGAGGGGCATGGATAGGGTAAATAGACAAGGTCTTTTCCCTGGGGTCAGGGAGTCCAGAACTAGAGGGAATAGGTTTAGGGTGAGAGGGGAAAGATATAAAAAAGACCTAAGGGGCAACCTTTTCACACAGAGGGTGGTACGTGTATGGAATGAGCTGCCAGAGGAAGTGGTGGAGGCTGGTACAATTGCAACATTTAAGAGGCATTTGGATGGGTATATGAATAGGAAGGGTTTGGAGGGATATGGGCGGGGTGCTGGCAGGTGGGACTAGATTGGGTTGGGATATCTGGTCGGCATGGACGGGTTGGACCGAAGGGTCTGTTTCCATGCTGTACATCTCTATGATTCTATGACTCTAAGTAATTTATTTCATGTGAAGTTATTGAAGGTGAAGTACATTGACATAAAAAATCCCATGACATTATTTCAAAGATCTACTGATCAATATCAACTCCTTAATACCAGTCTAAAACAGACCATCTGGTCATTATCATAGAATCCCTACAGTGTGGAAGTAGGCTATTCAGTCCATACTGACCTTCTGAAAAGCATCCCACCCAGACCCATTTCCCTATCCTATAACTCAGCATTTCCCATGGCCAATCTACCTAAACCACACACTTTTGGGCTGTGGGAGGAAACCCAGGCAGACACAGGGAGAATGTGCAAACTCCACACGGACAGTCGTCCAAGGGTAGGATTGAACTTGTGTCCCTTATGCTGCGAGACAGTAGTGCTAACCACAGAGCGACCATGCCACTCCATTATCACATATCACCCTGTCATTTGTGGGAGCTTGCTCTGCCCAAGTTAGCCAGAGTATTTCCCACACTACGACAGTGACAATGCTTCACAATTATTTCATTGGCTGTAAAATTAAGTTAGTGTTGGAGTAAATCCGTTTCCCTGTTCACCCACAGCATGGCCACAAAGAGCATAAGGAACTATGTCTGTCTAAGCCACAACAGAAACTACCCAGAGTGCCTCAGCCTTGACCAAACAGGCTAACCAAGACACTGTGCAGCCAATGGATGAAGACTGAGCCACTTCCAGACTGGGGAATACACTTCCCTAGACAGCCTGACCCTGATGAAGGGCATTTGCCCGAAACGTCGATTTCGCTGCTCCTCGGATGCTGCCTGAACTGCTGTGCTCTTCCAGCACCACTCTGATCCAGAATCTGGTTTCCAGCACCTGCAGTCATTGTTTTTACCTCAGAGACTTCCTCACCCTCTGTAAGCACAACTGCTCCCAAAGCCCTAAGGGCAGCCTGACTCCTCACACATACTGGAACTCCACAAAGGATGCTCAGACTGAAAGGCACCAAGTTACCTCGCTTACTGACTAACCACAATGGAAACCCATTGATGTCAGAATGGGAAACATTAGCACCTATTCTCACAGAGGATCAGAATCTCCTAACTCAATCACAGACTAATTGCTGCTACTGGATGGCTGATTGTCCTCCCATTGATTGTGTTTTACTTTTGATTGTTCTGTAATTCGGTAATTTTGATCTACCCGATCACTATACCCCTATAAATCTGCCTGGGCCCACTGCTAGAGGTAAGAGACCGCTTGGTCTACCTGTACAGACTGTCAGCTCTGTATCAGCCTATTCAATTTCTCTTCCAGTGATATCACTTGTAATAAACAGCTTGTCAATTTCACCCGATCTGCACTTGTATGGTCTCCGTTCAATTGGGTATTTTCTCTCAGAGTTAGGATACATTTTTCTGTGTGGCATAACATAATCCCTTCTGGCACTGTACCACGTTGGGTTGGTTTTTACTCTACATTGTGAAAGGTGCTATATAAAGGTGGATATTTTCCCCCTTGAACCTGGGAAGATTTGCAGCCAGCACCTTTTGTGTATGATACATACTGCCAGTGTCAGAAACTCCAGTCCCATTTTCTTACCTTGTTACAGTCACGTCTCTTTCCAACAAAAAGTTCCAGCAAAAAGAGTAAACATTGGAGACCAGCAAGAGATTTTCGACTTAACAGCCAGCAGCTTAAGATGCCCCTGTGGAAACGGGTGTCACAGTGAAAGAAAGATGCACGATATAGCAGTCAGGTTCCTGGTACTGAAGGGCACAATAATAAAGTAAAACAGCAGTAAAATGACCAAGCAACAGATCTACCAGCATGGCAGAATGGCAAACTGAATTTGTATCAGATCACCTGCATCTCTTTCTCAACTGTTCACTTCTTTTAGACTCGGTTGGGCTGAGGAACCCCATACTGTACAGTCAGAAATCATGGCAGGAGTGGAAGATTATCATGTGAGAATGGCCTCATTGTTGCTTTGAGGGCTGGTTACCCTTCCAAGTGTTATTGTTAACATGTTGGTTAGTACATTTGCACTAGTCTCTATGTACGGCTGTTTAAACAAACACGTTAATGTAGCATTTTAATAGGTTAAGCTGTGGGTAAAATTAGTGAGAGAAAAGGTTAACTCTTTAGTAAAGCTTTCATAGAACATAGAACATAGTACAGCATAGTACAGGCCTTTCGGCCCATGATGTTGTACTGAGCATTTATCTTAATCTAAAATCAACCCAACCTACACACCCCTCAATTTACCACTTAAATGTCCCTAATGTCTCTGACTCTACTACCACTGTTGGCAGTGCATTCCACACACTCACCACTCTCTGTGTAAGGAACCTACCTCTGACATCTCCCCTAAATCTTCCTCCAATCACCTTAAAACCACAGTGATAGACATTTCCACCTTGGGAAAAAGTCTTTGGCTATTCACTCTCTCTAAGCCTCTCATCATCCTGTACACCTCTACCAAGTCTCCTCTCTTCCTTCTTCTCTCCAGTGTGAAAAGTCCTAGCTCCCTCAACCTCTCTTCATAAGACATGCCCCTCCAGTCCAGGCAAGCATCCTGGTAAATCTCCCTCTCTAAAGCATCTACCTCCTTCCTATAATGAGGCGAGCAGAACTGGACACAATATTCCAAGTGTGGTCTAACCATACTTTTATAGAGCTGCAGCAAAACCTCACAGCTCTTAAACTCAGTCCCCTTGTTCATAAAAGCCAAACTTTCACATGATTAATTTCTAAATCTCAGTTTTTTTCTGCAGTTATGACTGACATGCATTTCGTGAAACCTCCCAACAGCCCAAGGAAATTACCATCTCTTTGAAATCAGGAAGATCCCAGGCTTAATTTCTGTCCTATTTAGAGTTAATGTGAAGGTGTCCGTGTTGGGCTGGGGTGGACAAAGTCAGAAATCACATGACACCAGGTTACAGCCCAACAGGTTTATTTTAAATCACAAGCTTTCAGAGCGCTGCTCCTTCATCAGGTGACGTCATGTGACATCCACCTCTTTTAGAGTCAGCTGACCTATGCTAAGATAAAAATTGGTCTCAATGGCCTTAGAATAAGGAAGGATTAAATTAAGGCCCCTGCTCCTGATTGCTTTACAGTAATCTCTTCTGGTTTAGTGTTAGGTCAGTTTTCATTCTACATCGACAGAGTTTGTTCACATTCAGAAAGATTTGTAGCTCAGGTAGTGACTCAGCCCATTGTGATTGGTCCAGCCCTTTGAAAGAGCTGTCCACACCCACCTCGTCCCTTCCCCATGATCTTGCAGTGTTTTCCATTTTGGATACTTACCAGTTTCCAATTGAATCTGCTTCCACCATCCTGTGGGGGCAGCACCTTCCAGGCCACAATAATCTACTGCATAATAAAGGCTTCTCCTGATTTCACCTCTAGCTCTTTCACCATCAACTTACTTCTATTAAATTTGATGGACATGAAAGCAGGAGAAATGCAAACTGGCCGTTGACTCTCAATCACACGTTTGGCCTTACAGCATAATCAATATAATGTCTAAAGGTGAGGTAAAGATTACAGGGATCATAGGACTTAGGAACAGAAAGAGACCTTTTGGCCCCTTGAGCATGCTGTACCATTCATATGGTCATCTGGTTGTGTTGTCACCTCCAATTTCCTGTCTGCCTCACCCACAATACCGTTGCCTCCCTCATCTTTTTACCTTGAATACATTCTGTGTCCCAGCCTCCACTGCTCTCTGGGAGAGAGGATTCCACAGACCAACACTTATCTGTAAGAAAGTGTTCCTCCTCATCCCCTCATTAGAACAGTGACCTCTTATCATGAAAGTTCTAGCCTCCTCCACAAGAGGAAATATCTTCCTGGTGTCTGCCCCAACCAGGCCCCTCACGATCAGTTATGTCACATTAAGATCACCTCTTATCCTGCTAAACTCCACCTTAATCTGTACAGCTTTTCTTCATGAGATAACCCTTTCATCACAGGATGAGTCAAGCGAACCTTCTCTGAATTGCTTCCAAAGCAGTTGTATCTCTTTTCAAATAAAAAGATCTGTTGTCTGTATATAAAGAAATGACTCCCAGTCCTAGATGTCTCACCGTTGCCATCCCTCAGCGATATTTCAAAGCATTGACCAGGAGTTCTCCCTCGTGACCTTTGTCAATATTTATCTAACCAATATCACTAATAAGTTATCTGGTTATTTATCTCATTGTGGTTTGAATGGGGCTGCTGTGAGCGACTGCTTGCTGTGTTTTCTACTTTACAACAGTGACTGCACATCAGGCAGTTCTCATTGGCTACAGAGCACTTATGAAGGCTTTCAGCTGGGAAAGGAGAGTTTTTTTTCCCTTTTTAATGTTAATTCAGACCTGAGCAGTGCAGGAGCCAATTCATTCCCGGGAGGTTGGAGCTGTTGGGAATAAACCCTGGAGCTCAGCTCCATCTTCAGCTGTCCGCTGGCATCTCTCTAACTCCAGCCTGCCCACAACATGGAGGCATCCTCTGGTTAATCACAAACACCATCCTGGCTGACGGCGACCACGTTGTGTTATTCTGCCTCATGGTCCTTGCCCTTTCCCCTTGTACGACTCGGGAAGAAAACCTACTCCATTCTTTTTTTATCAATTTACGCGGTTAAGTCATTTGATTTATAATTACTTTGGTGAGTGAGGGCTTTTGTCTTGCGGACTGATTGCCCCTCAGTTCCCCAGAGAAGCTGATGTAGCTCTGTAGTCATGAAAAGACTGTGAGAGTGCATTCTCAAATTTGGCACAAACTGCTCCGAGCTGATGTTTTAAATGCACATTACATGCTCCGAGCCACTCACTTATCAGAGTTGTCCTGAAGGGTCCCTTTTCATCTACAGTCAGCCTGTCACTGGCCTCCTCCTCCACAGCTTTTAATTCTCCCTCTTGGCTTAAATTAAGCTGAAGGTGAATAAATACCTGCCACACTTGCTAATATTGCAGAGGCTTGTCTAGAATATGCATTCGCTGACCTCATTCAACAAGATTCACACACACCTCTGAATACTGATGAGTTAGTTGCTGGGAGATTACAGCTGCAGTAAAGATGACCTCTGGATTGTGAATTGAGCAAACTCAGTTAATAAGCATCTGCTAAAGGAGAAATCATCAAAACCAGCACCGACTGCCTGTGTGAAATTAGCTTGGGGTAATCTCGGCAAAATTCCTGGTGGGCATGGACCCACCAAACTAAACGGTCTCTCGCTCAGCACTAACTGCTCATGATTAGCAACCCCACTAGGATGAGGAGAGCAGAGCCTGAAGGAAACATGTAATAGATTGAGCTGTAAGGGACAGTGTTCCAAGATGGGAATGAATGTCTATGCGTAGAATGAGCTTTAATGTGTACCTAGTCTGCACTGTAGGGGTTGCTAGCTCAGTTAGTTAAATGGTTAATGTATGTTTTAGTACAAAGTCACTCAGTATTTCTGCTGAGTTAGACTTGGCCCCTGTCTCTTTGGCTTGTCCTAAGCTTGGTGTGGAGTGCTGCAAGGATTAATTGTTATGTCCATGGTCCCTATAGTGGCTCTTGACTGTTAACATTTCAGCTTAACACGTTCCTGGGGACAGCCTAATGGATCAATGGGGAACATAAGGAATAGGAACTGCAGGAGGCCATTCAGCCCTTCTGCCATTCTGTAAGATCATGGCTCATCAAGCCTAGTGTGAGGACATGGCAGGGTAGTATTATTGTTAATCTAGAGACCCAGGGAATGTTCTGGAGACCCAGGTTTGAATTTTGCCATGGCAGATTGTGGAAGGAAGAAGCTAATAATGACCATGCTCCATTGTCATAAAAACCCATCTGATTCACAAATGCCATTTAGGAAGGAAATCTGCCATCCTTACCTGGCCTGACCTACATGTGACTGAGATGCACAGAGATGAGAAATCTGCCAACTCAGCATTGACTCGATTTATGACACAATTTCCATCCAAAGACAAACCATTCTCTGAAATTCCTCATCCTCATCTTAAGTTAATGACCCCTTATTTTGAAACTGTCTCCCCTAGTCCTAGACTCTGCCACAAAGGAAAGGCATTTGTTCAGTATTTCTGCTGTCAAGTACCCTCAGAATCTCATATACTTCAATAAAACGTACTCTTCTGAACAAAAAAACTGCACAGATCAACCTACTCAAACTATCCTCATAATAAACCCCGGGAGGGTTTGATGGGGCCATAGTAGAGGGAGCTTTACTCTGTATCTAACCTTGTACTGTCCCTGTCCTGGGATGTTTTGAAGGGGATGGAGTAGAGGCAGCTTTACACTGTATCTAACCCCATGCTGTCCCAGTCCTGGGAGTGTTTGAGGGACAGTGTAGTGGGACTTTTACTCTGTATTTAACCCTGTGCTGTCCTGTCCTGGCAGTGTTTGATGGGGGATCATGTACAGGGAGCTTTACTCTGTATCCAAACCCATGGTCTTCCTGTCCTGGGAGTGTTTGATGGGCCTCAGTATAGAGGGAGCTTTACTCTATATCTAACCCCGTACTGTGTCTGTCCTGGGAGTGTTTGATGGGGACAGTGTAGAGAGAGCTTTACTCTGTATCTAACCCTGTGCTGTATTTGGCTTGTGTACAGTTTAGTGCTTGTTTGTTTGCTGTGGTCGAGTGCCCAGTGCAGGATACATGGGATCGAGTCCAGAGCCACAGCAGGCCCACGCATTTTGAGTGGAAATACTTTTGTAATATTAAATGGGTGTAAAATTACTTGCTTGTGTGGGAGCTGATGTTGTGAAGTTAACTGTCTGAGGAGCTCCAAGTTTTCTTTATGAAGCAGACTATGTGAGCTAGAAAAGCAGTGAATCTGTCAATAGCCAAGGCTGGGGATATTTGTGGACAGCTTGCTGTTGTCTCTTGTCATTGAGTTTTACTTGATAGGTCCTGAACTCTCCAAGTCTGGAGAAGCGTGCCAGCAATACTCAAACATTGAATCGTCATTTTTTAAATCTTCCCACTGATAGGCCATCTGTATCTTGGCAACTCTTGGGTTGTCTTATCGCCAGCTCTATGGGGCTGCTCTGTGTCTCATTTCAAAAAGGGCAAAAAACAGACTTCCTTCAGTCCATCCTCCGGCAAATCACAGAGTCTTCAAATCCAACCTTGCAATCTGCTATTTCTCCTTAACATCACAGAATGTGCAGCACAGAAAACATATACTGGGACCATCAATTTGCCCAGCTATTTCTCCATGTACCATATAATTGACCTAGTCTGATCCCACTCTCCTGCTTACCCTCATAAATTTTAATATTTCTTATTCTAAATGGCTTCTAAAAGTACTTACAGACCTTTGTTTCAATTATTCCCTGGTGTACCTCTCCTTCCAACTCCAGGCCTCGTTTTGCAACACAGTACTTGATTGTTTGATGTACTTCCCCCTCCCTTCCTCCAGCATACAGCAGAATGTCCCTTTTGGAGGAGACAGGGAGACAGAGAGAGTCTCCAGGATGAGGAGTAATCACCTTGACATCAGAGTGAGGACCTCTCACACACAAAGTGTGGAGTGGTATCTGCTGGGGATCCATTCATTGTTTTAGATCTGGGAACAATAGATTATGGTCGAGAGCGTGGTGCTGGAAAAGCAATATCTGAGGAGCAGGAGAGTGGATGTTTCAGGCATAAGACATTCACCATTCCTGATGAAAAGCTTATGCCCAAAACATCGATTCTTCTGCTCCACAGACGCTGCCTGACCTGCTGTGCTTTTCCAGCACCACGCTCTCAACTCTGATCTCCAGCATCTGCAGTCCTCACTTTCTCCTAATGATAGCTTATGGCCAGACAATAGAATTTAGATTAGATTACTTACAGCGTGGAAACAGGCCCTTCGGCCCAACAAGTCCACACCGACCCGCCGAAGCGCAACCCACCCAGACCCATTACCCTACATTTACCTCTTCACCTAACACTACGGGCAATTTAGCATGGCCAATTCACCTAACCTGCACATCTTTGGATTGTGGGAGGAAACCGGAGCACCCGGAGGAAACCCACGCAGACACGGGGAGAATGTGCAAACTCCAAACAGAGAGTCGTATGAGGCAGGAATTGAACCCGGGTCTCTGGCGCTGTGAGGCAGTAGTACGAACCACTGTGCCGCCCATGTGTTATGTTCATTCACATGATGTGGGTGTCACTGGCCAGGCCAGTATTTATTACCCATCCCTAATTGTCCAGAGGGTAGTTAAGAGTCAACCACACTGCGGTGGGTCTGGAGTCACATGTAGGCCAGACCAGGTAAGGATGGCAGTTTCCTTCCCTAAAGGACATTCGTGACCCAGATGGGTTTTAATGACAATTGGCTGTGGTTATAGGTTGCCATGAGGTCAGTCATCTATTCCAGATCTTCATTAAATTCAAATTCCACCATCTACCTCAATGGGATTGAAACCCACATCCCCAGAAGGTTAGACTGTGGGTCTGGATCACTAACCCAGTGACATTACCACCACACCACCAACATGGTTAGCGGGCTACAGTGTTATGGACAAGGCCAGACCACTCGAAACATTCCTGGGCAGGCAACAAAGACCATACTTTTTCAATTCATTTTGGTAAATGTACAGTGAGAATTGCCCGGAATAAGCTAGCTAGGTTGATTACTAGGTTTTAAAACAGACAGAAATTTATTCACAAAATTATACAATGAAACACAAAGACCAGAATAAAGAATACCTACAGAACTCAGTCTATCCAAACTAGACTTAATTATGCTGTTCTGAATATACACAACAGTCCCACTTAGCTAACCCTCTTGAAAAACAATATAAATGAATGGAACAGATGCTTACAGGTTGAAATTAGAAGGGCAGAGAAACAGAGAGAGAGAGAGAGAGAGAGAGAGAGAGAGAGATTGTTTCCACATAGCTCACTGTTGAACTCCCAACTAGTTCTGAACTGAACTGCTCAGCTAGAGAGCTGACCACTTCCCTTTCATTATATAGGTCACTTCTAAAACATGACCACTTTGGCCTGAAGTCTGATCTGTTTACATTTAAACAAAAAGGCCTCTCAATACCCTTTAATCTCTGTACCAAACCAGTCTAATCAGCACCAGGAGTGGTTTATAACCCCTCTGAAAAACAAACAAGGACATAATATCTTTGAGAAAAGGAACAGCGTTTAGAAAAAAAGGAACCAGTTTTGTGACAACAGTAACTGGAGGGGTTTAAAATGAGTGGCAGAACAGACTCTAGGAGCCGAATGGCTTTCACCCATTCCAATGTTCCTTCTGTTCTATGTATGTTGTTTCATGTTCCCTACCTGCCTGCCAGTGTGGGTACAAGATGCATCTTAGATTTAGATTTAGACTTTCTTGTCACGTGCACTCAAATACAAAAACACAGGAGGAGAGTGAAAAGTTCTCAATGTTACCATACCGTGCCATTTTAGGTACAAGTACCCTGGTACAAAATCTTCAGAACAAGATGGAAAGAAATAAGAAACAATGTTAAAAGTTAAACTTGACAGTCACTCTGGTCCAGTGGGAAGAATTTTAACCTTCAATGGGTGGTGGAGCACTGACCTACTGGCAAAGTGATTCTCTTTCGGCTCCACGTCCATCGCTGAGCTCCCAGTGTAACCTCCACCTTCGAGTCTGACTGCTTCTGTCACTCAGTGAACCTGAGAAGGCTACCTGAGCAATCTGACTCGGCTGAGCTGGGGGACATTAGAAAGCTGGGTGAAATGCACCATTAACCTTGATGGGGGAAGAGAAGAGAGAGAGCAAAACATGCAGAGACCCTTGGATAGTAGATTAGATCATTTATAGAGACTCCATAATAGAGTGAATGTATACAGTTTCTGACAGGAGTGAACCAAAGCCTTGTGTCCATTTAAATCATCTTCTCTTCTGGGTATTCAGTAAAAAATGGAAAGGTCTGGAGGTGATTTTAGTCTCAATGCTAGCCTGAGCAGCAATCAATAACCCAAATCAAATGACATGCAGAAATGACCAAATCATCGAATATAGACTGAACATTATTATGTTGCAGCTCCTTAGCACTGTGTCCAGCTTCAACAATAATTTGCATTTGCAGCACCTTTAACAAAGTAAACCTTTCTGAGGAGTTTGCGGTAGCTCCATCAGACCATAATTGTACTCTGAGCCGATAAAGGAGATTCCAGCCAGCTCATCAAGTGAATTGTCAAACAGACTGTTTTAATTAGATTAGATTCCCTACAGTGTGGAAACAGGCCCTTCAGCCCAACAAATCCATACCGAACCTCCAAAGAGTAACTTAGCCAGACCCATTCCCCTATATTTACCCCTGAATAATGCACTTAACACTATGGGCAATTTCCCATGGCCAATTCACCTAACCTGCACATCTTTGGACTGTGGGAGGAAACCGGAGCACTGAGAGAAAACCCATGCAGACATGGGGAGAATGTGCAAACTCCACACAGGCAGTTGCCTGAGGTGGGAATTGAACCCAGATCCCTGGCACTTTGAGGCAGCAGTGCTAACCATTGAACCACCATGCCAGAACATCAATAGAGAAATAGTGAGTTGAAAACGTTTGGAGAGCAACACCATTGTTTAGAGTCCAGGCAGCTGAAGACATGACTATCTACAGTGGAGTGATTAAGATCTGTACAATTCTGGTCACTGAAACACAAGAGTCAAGCCCAGAGTAATACAGGGGAAAGACAGGCAGGTTAATTCCCAGGGTCAGAGGGACTGAGTTATGAAGAAAGGTTCAAGCAGCTGACTGATCGGGTCCTGCTAGAGATCAAAAATCAAAAATGTTCACCATATTCTTTACCATAACTCAACATGGCACACATTCTAGTAACAGGTGATTTCCAACCATAATGTGCTTCATCCAGGAGAATGGTCAATGCACATTTTGGTCCCTTTGCTTCAGGAGGGATGTAGTTGTATTGGAGACAGTTCAAAGATGTTCACTAGATTGAATCCAGAGATGAAGAGTTTGCCTTATGAAGAGAGATTGAGAAGTTTAGGCCTATACTCTCTGGGCTGCAGATGAATGAGAGGAGATCTAATTGAGGTCAATAAGATGATAAAGGGAATTGACAAAGTAGACGTTGAAAGGATGTTTCTTCATGTGTTATAATCAAGAATGAGAGGTCATTGCTATAGGAGAAGGGGTCGCAGAGGGTGGCCCAGTGGTTAGCACTGCTGCCTCACAGCACCAGGGACCCAGGTTTGATTCTAACCTCGGGTGACTGTCTGTGTGAGTTCCCCTCCCACTGTCTAAATAGGTGCAGGTTAGATAGGTTAGCCAAGGGAAATACAGGATTATGGGGATTGGGTGGGATGCTCCTCAGTATGGGCTGAATGACCTACTTCCACACGATAGGGATTCTATGATTTAAAATGGACATGAGAAGAAATTGTTTCTCTTAAGGGTTGTGAGTCTGGGGAATTCACTCCCCCCAGATTGAGATAGACGTGGGACACTGAGTAAATGTAAGGAGGCGATAGACAGGTGTTTAAAGAGTAATGTGCTGCCGAGCTCTGGAGAGTGGGCAGGAAAGTGGAGTTGAGGTCAGCCATGACGCTATTAAATGGCAGAGGAGTCTCGAGGGGCTGAATGGCCTCCTCCTGGTTCTTATATCCTGAACGATCACAGGATGAAAGGCAGACACAAAAATTCTCAATAATGTTTGGCTGACAGTTGATGACCAAGCTGAGTAGTGTTCCCCTCTGTGATTCCCTAACCCTGCTGTGTATCAGACACCAGGGTCCTACAGCCATTAAACCACTATTCCATGTCCCAAACTTCAAACAAGGGAGCTCCCAGATTAACGACAGTGGGTTTGAGGAGCAAGTTTCACATCTCCAACTCAAATCTGCCCATTTTAAGGGGGTGAAGTGGCTCCTTGAGGCAACTCAGTTCTGCCTTTAACTGTCAAAAGCCTTGGTTGAGGAGTTAATACAGGTATATGATATAAACATTGTGGAAGGCACAATATGTGGAATGTTCACTTAATCTCAGCCTTCAGAAGTTACCGTGATCAATTCAAGGTTCTGCTTGTGAGCTTTATGATCCTGTCTAAATCCCAAGTGTACATTAGAACCAAATAACTCAGTCCCAGGCATCACAATTCTGTACATACTGTGCCTCACCTCACTCCCTCTCTGCAGGTGTTTAGTGAATGGAATCTCTCTTTCACGCTGTCTAAGAGAATCCATCTCTGTGATCTGCTCCATCTGGGGCTTTTGATATTGAACTGGCATTTAACCCAATTGCAATACCTGAACCTCAGGGACAGATTCAGCAAGGAGCAGTCACATTCAAATCACCTTAATTTGCCACTGTGGTACAGAAGCCATTGTTTAGGTAAGACATGGGTGTGAGCATTAATGAGAGCTTCATCATCTAGGCAAGATGAAGGTGGAGGAGGGAAAAGAGTAGGAGAATCGACGTTTCGGGCATGACCCCTTCTTCAGGAATGAGGAAAGTGTGTCCAGCAGGCTAAGATAAAAGGTGGGGAGGAGGGACTTGGGCGAGGGGTGTTCGAAATGCAATAGGTGGAAGGAAGTTAAGGTGAGGGTGATAGGCCGGAGTGGGGGTGGGGGCGGAGAGGTCAGGAAGAAGATTGCAGGTTAGGAAGGTGGTGCTGAGTTTGAGGGTTGGGACTGAGACAAGGTGGGGGGAGGGGAAACGGGGAAACTGGAGAAATCTGAGTTCATCCCTTGTGGTTGGAGGGTTCCTAGGCAGGAGATGAGGCGCTCTTCCTCCAACCGTCGTGTTGCTATGGTCTGGCGATGGAGGAGTCCAAGGACCTGCTTGTCCTTGGTGGAATGGGGGGGAATGAAGTGTTGAGCCACGGGATGGTTGGGTTGGTTGGTCCGGGTGTCCCAGAGGTGTTCTCTGAAACGTTCCACAAGTAGGCGGCCTGTCTCCCCAATATAGAGGAGGCCACATCGGGTGCAGCGGATGCAGTAAATGATGTGTGTGGAGGTGCAGGTGAATTTGTGGCCGATATGGAAGGATCCCTTGGGGCCTTAGAGGGAAGTAAGGGGGGAGGTGTGGGCGCAGGTTTTGCATTTCTTGCGGTTGCAGGGGAAGGTGCCGGGAGTGGAGGTTGGGTTGGTAGGGGGTGTGGACCTGACGAGGGAGTCACGGGGGGAGTGGTCTTTTCGGAACGCTGATAGGGGAGGGAAGGGAAATATATCCCTGGTGTGGGGTCCGTTTGGAGGTGGTGGAAATGACGGCGGATGATACGATATATATGGAGGTTGGTGGGGTGGTGGGTGAGGACCAGTGGGGTTCTGTCCTGGTGGCACCCCCACTCCACCAAGGACATGCAGGTCCTTGGACTCCTCCATCGTCAGACCATAGCAACACGATGGTTGGAGGAAGAGCACCTCATCTTCCACCTAGGAACCCTCCAACCACAAGGGATGAACTCAGATTTCTCCAGTTTCCTCATTTCCCTTCCCCCCACCTTGTCTCAGTCAAATCCCTCGAACTCAGCACCGCCTTCCTAACCCTGCAATCTTCTTCCTGACCTCTCCGCCCCACCCCACTCCGGCCTATCACCCTCACCTTGACCTCCTTCCACCGATCACATTTCCAACGCCCCTCGCCCAAGTCCCTCCTCCCTACCTTTTATCTTAGCCTGCTGGACACACTTTCCTCATTCCTGAAGAAGGGGTCATGCCCGAAATGTCGATTCTCCTGTTCCTTGGATGCTGCCTGACCTGCTGCACTTTTCCAGCAACACATTTTCAGCTCTGATCTCCAGCATCTGCAGTCCTCACTTTCTCCTCGAGGGAAAAGAGTAGACTGGAGGAAACCCAAGAAGAGATTGCTAAAATTATCAAAGGATTTTAATTGTGTAAAATGGCAAAAGATGTTTCCAACTCAGAGGGGAGGTAAAACTGAGGACTTCAAGATAAGACAGTCACTAATAATGCCAAACAAAAACCAAAAGAACTGCCGATGCTGTACATCTGAGACAAAAACAGAAATTGCTGGACAAGCTCAGCAGGTCTGGCATCAGCAGTGGAGAAAAATCAGAGTTAATGTTTTAGGTTGAGTGACCTTTCCTCAGAACACTAATAATGCCAGCTGGAAATTAAACTAAATTGTCTTCAGCAGAAGAGTAGCGATAGTGTGCACGTTGTTCCCACGGGGACTGGCTCAGGTAAACACCTTGATGTATTGTGACGAAAGAAGAAAGGTATAGGCCGATTGAGAGATTGCGGGGGGGAGGAGGAGGAGGAGTGTAAACATTAGCACAAAGTAATGTGCCGAATGCCCTATTCTGTGTTATAGATTCTATCTCATCTGAACAACTGGAATTCCCACTGAAGCACTATTGGATGAGTGGATTGCTAGTGAGATCCTACAATGTTCTGTCAAGAGGAGATTAGATGGAGTGTTCAAAAAATTAAACCCCACCCTGTCCCACACCCTTCAGCCACATTTTCCCTGTGTCTGCATGGGTTTCCTTCCCACAGTCCAAAGCTGTGCAGGTTAGGTGGATTAGCCACGGGAAATGTCGGGTTACAGTGATTGGGTTGGATGCTCTTTGCAGGGTCAGTGTGGACTTATAGGCTGCTCCCTCACTGTAGGGGTTCTGTGATGAAAAACCTCAGATCACAGGGTCCGAGAGGAGATCCCTGATCATCATGTCAATCTGGGGATGAGGATGACAGGAAGAGAAATGACTGAAATAATATGACATAAAACTAACTTCTGAACTGACCTGTGTGAAGATCCAAAATTAAATGCACAATTTTCATCATATTCCTGTTCCCTATTAAGGCACATTTTAATGAGATTGGGACTGCGGCACAGAAACACCAGCCTTCAGCATTTTCCTCTGACACTCAGCGTTTGCTCTGTGCATCCACCCTTCGTAACACAAATGAGTGTAACTGCAGTGTTCCCTCACTGTTCCCAAGGTCAGCAGCTAATGAACTTCACACGTTCTTGAGCCAGTTCCATACTGTCCCCATTGGTGGCCCCAAACTGGGTCAATAGCTGCTGATAAAGACCAGTCACTACAAGAAAGAGAGGGAGGGCTTGATGCTGATCACTGCGTGATCCCTGCTCCTCTGTAAATAGAGTTTTGCTGCCTCATCTGCAGAAATTTTATTTGATTTTTTAATAGGACCCCGTAAAGAAAGACAAACCTTATATTTCTATAGCATCTTTCAAGGCTCCAGGATATACCACAGCTCTCTACAACCAGTGATGTGGTTTTATCGTGTAATCACTGTTTCAATACAGGAAAGTAGCAGTCAGTTTGCACACAGCAAGATCCCTTAGAGAGTAATGGGATAATGACCAGTTAATTTGTTTTCTACAATGTTGCTTGAGGGATAAAAATTGACTGAGGTATCAGGAAGAACTCACCTGATCTTTTCTAACACTGGCTGTGGGCTCTTTAATCGCCACCTGAGAGCGTAGGCAATGTCCCAGTTCAACATCCATCCAAAAGACTGCACCAACAGAAAACCAACATGACCCTAACAGAAAGAAAGGTTCTTAATCCAAAATGGTGATTCACAAGGTGAACTCCACCAGGACCAGGTTGAAGAATGAGCCTGGATCTTACAGAGCACTCTTAATGACTGCAGGATCTCCTGAACCACTTCAATAAGTTATCTTTGAAGGACTCCTCCATCGCCAGACCTTAGCAACACGACGGTTGGAGGAAGCGCGCCTCATCTTCCGCCTAGGAACCCTCCAACCACAAGGGATGAACTCAGATTTCTCCAGTTTCCTCATTTCCCCTCCCCCCACCTTGTCTCAGTCCCAACCCTTGAACTCAGCACCACCTTCCTAACCTGCAATCTTCTTCCTGACCTCTCCGCCCCCACCCCCACTCCGGCCTATCACCCTCACCTTAACCTCCTTCCACCTATTGCATTTCCAACGCCCCTCCCCCAAGTCCCTCCTCCCTACCTTTTATCTTAGCCTGCTGGACACACTTTCCTCATTCCTGAAGAAGGGCTCATGCCCGAAACGTCAATTCTCCTGTTCCTTGGATGCTGCCTGACCTGCTGCGCTTTTCCAGCAACACATTTTCAGTTCTGATCTCCAGCAGCTGCAGTCCTCACTTTCTCCGAGTATCTTTGAAGGTGTTCAATGTAGAAATGTGGCAAGTCAATATCCCCCACCACCATTATACCCAGAGAGTCACAGAATCATCGAATCATGCAGCACGGAAACAGACCCTTTGGTCCCAACCCATCCATGCCAACCATAATGCCAGAGTACATTAGTCCAGCCTACCTGCGCTTGGCCCATTTCCGTCCAAATATTTCTTATTCATGTACTTATCTAAATGTCTTTTAAATGGAGTAACTGTACCCACATCGTCTGGCAGTTCATTCCACACACGAACCACATTGTGACTCATGTCGTGTTTAAATCTTTCGCCTCTCACCTTAAAAATATACTCAGTATGCCTTCATGCAGGTGAGGAAAGCAGTCTGATATTCAATTCTTCAGATGGTGAATGGGACAAAAAGCTTCCGTCCTCTGACAAAACTGAAGGGCAGGGTTCAATCTCAAAGTGGGTTAGGGGCTGGTTTGGGCCAAATGCCGCATGAATTTATATTCCAGAGAATTCTGCAGATTAATTTCTAGATTCCTGACTTGTTTTAAAATTCAGATTTTCTTTGGTATCATACAATTTCTTTGAAATCAATCATTTCTAATAACGTTAGGCATGTACAGTAATGCTGAGAACAGTCTCCAATCAATATCGTCTACTTTGCAAAAGAATATTGGAGTCTATAATGCACTGTTGCTATTTCTTTCTTACATATTACAGTTATAAAAGAGTTCTCTGAATTTAATAGAATCCTTTTTATTATATTATGGAGTTGTTTGTATTTGCTATGCTGCTTCACAGTCTCTGTTATTTCATCTACACTTGAATAAAAATATAATCATAATGGAATAAATGAGGGAAGTCTTGAATGCAATCCAAGAGCTGTTCTTTCCTGCTCAATTTCTCACTAATATAGAAGTAAGAATTTCTTCACTCCATCACGATTTTTAATTTTCTTTCACAATGCTTTCTCCTGGCTTCCTTTTATAAGCCTCCATACCAGCTGTTAGTGTAGGACCGTCTGGTTATTGCTGGGCACCTTCTAGACCCCAAATAACCACACACACATATACACACTCACACACACATACACACTCACACACATATACACCCTCTCACACATATACACACTCACACATAT
The DNA here is from genome assembly GCF_047496795.1 of Chiloscyllium punctatum. Lineage (NCBI taxonomy): Eukaryota > Metazoa > Chordata > Chondrichthyes > Orectolobiformes > Hemiscylliidae > Chiloscyllium > Chiloscyllium punctatum. Next base: position 7,567,215 of record NC_092771.1, on the reverse strand, counting down.
ACACACTCACACATATATACACACTCACACATAAACAAACTCTCACATATATACACACTCACACACGCATATACACACTCACACACACATATACACACTCACACATATATACACACTCTTACACACATATATACACACACATATACACACTCTCACACACATATACACACTCTCACATGCATATACACCCTCTCACACATATACACACTCACACACATATACACCCTCTCACACATATACACACTCACACATATACACACTCACACATATATACACACTCACACATAAACAAACTCTCACATATATACACACTCACACACGCATATACACACTCACACACACATATACACACTCACACATATATACACACTCTTACACACATATATACACACACATATACACACTCTCACACACATATACACACTCTCACATGCATATACACCCTCTCACACATATACACACTCACACACATATACACCCTCTCACACATATACACACTCACACATATACACACTCACACATATATACACACTCACACATAAACAAACTCTCACATATATACACACTCACACACGCATATACACACTCACACACACATATACACACTCACACATATATACACACTCTTACACACATATATACACACACATATACACACTCACACACATATACACCCTCTCACACATATACACACTCACACATATACACACTCACACATATATACACACTCACACATAAACAAACTCTCACATATATACACACTCACACATGCATATACACACTCACACACACATATACACACTCACACATATATACGCACTCTTACACACATATATACACACACATATACACACTCTCACACACATATACACATTCTCACATGCATATACACCCTCTCACACATATACACACTCACACATATACACACTCACACATATATACACACTCACACATAAACAAACTCACACGCATATACACACACACACATACACACACACACACATATACACACTCTCACACACATATATACACACACATATACACACTCACACATATACACACTCACACATAAACACAGTCTCACACATAATCACACTCACACGCATATACACACTCACACATATACACACTCACACATATACACACTCACACACATATACACACTCACATGCATATACACACACATATACACACTCTCACATGCATATACATACTCACACATATATACACTCTCACAAACATATACACACTCACACATATATACACACTCACACATATACACACTCACACACACATATACACACTCACACACGCATATACACACTCTCACACACATAAACACACACACATATACACACTCACACATATATACACACTCACCCATATACACACTCACACATAAACATTCTCACACATAAACACACTCTCACATAAACACACTCACACATATACACACTCACACATAAACACACTCTCACACATATACACACTCTCACACATATGCACACTCACACATATACACACACACACATATACACACTCACACACACATATACACTCTTACGCATATACACACTCACACATATGCACACTCACACATAAACACACTCTCACACAAACACATTCTCACACAAACATACTCTCACACATATACACACTCACACATATACACACTCACGCATATACACACTCACACATAAACACACTCACACACATATACACACTCACACACATATACACACTCACACATATACACACTCACACATAAACACACTCACACATATATACACACTCACACATATACACACTCTCACACACATATACACACTCACACATATACACACTCACACATATATACACACTCACACATAAACAAACTCTCACATATATACACACTCACACACGCATATACACACTCACACTCACATATACACACTCACACATATATACACACTCACACATAAATAAACTCACGCATATACACACTCACACACACATACACACACTCACACACACATACACACACTCACACACATATACACACACATATACACACTCACACATATACACACTCACACATAAACACACTCACATGCATATACACACTCACACATAAACACACTCACACATATACACACTCACACATATACACACTCTCACAAACATATACACACTCACACACACATATACACACTCACACATATACACACTCACACACATATACACACTCACATGCATTTACACACACATATACACACTCTCACATGCATATACATACTCACACATATACACACTCTCACACACATATATACACTCTCACAAACATATACACACTCACACATATATACACTCACACAGGCATATACACACTCACACACAAATATACTCTCACACATATACACACTCACACATATATACACACTCACACATAAACACTCTCAGACATAAACACACTCTCACACATAAACACACTATCACACATAAACACACTCTCACACATATGCATACTAACACATATGCACACTCACACACACATATACACACTCACACACACATATACACACTCACGCATATACACACTCACACATATGCACACTCACACATAAACACACTCTCACACAAACACATTCTCACACAAACATACTCTCACACATACGCACACTCACACATACACACACTCACACACATATACACACACACATATATACACACTCACATATATATACACACTCACACACATATACACACTCACACATATACACACTCTCACATGCATATACACACTCACACATATACACACTCTCACACGCATATACACACTCACATATATACACACTCTCACATGCATATACACACTCACACACATATACACACTCTCACACACATATACACACTCACTACGCATATACACACTCACACATATACACACTCACACACATATACACACTCTCACACACATATACACACTCTCACGCATATACACACTCGCACGCATATACACACTCACACGCATAAACACACTCACGCATATACACACTCACACACATATACACACTCACACATATACACACTCACACATATACACACTCTCACATACATATACACACTCACACACACATATACACACTCACATGCATATACACACTCTCACAAACATATACACACTCACATGCATATACACACACATATACACACTCTCACATGCATATACATACTCACACATATACACACTCTCACACACATATATACACTCTCACAAACATATACACACTCACACATATATACACACTCACACATATACACACTCACACAGGCATATACACACTCTCACACACATAAACACACACATATACACACTCACACATATATACACACTCACACATAAACATTCTCACACATAAACACACTCACACACAAATATACTCTCACACATATACACACTCTCACACATAAACACACTCTCACACATAAACACACTCTCACATATATACACACTCACACATAAACACTCTCACACATAAACACACTCTCACACATAAACACACTCTCACACATAAACACACTCTCACACATATGCATACTAACACATATGCACACTCACACACACATATACACACTCACACACACATATACACACTCACGCATATACACACTCACACATATGCACACTCACACATAAACACACTCTCACACAAACATACTCTCACACATATGCACACTCACACATACACACACTCACACACATATACACACTCACACATATACACACTCTCACATGCATATACATACTCACACATATACACACTCTCACACGCATATACACACTCACATATATACACACTCTCACATGCATATACACACTCACACACATATACACACTCTCACACACATATACACACTCAGTACGCATATACACACTCACACATATACACACTCACACACATATACACACTCTCACACACATATACACACTCTCACGCATATACACACTCACACGCATATACACACTCACACATATATACACACTCACATATATATACACACTCACACACATATACACACTCACACATATACACACTCTCACATGCATATACACACTCACACATATACACACTCTCACACGCATATACACACTCACATATATACACACTCTCACATGCATATACACACTCACACACATATACACACTCTCACACACATATACACACTCACTACGCATATACACACTCACACATATACACACTCACACACATATACACACTCTCACACACATATACACACTCTCACGCATATACACACTCGCACGCATATACACACTCACACGCATAAACACACTCACGCATATACACACTCACGCATAAACACACTCACACATATACACACTCACACATATACACACTCTCACAAACATATACACACTCACACACACATATACACACTCACACATATACACACTCACACACATATACACACTCACATGCATATACACACACATATACACACTCTCACATGCATATACATACTCACACATATACACACTCTCACACACAAATATACACTCTCACAAACATATACACACTCACACATATATACACACTCACACATATACACACTCACACAGGCATATACACACTCTCACACACATAAACACACACATATACACACTCACACATATATACACACTCACACATATATACACTCACACAGGTATATACACACTCTCACACACATAAACACACACATATACACACTCACACATATATACACACTCACACATAAACACACTCACACATATACACACTCACACACAAATATACTCTCACACATATACACACTCACACATATATACACACTCACACATAAATATTCTCACACATAAACACACTCTCACACATAAACACACTATCACACATAAACACACTCTCACACATATGCATACTAACACATATGCACACTCACACACACATATACACACTCACACACACATATACACACTCACGCATATACACACTCACACATATGCACACTCACACATAAACACACTCTCACACAAACACATTCTCACACAAACATACTCTCACACATACGCACACTCACACATACACACACTCACACACATATACACACTCACACATATATACACACTCACATATATATACACACTCACACACATATACACACTCACACATATACACACTCTCACATGCATATACACACTCACACATATACACACTCTCACACGCATATACACACTCACACACACATATACACACTCACGCATATACACACTCACACATATGCACACTCACACATAAACACACTCTCACACAAACACATTCTCACACAAACATACTCTCACACATATGCACACTCACACATACACACACTCACACACATATACACACACACATATACACACTCTCACATGCATATACACACTCACACATATACACACTCTCACACGCATATACACACTCACATATATACACACTCTCACATGCATATACACACTCACACACATATACACACTCTCACACACATATACACACTCACTACGCATATACACACTCACACATATACACACTCACACACATATACACACTCTCACACACATATACACACTCTCACGCATATACACACTCACACGCATATACACACTCACACATATATACACACTCACATATATATACACACTCACACACATATACACACTCACACATATACACACTCTCACATGCATATACACACTCACACACATATACACACTCTCACACACATATACACACTCTCACGCATATACACACTCGCACGCATATACACACTCACACGCATAAACACACTCACGCATATACACACTCACACATAAACACACTCACACATATACACACTCACACATATACACACTCTCACAAACATATACACACTCACACACACATATACACACTCACACATATACACACTCACACACATATACACACTCACATGCATATACACACACATATACACACTCTCACATGCATATACATACTCACACATATACACACTCTCACACACATATATACACTCTCACAAACATATACACACTCACACATATATACACACTCACACATATACACACTCACACAGGCATATACACACTCTCACACACATAAACACACACATATACACACTCACACATATATACACACTCACACATATACACACTCACACAGGCATATACACACTCTCACACACATAAACACACTCACATATATACACACTCTCACATGCATATACACACTCACACACATATACACACTCTCACACACATATACACACTCACTACGCATATACACACTCACACATATACACACTCACACACATATACACACTCTCACACACATATACACACTCTCACGCATATACACACTCGCACGCATATACACACTCACACGCATAAACACACTCACGCATATACACACTCACACATAAACACACTCACACATATACACACTCACACATATACACACTCTCACAAACATATACACACTCACACACACATATACACACTCACACATATACACACTCACACACATATACACACTCACATGCATATACACACACATATACACACTCTCACATGCATATACATACTCACACATATACACACTCTCACACACATATATACACTCTCACAAACATATACACACTCACACATATATACACACTCACACATATACACACTCACACAGGCATATACACACTCTCACACACATAAACACACACATATACACACTCACACATATATACACACTCACACATAAACATTCTCACACATAAACACACTCACACACAAATATACTCTCACACATATACACCCTCACACATATATACACACTCACACATAAACACTCTCACACATAAACACACTCTCACACATAAACACACTATCACACATAAACACACTCTCACACATATGCATACTAACACATATGCACACTCACACACACATATACACACTCACACACACATATACACACTCACGCATATACACACTCACACCTATGCACACTCACACATAAACACACTCTCACACAAACACATTCTCACACAAACATACTCTCACACATATGCACACTCACACATACACACACTCACACACATATACACACTCACACATATACACACTCTCACAGGCATATACACACTCACACATATACACACTCTCACACGCATATACACACTCACATATATACACACTCTCACATGCATATACACACTCACACACATATACACACTCTCACACGCATATACACACTCACTACGCATATACACACTCACACATATACACACTCACACACATATACACACTCTCACACACATATACACACTCTCACGCATATACACACTCACACGCATATACACACTCTCACTCACATACACACATTCTCACATAAACACACTCTCACATAAACACACTCTCACATATACACACACACACATATACACACTCTCACACACATACACACACACATAAACACTCACACATATACACACTCTCTCACATACACATACACACTCTCTCACATAAACACTCTCTCACACACTCATATACACACACTCTCACTCACACATATACACTCACTCACACAAACATATACACTCACTCTCACACACATACACACTCACACACATATACACTCAAACACATACACACATATACACACTCTTTCACACACTCTCACACACATACTCACTCTCACACACACATATACACACACACATACACACTCTAACACACAGATACACACTCTCACACACACATATACACACACATACACACTCTAACACACAGATACACACTCTCACACACAGATCAACACTCTCACACACACATACACACACACATATATACACACTCACACGCACATACATATACACTCTCACACACACGATTACACACTCTCACACACACACATACACACACTCTCACACACATACACACACACACACATATACACACTCTCACAGACATATACACACACACATATACACTCACATACATACCCACTCTCACACACACATACACAGACATACACACTCTCACACACATATATACACACAGATAAACACTCTCACAGACATATACACATTCTCACACACATACACACAGATAAACACTCTCACACACATATACACACAGACATACACACTCTCACACACATATACACACACATACACACTCTCACACACATATACACACAGATAAACACTCTCACAGAGATATACACACACACATACACACTCTCACACACGCATACACACACACATACACACTCTCACACATGCATATACACACCCATACACACTATTTCACATGTATATACACATACATACACACTCTCGCACACATATACCCACTCTCACACACACATACACACTCTCACGCACATATATACACACACATACACACTCTCGCCCACATATACACTCACATACACACTCTCAAATGCACAAATACGCTCACATACACACTCTCAAATGCGCATATACACACACATACACACTCTCACATATGCATATACACACACATACACACTCTCACACACGCATATACACACACATGCACACTCTCACACACGCACATACACACACATGCACACTCTCACACACGCACATACACACACATACACACTATTTCGCACGCATACACACACTCACACACGCATATGCGCACACACACACTCTCACACACGTATATACACACACACACTCTCACACACGCATATACACACACATACACGCTATTTCACATGAATATACACACACATACACACTCTCACCCACATATATACACACAGATAAACACTCTCACAGACATATACACACATACACACTCTCACACACATATACACACACATACACACTCTCACATACGTATACTCACACACATACACACTCTCACATACGTATACTCATACACATACACACTCTCACATACATATATACACACACACACCATCACACACATATATACTCACACATACACATACTCACACAAATATACACACATATACACACTCTCTCAGACATATACGCGCACATACACACTTTCACACAAATATATGCACACATACATGCTTACACACACACATACACATGCACATTTACACACTTTCAAACATATACACACATGCACATTCCCATACAAAATATACGCACACATTCACACTCTCACACATATACCCACTGGCACACACATGCATACACACTCTCATACAAATATAAGCACACATACACACTCTGGCACACACATATATTCACACATACACGCTCTCACACGTATATATGCTACCTACACACTCTCACACACACATGTACCCACTGGCACACACATAGACACTCTTACACATGCACAATTACAGACAGATATACACATACGACACATGACACTCTCACACGAACACAAACACAATTGCTTTAGTGATTAAAGTTGAAGACCAATTTCACTGCAATAGAAAAATCACAAAAAATAATTATTCCAGGGTGGATTGAGTCGATGTTATGCCACTGACATTAATTGCCCCACATAGCAGTAACTGCGCAAGGAGCAGTTAAAGTGACTGGGTCTTATTTACCGTTTGCCACCAGGAGTCCCCCTGCCCTCCCCCATATGAACACTCACCACTCACAGACAACAGAAGGAAGGAAGTAGCAGCCAGTTTAAATGTGCAAATTGGATCGGATTTTCTCATCAAGGTATGATCTGTAAAGTTCAGCCAGAGGTTTGAGAGAGGAGGGGAGAGGGTGGGTGCAGTATTAGAACAAGTCAACATGGATTTAGTAAAGGGAGGTCGTGCCTGACAAACCTGTTGGAATTCTTTGAAGAGGTGACAAGTAGGTTAGACCTGGGAAACCCAGTGGATATGGTCTACCTAGACTTCCAAAAGGCCTTTGATAAGGTGCCACACGGGAGGCTGCTGAGCAAGGGTGAGGGCCCATGGTGTTTGAGGTGAGTTACTGGTATGGATTGAGGATTGGCTGTCTGACAGAAGGCAGAGAGTTGGGATAAAAGGTTCTTTTTCAGAATGGCAGCCGGTGACAAGTGGGTGTCCCGCAGGGTTCAGTGTTGGGGCTGCAGCTGTTCAGGTTATATATTAATGATCTGGATGAAGGGACTGGGGGCATTCTAGCGAAGTTTGCCGATAATATGAAGTTAGGTGGACAGGCAGGTAGTACTGAGGAAGTGGGGAGGCTGCAGAAGGATCTAGATAGTTTGGAAGAGTGGTCCAGGAAATGGCTGATGGAATTCAATGTGAGCAAATGCGAGGTCTTGCACTTTGGAAAAAAAAATACAAGCATGGACTACTTTCTAAACGGTGAGAAAATTCGTAAAGCCAAAATACAAAGGGATCTGGGAGTGTGAGTTGAGGATTCTCTAAAGGTAAACATGCAGGTTGAGTCCATGATTAAGAAAGCGAATGCAATGTTGTCACTTATCTCAAGAGGGTTGGAATATAAAAGCACCGTTGTGCTACTGAGACTTTATAAAGCTCTGGTTAGGCCCCATTTGAGTACTGTGTCCAGTTTTGGTCCCCACACCTCAGGAAGGACATACTGGCACTGGAACGTGTCCAGCGGAGATTCACACGGATGATCCCTGGAATGGTAGGTCTAACATATGAGGAACGGCTGAGGATCCTGGGATTGTACTCATTGGAGTTTAGAAGATTAAAGGGAGATCTAATAGAAACTTACAAGATAATACATGGCTTGGAAAGGGTGGATGCTAGGAAATTGTTTCCGTTAGGTGAGGAGACTAGGACCCGAGGACACAGCCTTAGAATTAGAGGGGGTCAATTCAGAACAGAAATGCGGAGACATTTCTTCAGCCAGAGAGTGGTGGGCCTGTGGAATTCATTGCTGCAGAGTGCAGTGGAGGCCGGGACGCTAAATGTCTTCAAGGCCGAGATTGATAGATTCTTGTTGTCACAAGGAATTAAGGGCTACGGGGAGAATGCGGGTAAGTGGAGTTGAAATGTCCATCAGCCATGATTGAATGGCGGAGTGGACTCGATGGGCCGAATGGCCTTACTTCCGCTCCTATGTCTTATGGTCTTATGTCTTATAGTATCAGGCCACACTGAGATCTGGATCCTGGGCTAGTCCAGGTGGGGAAGATAAACCAGTGTGTATACCTTTGACTCTGAGAAGATCTGGAGTAGTTTTCACAGTTTCTTCAAGGTGCTCTGGCCTTCCTTTGATCTTTGAGAGGTCACTCACTCACTCGCTTACTTGTCGAGTCCACGGGTGACTGAGCTCCCTCACCTTGCCTCATGTTGAGTGGCACAGACCACTGTCGCTGCTTGGAGCAGCAGGAATTAGACATTCATTTCAGAGGAGGAGAACTGTAATAACAAAAAGGTGATCAAATCAGGGATTGAAGGGTAAAAATTCTGGTACAGTTGCAAAGCGAGGGCATCTAACTGAGAGGATTGTTCAGGAGAGAGGGTGTGCCACAGGAGGGTGGGTAAGGTGCAGAGGTTTCGGTGGTTCAGGAAGCAGGGCTTCCTCTCCGACCCCTCCACTAAAGCTCCAGTAACTGAGCGACAGATAAACGTAAGAATAAAACCATGGAATCAGGCATAAATTAAATTTATAATTTGCTGACTCAAACATGTAAATAAGGACGGTGAACACATCATCTCACTGGTGCTAAGGAGAAACAAATCAGACTTGGGCACAATGGATTAAGGATGTGTGAACAATTTAGGGCTGAGTTTTTAGCTCGTTTCAATTACTTTAAATCAGTTGGGTGCAATTTAAGCCAAGGAGCTGGATGTGCTGAGATGTGGACAATGAGATTTTATAACAGGGCTTTCTAACTGAGAGGAAGACAGTGATGGGGAAGCTGCCTCAAGGCTATCCCTCGTGAGTCAGAAATGAAACACAGATATTTTTAATCTGTTTTTAGCGGTGGAAGTGAGTAGCAGGAGGTGAAGAGAGGTCATTGATGCTAAAGATCCAACAGGCAGTTGGCCCAATCACTGCCTCAGTTTTGCTTTGAGCCAGGTATTGCCAAAGGGAAATCTGGAGCCATCCTTTCTCAAACTCTTACTTCTCCCACAGGTATTTGACATCTGTTGAATCTGATGGAGAAGTTCCTGACTATGAAGGCTGTGCTTGATGACAGGGGAGTATGATGGCATTGACTTTCCTCTGAATAACAGGCTCCCCTTCCTCTCTACACAACCCTGCATGGGTTTCTCTTGCTCACCTTTACCAAGTGCTGATCTAGCACCGTTTTGTGTGTGTGTGTGTGTGTGTGTGTCAGGAATATAAACTCAGAGAACACAGGAAATGTTAATATTGGATAGGAGCTACCATTGTCATTCTGTCACCCTCCCTCACTCACGGACTCATGGCCACTGAGGGAATTAGGATCCACGGTGCAAGGTGGGCCAAGAAACCGAAGGGATGTCTAAACCAGAGATAGTGCAGCAGCAAACTTTCTCAAAGTGAGTTTGTTGCAGTAAATTATCCCACCATTCCATGTGAAAACTGGATAGAAACCTCCCCCACCTCCCAATATCAAATGTGGGCAATAGTTATTGCCCAGCCAGTAGCGAAATGCAGCTGCATATGTCATTTGCTGCTTGTGGGATCTTGCTGTGCACCAATTGGCAGTTGGCGTTGATGCAACGCGCCTGCACCTCGAAAGTATTTTGGTGGGTGTGAGGGTGGGTTGGATCATGTTCAGGAGGGGCAGGGAATTGCTTGGATCAGTGTCCCATCTCCAGCCTCCGCTGTCAGAGGGCAGGGAGTGAGCCTACTACCAATCAGCAGCTGATAGGGCCCTCTCCTGTGTCAGGCCCTTTCAATGAATAGATAAGCTCCTCCCTCTGACCCCAGCCCCTGGGTATTTCAGGGCAACCTGCTTACCGTGCACCTTTGACTGGGTTCACCAGCGATGGAACAGCAGGGCCATCACAAGGTACATTTGTGTTGCGTGTTTGTATGAAGAGGAGACAGTGACGGGAATCCTTTCGAGTGACTATGATGCCCACAGCCAGCCTTGCTGCCAGGCCACAAGCCAGTGCCAGTGTGTCTGGCAATAACCTGAGCAATGTGCCTGCAGCTCATCAGTTCAATATGAACAAGTCACCAGCCTTAAATGTAGCTCCAACACCTTTACTGAGAAACTGGGAAGGCTGCGAGCCAATGGAACATCCAAAGGTTAAAATTCATAGCACAGTCTGCTATTGGAGGCTGGCCATTCTGCCCACTGTGTCTCTACCAGCACAGTTACCCAATTAACCCCACCCTCTGCTGATCTTCCAGCATAGCTCAGCAAGCTCCACATTGAGCAAGTTTTATTGAATTTGTTACCATTGCCCTTTATCGGCAGAACATTCCGGACTCTAACAACTTAGACATAGAGATATCAAGTCGATGCGTTTTGTGAGCCCTGGGTACCTCCTGCCTGTGTAAACTTGTTGCTGAGTTACAGCAGATCAAAACTATTCTGTGGAACAATGTTACCCTGATTCAAATCTACTTTAGAGTCTGCAATCTCATGGAAGGGCCCAAGGCCAGCAAGTTTTACTCTGAACAATACCCAGATTATTCTGGAAGGGGTCAGTGCCTCAAATATTTGAACAACAAGTGAGAGTAGCTGTCTCACACTGCTGCTTTGTGCTCAGCCCACAGGCAGAATTCTCCACTAACTAGATGTTGCTGTCAAGCTGAAGAGATGTTCTGCGCTCCACACAACTGAATTATGTTTCAGTGCTGGTGTGGTGCCAGATATGTAGGCTGCATTTCTCAATGACTGACTGACCGTAACAAACAACATGACAGTCCGCAGCTGAGGGTTACCAACCACCAGTCTGCTGTAGGATACTCACTCAATAATCCTGACTGTGCTAACCATTACACTGCAAACCAAGTGCAGATTATTGGTCAGCCTCATGGTGTTTTCCATTTGCTTGTTACATGTTGATACACAAGCCCCTGCTCTTTGTAGGTAAAAGAAATTCATCCATTCACTGAACTTCTTTATTTGGTGATGGATACTGCCAATCCCTGCTTGTATCCCACAGCAACGTCCTGACCACTCAGAGTCTACCTATATCCTCTGCTAAGTAATATTAGTCCAGCTGTATCTCCATGCCAGCTATTGTCCAACCAATCAGCACTCTCTTTACATGTGTAGAAATTGGTGTTCCCATTCAAAGTTTGATTTCTTACCTCTCGGTCCCGATGAACACAAGGCAAAAAGCTTCCAATCTTCACCTATCTTTAACAATGTCTCTGTCCCAAATATCGACCTACAATAACAGTTGCTGTAACAAAAAGAGTACTGCTCGCTTCCCCCACAATCGTATAGAACATAGAACAGTACAACCCACAATGTTGCACTAAATGTAACACCAAATCAATCTAATTCCTTCTGTCTGCCCTTGGTCCATATCCTTCCATTCCTTGTATATTCATGGGCTTATCTCAAAGTTTCTTAAATGATCCGATCGTATCTGCCTCTACCACCAACCCAGGCACCTACCTCTGATCTTTCCAGCTCTCACTTTAAATAGAGTCATAGAGTCAGAGAGAGATGTATAGCAGGGAACAGACCTTTAGGTCCAACCCGTCCATGCTGACCAGATATCTCCAACCCAATCTAGTCCCACCTGCCAGCACCCGGCCCATATCCCTCCAAACCCTTCCTATTCATATACCCATCCAAATGCCTCTTAATGTATAGAGTCATATGAATGCCCCCTTATCCTGAATTAGCCAACTATCTCATTACAAATCACTTACTCAGAAACTCTTTGAGATTAGATCAATTGAGACAGAAAATGCAGGACTCGCTTTTGAAAATGTCTTTGTGAGTTTTTCTTGTCGTTCCTTCGAAACAAACCATTTCTTTTGTAGCTTTTGAATAGGAGCTTAAAAACTTAAGGTTCCCAGGAAAGAAATGAAGGACAATGCAGTTTCTGCTGTAACCATGTGGTTACATATTCTACATTGGAGCCTGCAGGCTAATTACTTCTTTCATGCGCAGAAAACGGATGAGATGCTTCAGAATTTAAAACGCACGCTGAAAGTTTAACATGTTAAAAAGTGATGTAGGTTAAATAAAGCAAGAGGAAGAAAAGCCACTTTAGATGGAAGCATTCAATACATCGGACATGCCTCAAGGCAACTTCAGTCTACAACTTCAACCTTCATCCTGAAAACTAGGACAAATAGCAACGCAGACCAAAAACACAACTACGGTTAATGAGTTGGGGGTGATAGAGGGTGGAGGGTGGGATTGTGTTGGACAGTATTGGGGAACTAGTGTGGGAGGGGATTTGTAGCAGATACAGACTATAATGAAGATAAACTGACTTCCAGCTCCCACATAGCACGCCAGGCCAAGACAAAAAAGTAACTGCACTCACATGGCGCCCTTATGAACCGAGTTATTGAGCCATAAAACTTTCTGTATGTAGTCAAGCCCAACAGCCAATCAGTGCACAGCAAGATCTCACACGGTCGCGTAAGGGAAACAGCCTGGGCTCTATTCTCCCTGACATCCAGGGCCTTCCAACATCAGCCTGAACAGACAAATGCTGACCTTGGTTTGAGATCTCCCCTGAATGTCTCACAATACTGAATTAGAATATCCAAACAGATTATGTACTCAGACTCCTGTTTCCCTGGAAATGGTGCAAATCCAGCCATGCCAAACTGAACATAACTCCTTGAAAGTGGAGTCGCAGGTAGATAGGATAGTGAAGAAGGTGTTTGGTATGTTTCCTTTATTGGTCAGAGTATTGAGTACAGGAGTTGGGAGGTCATGTTGCAGCTATACAGGATATTGGTTAGGCCACTGTTGGAATATTGCGTGCAATTCTGGTCTCCTTCCTATCGGAAAGATGTTGTGAAACTTGAAAGGGTTCAGAAAAGATGTACAAGGATGTTGCCAGGGTTGGAGGATTTGAGCTATCGGGAGAGGCTGAACAGGCTGGGGCAGTTTTCCCTGGAGCGTCGGAGGCTGAGGGGTGACCTTATAGAGGTTTACAAAATTATGAGGGGCATGGATAGGATAAATAGACAAAGTCTTTTCCCTGGGGTGGGGGAATCCAGAACTAGACGGCATAGGTTTAGGGTGAGAGGAGAAAGATATAAAAGAGACCTAAGGGACAACTTTTTCACACAGAGGGTGGTCCATGTATGGAATGAGCTGCCAGAGGATGTGGTGGAGGCTGGTACAATTGCAACATTTAAGAGGCATTTGGATGGGTATATGAATAGGAAGGGTTTGGAGGGATATGGGCGGGGTGCTGGCAGGTGGGACTAGATTGGGTTGGGATATCTGGTCGGCATGGACGGGTTGGACCGAAGGGTCTATTTCCTTGATGTATATCTCTATGATTCTATGAACTGAAGCTTTTTTAACCCCCTGCAACAACAGTTTCTCTTCGTCACCACACCGGCACCGTCTCCTGACTCAAGGACCCTCTGCATTAGGAAGATGGTGGGATATTTAACAGTCTTTGCCTCCTCACACTATTATCAGACACTATTACGTTACTGTGAACTGGATCAAATGTGGTGTCTATAGTGTGAACAGAATGTGATCATTTCTCTGGATCTACCTTATTTCCTAAAACCATCAAGTGTAGGAGCAAAATTAGGCCATTCAGCCCATTGGCCCTGCTGTGTCACTTATCCTCAGGCAGGACAGGCAGGTACATGGAATTAAAATATGCACCAGCTGTGGTTTACTTGGTTTGTTGAGCAGACTCAAGGGGCAAGAGGCCTGCCCTGTCCCTGAATTCCGAAAGTGAGTGAATCTCAGTGAGGGTGGGCACCAGGTCTCTGTACCTCTGGCTGAGGCAAGAAAAGAAACACAGCCACAAAAACAGAAATGGCTGGAAAAAACTCTGCAGGTCTGGCAGCATCAGAGGAGAGAAATCGGAGTTAACGTTTCCAGTCCAGCGACCCTTCCTCAGAACTGGACCTAAAGCATTAACTCTGATTTCTCTCCACAGGTGATGCCAGACCTGCTGAGCTTTTCCAGCAATCTCTGTTTCGGTTTCTGATTTCCAGTATCTGCAGTTCTTTGGATGTTTTTTTGAAATAGAAACACGGCGTTCTTACTCAGTGGCCCATCTGCTGGAAAGTGGGGGTGTGCTGAACAAATTTGGAGGCAACGCCTCCCCCCGTAGTTGCACAGCTTTACTGACATTACTGGCTGGAACTAACCAGAGAGATTGACATTTCAGTGAGAGAGCAGAGAATGACTGTCACCATTGATCCATACCCTCAAGTGCATCAAAGACTTCAGCAGGCAAGAGGCAAGAGCTCAGAAATGATAAACCTTTTATTCCTCTCTAAACCTGTGTGCTCCCCCTCTCTGAAATGACTCAGTTTTGGATCTGGCTTTAAGCTTAATGGCACCATGATCAGCTCAGGTCAGTTGAACCTGACCTGGTGACTAATTTCTCACTTTGTTCGTCTCTGTCTTGTTCCTTTGTTCAATTGTTTCTATTGCCGAGCTAGATTACTAAACACAGAGTGTAGTGAAGTACAGCAAAATTGTTTAGAATTGAAATTTAGTGCGATTGATGAGCCAGTGTGGAACAAGCTGTACTCTAGAAACCTGCAGAGTCCTTGCCTTTGTAAAAAGTGCAATTTCTAGAGACCAAATAACGTAAGATTACTTCACTGTTGCTGGCTTTGAAGCAATCGCTCACAAACAATTTCTCTTCTCACTCATTTTATGGATCAAATAAAAAATACTTGAAAGACAGAAGTAAACCACAGACTGGCCTCCTCATTCTGAATAAACTGGAATGCTTCTGTACGGTACTTCTCCAGAAACCAACACCTCACCTCACCACCCACTTCCACTCCATCTTAAGATGTTCCTCCTAGTGTATATTCACCTGGTGTAATATTAACTCCTGTGGCTTTGGGTCAAGCCTTGCTTCCTGATACTCTTTGGGAAGAGACTTACAATGAAAGTGATGGGAATGTGGATCCAGTTACTGTAGGGAGGATTTATTTATCATTCAACCTGGGACAGGCTCTATGACCAGCTGCCGAAGCAGCAATGTTCTTTAGGGCTTGGGTCAGTAATGGTGCTACTGGATGGCAAAGTCCCTCACCCAGAGAGCATTCTGTGCCCTTACCACCCTCAGTGCTTGTTCAATGTGGAGGAGTGCGGAGTCATCAGCTAAGGGAGGACACTATGTAATAATCCTTGCCCATGTTTGACCAGTTACTGTTCCCAAGTTAATGCTGAAAACCCTCAAGGCAACTTTGCCACAGCTGTCCAGCGCTGTGCCACATTTTTTTAAGATTAGATTAGATTACTTACAGTGTGGAAACAGGCCCTTTGGCCCAACAAGCCCACACCGACCCGCCTAAGCGCAACCCACCCATAGCATTGCCAATTCACCTGACCTGCACATCTTTGGAGTGTGGGAGGAAACCGGAGCACCCGGAGGAAACCCACGCAGACACGGGGAGAATGTGCAAACTCCACATAGTCAGTCGCCTGAGGTGGGAATTGAACCCGGGTCTCTGGTGCTGTGAGGCAGCAGTGCTAACCACTGTGCCACCGTGCCGCCCTGCTGGGTTTCTGCTGGGTTGGTCCTGCCCATGGTGATGTGGTGTCTGAGACATCGTAAAAGGGGAAGCTGGTTAAACACAATAATGCAGAAAGGAATAAAAGGACATGTTAATGGGGTTAGATGAAGAAGGGTTAGAGGAGGCTTATTCTCAGCATAAACAGGGGCATTGTCCTATTGGATTCAACGAGTGATTTCTGTGCATTAAAGCTCGGTGAAGGTGCTCTGTGAAGACAAGCTATTGTTGCTGCTTAACTCAGTTTTCTATTGGTTCCCAGCGGGTCTTCAATGGGCTACTACAACTCTGCTCGCTGCTCGCCAATCTTGTTACAAATCCTTCAGATAATGTGTTGACACTTTTTTCATGTGTCCCTCTTTCACTTCTTGTGTCACCAATGTCACCAGCGAGAATGCTCTCTCGATGACAGAGTCTGTTCCTGGAGTTGGTTGACTTGCTGGAGTTAACACAAACTGCTGAAGCCTGAGATTTGAGCCCTAACCCTGTCCCATCGACTGGAAATGTCCCATTTCTAAACAAGGTAACTGCAGTGGCTGTCATGCGGCAGGGAATAGAAAAATCAGTCGGAATTCTATCACGTGATCTAACTGGGGCCACTGCTCCCTGGCGAGAGATTTACAGAGCACTCTACATTTCAGAGGATCCCAGAACAATCCTGCACAGAAAGAGGCAATCTGACCAGCCATGTTCAAAGTACTTTCCGATCAGTCACAATGCCCCTGTTCTGTCTCCGTAACCCTCTGCAATTGAGAAATAGAGACTTCCCGGCAAATTTCCACATAGGAATTTAAGATAGCAAAAAAAATGATGATCAAGGTTTTGTGACCTTGGCTGGATTTATGCCACTTTCGAAAGTAATGCGTTCGTCAGCTCACTATGCAGAATGATTACAATTCGTAGGTCACCAAGAAATGGCAATGAAGTAAAGATAAGTTATTTTCCAAATTAAATGTAGTTAGAATCAACCAAACCTGCCCACTGAGTGAGGGAAGTGTGGTCTCTGCCTCCAGGGTTATGACCATATAAAGGTACAATGTCAATCCCCCAGTAGTAAGTTCCTGTGCAACTACTCCCTCGCTTATATTCCCATTGGCAATGAGCTACTGTACATGTTAGGGCAGCACATCTGATGTCACACTTCCTGGGATCAGAAAGACAATGACAGGGCAGAGTTTGCAGTGGAGGTGATAGCCTGGCCTATGGCTGAGGAATTGTGAGAGAACCCAGCAGCATGAAAGGGAGCAGTGACCAGACCACGGCATGTACTGCACCCTGTACCTGATGAGGATCCAGTCAGATTTGCAGGCAGCAACCTCAAGGCCAGTCAGGCAGGTCTCACTGAAAGTGGGGAGGAACGGAGAGTCCATGATCAGAGCAGGAGCAGCAAGACAGTCAGGAAATGCCCATTACCATTAATCAAGGTCTCTAATGGAGACAGAGAGCCTAAACAGGAGAGAACTCTGGGTGGCAAGGTGGCTCACTAATTAACACTGCTGCCTTACATCCCCAGTGACCCGGGTCCGATTCCAGCCCCTGTAGAGTTTGCACATTCTCCCCGTGTCTGCATGGGTTTCCTCTGGGTGCTCTGGTTCCCTGCCACAGTCCAAAGATGTACCGGTCAGGGTGAGTTAGCCATGCTAAAGTGTCCAGGGTTTGTGCAGGTTAGATAGATTAGCCATGGTAAATGCAAGGTTAAGGGATAGAGCAGGGGTGGGTGGGATGTGGGGTACCCTTTGGGGGTCAGTGCAGACTCAGGGAGGTCAAAAGGCCTTTGTCCACATGGTTTACCGATTTACCAACAATTAGCCAATTAGTGACTTCATTTGAGACAAGGTAGCTTGCCAGACACCTACCCTGTTTGTTGATAAAATCTCAATGGAATTGGGTAGACAGACACAAAACCCCATACTGCAATGCAACAGAATTATAAACCAGCACTGATGCTCAGGAGCAGCATTGTATACCATCTACAAGAGGCACTGTAGTATTTCACCAAGGCTCCTTAGATAGTACCTGTTAACTCCACATCCACTACTACCCTGAAGGACAAGGGGCAGCAGCTAGAGGAGAACACCGTCCCTTGCACGTTCCCCTCCAAGCCACTCACCAGACTGATTCAGAAATACATCGCCGCTCCTTATGTGTTATTGGGTCAAAATCCTGGAATTCTCTCCCTAAGTGCATTGTGGGTCTACCCACAGCCATGGACTGCAGCAGTTCATCATAACGCTCACAAGGGTCATGAATTCTGGCTCAGCCGACAACACTCCTATCCAATGAAAGAATCAAAAAGCACATATTATTTGCCACACAATGCAGAATGGACAGGCCAGATTTTAACAGGCTCCCAGTTGTATAAGTTTGGAAATGAAAATGTTTAGCACTGGCAATGCCATTGTTCCAAGGGGATTGATCCATGTTCCGCTGGCAGTTCTGAAGATAAGGTCATCGAGTCGGTTAGGTTACTGCAGCAGGAATTGTCCACTCCCTTCTTCTTCTGATGGGTTTTCAGTAAAAAAGTAGAAACTGTCCCAATGTAGAAATTTCTCTCCTGTCAATAGCAAACAAATAAGACACGAGGCAGTTCCAGCTAACTCCTCAGCCACTAGGGAGGGGGTTCGGGTCTGAAAGAGCAGTCTTGCAGGTTCAGGTTCCAGCAGAACGAGCCATAATTTCAAGCCCAACTAATCAAACCCATTCACTCTCACTCCACACAATTGCAATGGATCCACATCCCTTCCCACTCCATACTAAGACAATGGACCTAAACCCATTTCCCCTCACTTCCACTGCACATAATCCCAATGGACCCGAACCCATTCCTGTTCGCACGCACTGGCACAGAGTTCCCAACACACGTCTCTTTGTATTCACTTGCAATCAGTTCATTTCCCACATCACGCTCACTTCCATCATCCCATCATTTATCAAACTTTAACACAGGATCCAAAACCAACCAGAAAATGTTTAGTAATGACATGCCTGTTGCCATTGCTCAGCAGACCAAATATTATTAGCACAGTGCAAATTCATTATTATTCACAAACTAATTACTTCCTCTAAGGATCATGTTTTGCATAATAAAGTGCTTTCATCTAAATTCAATAGCAGTTTGAGTGATTACATGGACTTCAGCACAAATATTACAAATTGATTTATTGAAATTTGTGGAACATTAGATTACCCAATCAGCACAAGTCTCTCAGTGCAGAGGGTGAGATGGCTGAAAACTACAAAGTTTCAGTCTGATTTAAAAAAAAATGTAATCTATTTTTCTAATCAAGCTGTTCAGAGATGTAATTATACAGCTCTAGAGCAAGTAGGACTTGAACTCAGGTCTCCTGGCTCAAAGATAGGGACATTGCCACTGCACCATAAGAACCTTACATTAAGCTTCATTTGTCTGCGTGTAATTCCAAACGATATCTGGCCAGATCAACAGGCTTTTCTTGTGGCCTTGGGTTATTTTCATATCATCCTGGTGACGTGGGCACCATCAGTAAGGCTGTTCTCTCTTGCCCAGCTGCAGGTCTTTGAGAAATGGCGGTTGGACCTGTTTGTTGAACCACTGCAGTCTATGTGCTGTGAGTATGCTCACTGTGCTCTTACAGATGGAGTTTTCACCCAACGATACTGAAGGAATGACTATACAGTCCCAGTCAGGTTTTGGAGAGGAACCTACAGCTGCTGATCCTCCCATGGGCTGAATATTAATTTTGGTGAGTTTTACAGGTTTACCTTCTGTGAGACCGAGTGAGCTTTTACCCATCATTCCCTGCGGCTCACCTTATTGCCTCAGCATCACAGCTCCATCGTTCTCCAATCGTACCATCTTCACTTTCTCCTGAACCCACTTGACCAGGTTCTCCTAACATTCACCACGCTGACACAGGTCTGCACTCAGTGAAACCCCAGCAGGCAGGAGCTCCCTTTGCTTGTCGATATCGTGGGAGAGAGAAACCGAAAGGAAATCTTCCTGAGAGCACAGAGGTGGCAGGGCTGACCCTTCATTGCAATTCCAAGTGCATGTTGGGAAATGGTATTTGCTATTGATGAACCAAGCTACTGGAGTTCACTGACCTCACTGTTAGCCCACCTTAGAATCCAGTCGCAGGGAGCATTACACTTTCAGCATCACTGATGACAAGCTGCCTCCCTTTGTGTCTGTGTTAAAAGACAAGGCAAGACTGAAGTACTGCGAGCCCTGGCAGAAGCTTTGAAAAGGCAAGGCAGAGATACTGTAAGGTACTGCATCTGAGTGAGCCCAAAGTTAGTGAGCACTAAGGGAGTATGTGAGGAGCCCTGAGAAACCCCCTCACTCGAACCCATGAGCTGGTGCCTGCCCCTGGGCACAAACCACAGTTGTCTATCTCCAGCCATCAGTGTCCTCCAAACTGCAGCCTGACCATGCACAGTGCGTTGTGGGTGGTTGAGTGATGTGCCAAGAGGGTGGTGTCAGGCTGGTACATGCCCAGTGCCAATGTCCATGGACACACATTGCAGATGGAGCATGCCCTGAGAGATGGAGTTCTGAAGGAGCAGGCAGTGAGCTTCAGGCAGCAGGTTCCTGCTCTGACTTTCACAGCGGGAATTCTTTCCATTTTGTTTCTGTCCAGTGGGTGGGAGAACAGGAAATTACACATCAACAACATGCTGATGGTAATAATGACGTGCCTGAGTGTAGTGCTGGAAAAGCACAGCAGGTCAGACAGCATCCCAGGAGCAGGAGAATTGGAGTTTCGGGCGTAAATGTAAGCCCTTCATCCTGACCTGCTGTGCTTTTCCAGCACTACCCTCTTGACTCTGAGCTCCAGCATCTGCAATCCTCACTTTCTCCTAATAATAACATGCTAATACATGTAAATCCATTGGGGGAGATGATAGCCTGGTGGCTTTATCGCTGCACCGTTAACCCAGAGACCCAGGTAATGTTCTGGGGGGACCCAGGTTTGAATCCTACCACAGCAGATGGTGGAATTTGAACTCAGTAAAATCGGGAATTAACAGTCTAATGATGTCCATGAGTTAATTGTTGGAAAAACTCACCTGGGTTCACTAATGTCCTTTAGGGAAGGAGTCTGCCATCCTTACCTGATCTGGCCTAGCCATGACTCCAGACCTGCAGCAATGTGTTTGACTCTTAACTGCCCTCTGGGCAATTAGGGGTGGGTAATAAATATTGATTCAGCCAGTGACACCCTCATCACATGAATGAATTAAAAAGGCCTCTTGTCTCTCACAAGCAACATTCTTCTCTCACTGATCACCACTTCGTTTGGACAATCAGACTTTCTTCTCAATTTTGATAAGCTCACTTTTGCTGATCTCACCCGAATCTCCCGATGAACTGGCCAGTGCCAGAACCCCCTTGGTTCAGGGGCTGAGGAGATTCTACCCCATGGATCTGCTGCCTTTCACGTGGTGTTTGGGAGGTGCAGTGGAAGAATGGGTTTCCAATCCCCATTAGGAACGTTACACGCTTCTGGTGCATCTCTCTCGTGTTCTCTGTGCCACGTCTGCCAAAGCTCCACTCTCCCCAATCATTACTCTTGTGCCCACTCGCCTCACCAACTCCCTTCACCACAGCTTCCCATTCCCAACCAGTCTTTCTCTATCTGCTCATGCCCAATCATTATAATTTCCTGTGTCCATGTTTCAGGCAGTGGGTGACTTTAATCAACCTGGATCTTCTTTGGTGACGGAACAAGTTGACCTGCAACACCATGTGCTCAAGAGGGGAACATGGGGATTGTTTTATGCAAACAGGAACCTGACAGGCTGTGCCTGACCATGTGTAATGTCAAGGCTGTGCACATGTTTTCGGATGGTCAGTAGCACAGCTTATGCATGAGGAAAATAATCTGCTTTACTCTGCATTTTAAATAAACCCTTTTGCTTTAATTGACTTGTTCTGACTAGACCTAATGATATGAGACATGAGGATTCTGGTGAATGCAACAATATAAGATGCATAATAATTGCAACAAAATAAGCAGGTTAATCTAATGAGGCTGGAGAATCAAATCTAACTCAACTGTTGATGAGTTTCTGAGTGCAAGTATCACAAGACTCAGAATTAGTGGTCACCAATTCAGACTGTGTTAAGGTCACTGAGCTCATCACTGCCAGAGGAACAGGCATTCATCAGTCCAGGAAGGAGCAGCTCAGAGGTAAGATTCACAGAATGAAGAATGGAATCACCTTTCCAAAAACTACTTTCCCAAAACAGGGGAATCATGGGAGCTCAGTGGTGAGCAGTGCCACCTCACAGTGCTAGGGATCCAGGTTCAATTCCACTCTCGGGTGACTGCAAGTGTAGAGTTTGCACATTGTGTCTGCATGGGTTTCCTCCCACAGTCCAAAGATGTGCAGGTTATGTGGATTGACCATGGGAAATTTGCCGTGGGAAATACAGGGATGGGGAAGTGGGTATAGATGGGATATCTTTCAGAGGGTCATTGCAGACTTAATGGGCTGAATGGCCTGCTTCCACACTGTAGGAATTCTATGGCTTGGGAAAGAACTGCCAGAATAAAGAGACAAAGTTATTCCATTTACGGAGTTGAAGAAGAGCTTGGTGGTGAACAGCCTGTGAAGGAGAATGAGTGCTGCATTTCTAATCCAGCTGAACACCCAACAGGAACAATGCAAGTGAATTGGCCAAAGGCTACACATGGATTTCCTTCAGGAATCTGCTGAGCTGTGAATAAAACAACAGAGGGTACTGAGAGAACCCAAATGCCAGCATTATTCAATGGGTCAGCATTTCATTCAGAGGCAAAGGGTGTGAGCTGTCTTTCCAGCCCAGAGAATTCAGCACCAAAGGTTGTCTGCAGTACCATCCTGCGGGAGTTGTCTTTGGTACTGAACTTCAGATAGCTGATCAAACAAAATCTCTGCTATCCTCTCAGGTAGACACAACAGATTCTGTGGGGCGGAGTGCTCCTCAGCATCAAGCTCCAGAATTATCTTCCAATCTACGTCAATAAAAATAATTATCCAATCAGAACTCTTGTTGGAACTTGCTGTGTGCAGATTAAGCAAATTGAGTGTTGTGATTTCTACATTACACTTCACTGACCGTAAAGCACTTTCCTGACAGGCGCTGTATAAATGCAGGCTTTTAATATTCTACAAAGATTCTACATCCAAACTAGCCCCCACCCTCGCATTCCCAAACCCCCTCCACCCCAATCTACTGACCGCAATCTTTAGCTGGTAAGTCAGAGAGTCACAGTCATACAGTGTGGAAACAGATCCTGCAGTCCAACCTGTCCATTCCAAGCATAACCCCAAACTCAACTAGTCCCACCTGCCTGCTCCTGGCCCACATCCCTCTGAATCTTTCCTCTTCAAATATCCATCCAAAAGTCTTTTAAAGGTTGTAGTTGTACCCACATACCCCACTTCTTTAGGAAGTTTATTCCACACACAAACCACTCGTTGGTTAAAAGAATCGCCCTCATGTCTTTTTAAATCTCTCTCCACTTAGAAATGTGCCTCTATTCTTGAATCCCCCACCCTAGAGAAAAGACAACTACCATTTACTCTGTCTGTGTTCCTAAGTGAGTCATAGAGCAATACACTTGGGATCTAGGCTGCAATAAAAGGAAACAAGTCCAGCAAATATGATACAAAACTGATCAATCACAGAAAAAATGAATAAGTTAACCTGCTCAGAGAAAGTTGCAGTGAACATGGTACAAGAGGAGTAACATGGAAAAGAACGCTTCAATGAGCTTGAAGCAAACCAGCTGAGGAAAACAAGATCTACACAACTGAGCTGTAGCAACATCATCAAATCCAATCCATCTTCAGCTCACTGTCAGCTCTGGTACAGAACTGTAACCCAAGGTCACTGTGGAACGACAGTTCAGTTGACGTCTCAGAAGGGGTAATTAGTTCATTCTCCAAATGAAATTGTTCGTTTTGGATGGGCTGCCAAGGAGTCTTCATTTGGAAAATGAATACCTGTCAGCTAAATTATTTCCAGTGATTACCACTGACCTCAGTATGCTCCCTGCTCCTTCTCCCAATGGGCAATCTTGTACAGAGCTCTGTGTGCACGTTCACTCACGCAGCAGAGAGATACAGAAGGCAGCACCGCTACCTGGCAATTGCTAAGTAAACATTCAATGATCTACTGAAATTTTACTGCTGTAACCAATGCTGTGAGAAATGGTTATATTTGAAATCTAAATAATGAAACAGGTCAGATCAGGATCAATTATCTCAAGTGTCTAATGGTTTAATCTATTTTCAGCCAAGTTTAAATTCAAGAAAAACCCAATTTAAAGGTGTCAGGCAGGGTCAAGACTGATTCAGCTGGGATGTTACACATAATTCCACACCCCCATGCCCCCTTGATACACCCATTAATACCCTTCCCACAGTCACCCTGAAGCATAGTTATAATGGAAGGCTACCAGAGGTTACCAATCCTCCTAAAGCTGTTCCTCATTGTGTGCTGATGTCCCCCTGTGTTGTTACCAGTTCCACCTTCACCAAAGTGGATCCCTGGCCCAGCACTTTCTCAGGAGGAAGCAATGAAGGATTTTTTTTTAACATTCACTGTTAGGGGAGAGGTTTGATCTATATTGAAGCTTATTGTCAATGAGTGGTTAATGATGTACGCAGTTTCTCTTAAATGCACTGCTTTGTTCTGAGGAATGATCTTTAGGGAGGGCGCCAGGAAATCTGAAACTGTTTCCTTTGCACGGCTTTTTCCCTCTTCCTCAGAAGAAGGGTTACTCGCCCCGAAATATGAATTCTGATTTCTCTCCACGGATGTTGTCAGACCTGCTGAGCTTATCCAACACATTCTGATTATGTTTCTGATTTACAGCATTCGCAGTATTTTTTTTAAAGTTTTTATTTAGCCTTTATGAAGAGCTTAGACAGGTTAGCACAGCCAAGTCCAATGAGTGTCCAGCCCCTACCTGAATGTACACTTGGCCCGAGTTGGAGTATTATGTCCAATCTATGTTAGGAAGAGTGCGATGGCTCAGGAGTGGGTCTGGAGAGATTGTCTCACTTGGTTGCAGTGATGAGGGGTTATAGTGATGTGTCCAGGCTGGTGATGCTGAGGTTCTGCTCCTTACACCAGAGAAGGTTAGGAAGGCAAACAAGGCCAGTTTAAACTCATAACATGGTTTAGCTAGAGGAAATAAAGAGGAATCTTTTCCAATGGCTGAGAGTCAACAGATTTATAACAAAAACAAACACAAAACATCAAGTTAATAACCTTTTTACACAAGTAGTTAGGATTTGGAATGCATTGCCTTATAGGAAGGTGAAGACATATTCAAATAATAAAAGAATTGGGTCAATAGTTATAAAGGACAAAAATTTAGAGGAGCAAGGTGTGTGGCTCCAACTGGATTGTCTTTGAAAGAGCCAGCACAGACCTGATGACTGAATAGCCTCCTTCTGTGCTGCACTCTCCAATAATTCTATTGGATGCTCCTGTCCATAGATTCCTGTTGGTAAGCATGACTTTACTTTTGTAGTCAGTTTGGCATATGGGTTTCACTGACTATGCTGGTGTCTACTTCACACTGTCTTTCAGAAGCTGGTGGTGAACTGCTTTCTTGGACTAGAGTCTGTGAGGAGCTTTCAGACAAGGTGTACCTGGGTTCAGTGGTGCTGAAGGAATGGTGATATATTTCTGAGTCAGGATGGTGTGTGACAGTGAGGGGAAGGCTGTGCTGATCCTGAGTACCTGTTGCCCTTGTCCTTCTAGTCAATGGACGCCATAGATTTGGAAGGTGCTGTGAAAAATTGAGGATCAATTATCAGTGACCTTTATTTATTTAATTAGGTATTTAGGGAAATGTGATATTGGTTATAAAAAGAGAAATAGTGTTATGTGGGAGATAGCACCACAGGCAATCATTTTCCCTGAACTTAGCTGTACAGTTAATAGCAAATGGAAACCTCTTGACTATAACTGCAAATATTAAACTCATTGAAGGTTGATTGTTCAATTTAACTTCCTTAACTGCAGCTCAAAAGGAATGTAAAGTATGTACAAAATTTTAACACAGGCCGATCCAAATCTTATTACCATAATCACACTATTTAGCAGCAGTTAGCAACACAGTTATAGTCTAATACGCCTTGAATCTACTGGAAACTTGGCCAGGGTGCAGCTTACCAGTAGAGACAGTGGATGACAGAAAGTTTCTTATTGCTTTTGAATTTTTTTCTGCAATTTTTTTCTATTGTGCATAACATAAAGAAATGATGGGCAATGTCTCTTCCGAACAGGCCACCATTACTGCACTAACTTTATTTACACTGCTTCAACAGATGGGGCAGAAAACAGACATCATTCCCTACTCGCTTAAAAAGTGCAAGGTATACTTTAGAATGTAAAATGCCAAATGAACAAGAGGACTAAAACAATGACAGGAATATTTCACAGTTTCGGTTATGTACTTACCTACAGCCATTGCATAATGTTTCCTTTGACTGATGCAAATCTCAGTGTTACTTGTGTGCTCATATCAACCTTTAGCGTTTATAAAAGGTGATAAAGAGGAATTTGATCTCATCCTTGTCACTGTCTTTCTGGTGTGTATTGCTCAGACAATAGATTCACACATGGGCTCAGAAGAAGCAGCCATTATTGAATCAACCACCTCCAGAACTGACAGGCACCGGGAAGACACCACATGGGGCCATGAAGGATCTCCACCTCGATGCAATGGGCCCATGAGGGCGTTATAGTCCTCCAGGAGGTAGCTAGGTGAGATCCCACGTCTCCTTACATACAGTCATAGAGATGTACAACATGTCCACATTGACCAGATATCCCAACCCAATCTAGTCCCACCTGCCAGCACCCGGCCCATATCCCTCCAAACCCTTCCTATTCATATACCCATCCAAATGCCTCTTAAATGTTGCAATTGTACCAGCCTCCACCACTTCCTCTGGCAGCTCATTCCATACACGTACCACCCTCTGTGTGAAAAAGTTGCCCCTTTGGTCTCTTTTATATCTTTCCCCTCTCACCCTAAACCTATGCCCTCTAGTTCTGGACTCCCCGACCCCAGGGAAAAGACTTTGTTGATTTATCTTATCCATGCCCCTCATGATTTTATAAACTCTATAAGGTCACCTCTCAGCCTCTGACGCTCCAGAGAAAACAGCTCCAGCTTATTTGGCAGGTTAAAAGATAACCAATGGTTTCCCAGGGCAGAAGGCCCAATCAGAGGCTGCAATGCCCAGGGCAGATGGCATTCCCCTTCCACGGGATTCCTTGGGCTCGAGCCTGTGGCCATCCTATCCACCAGCTTTGCAATGGGGCAGCCGAGAGCTTGGTCACATGACCTGCCATCAGGGGACAACCATGACCACACACCAACTCATTGGGGGAGGGAGCTGGTACTCATCTCATGTCTGACACATTCCCTCCATTTAGTCCCATAGTTCCTCCCTCAGCTGAATGGGAAACATTGACACTGGCCTCAGCAGGTTAACTCAGAGACACGGGTATCTTGAGGAAGCACTCCGTGTACTATTTAAAATTCCTGCCCCCACCACATGGAGGACATAATTCCACCATGCGTGTTTAGGAATGTACTTTTCCATTTCAGGGAGCAGAGTGGATGACCATATCGCTGATGTCACTTCGTAATAGCGGCAGACTTTCAGATTAATGCTAGCAATAAATATCAACATTGCCAATAGCTTCCCAGCCGCTCTCATTGGGTGGATTTCTGATTAATCAAAATACCTTCTAATTCAACTTCATTGTAACTAATTGCATTAAGTTCACCAATATCCATATAAATTAGTGAAGAGGAGGAGTTTGTTTTAATCTCAGAGGACAGGGAATCAGCGGAGTTCTTTGTTGCAGAGGTCTGTTGAGGTTGGGTCATTAAGTATGTTCAAGGCTGAGACAGACAGACCTTTAATCAGGAAGGGAATTGAGGGTCATGGGAAAAGACAGGAAAGTGGCGTTGAGGATGATCAGATCAGATCAGCCGTGACCTTCCTGAATGGTGCAGCACCATTCGATGGGCTGAATAGCCTGCCTATCCTCCTATGTTCTGGTCTTGGGGCCATTGTCAGAACAGGAAAGTCAAGACATAACTTTGTAACAAATGCATAGGAACAGTGGAAGAACTGGTCCTGAATGTCCATCAATCAGATGACATTGCAGAACTCGATAGAGCTCTACTACATCGATGGACCAAATGCAATGGACCAGGTGTGTATTCGTAAGAGGACTTCAGAGTAAAGCATCTCAAAGCTGGTGGATAGGATGGCCACAGGCTCGAGCCCAAACTTCCTGCCATTTATGTAAGTGGCACAACAGTCATGACATTTCAAACTTAACACAATGTCTGAAGATCTTTTATCATGAGAGGCTGTAGAAATATAAATACCAACATCGTAGAGTCAGACAACATTGAGTCAATCAACACAGGGAACAGGCCCTTCGGCCCACCATGTCTGTGTCCACCAACAAGCATCAAACGTCACTAATCCCATTTCCCTGAACATGACCATAGCCTACCCTGGCATTTTAAGGGCCCATCCAGATGCTTCTGAAATGTTGGGGAGTACCTGAGTCCATCACCCCACCCTCACCCCCCCCCACCCCACTCCCCCCTTCTCAGACAGACCTTCCAATATTGTACCACCCTCTTGGTGAAAGTGTCTTTCTCAGGTCCCTTCTAAACGATTTACTCCTCACCTTAACCTCACATCCTCTGCTCTTAGTCACATCTGGCCTGAGGAGGAGATTCTCATAATCTCCTCTATCTTTACCTCTCAGAATTCTGCACACTTCGTTCAGATCCCTCCACTCAGCCCCCTCTGATCCAGGGAATACAAACCCTGCCTATCCCGTCTCTCCTCATAACTAAGACTTTCCATCCCAGGCACCAACCTGGTGAATCTCCTCTGCACTATCTCCAGTGTAATCCCATCCTTCCGATAGTGTGGTGACCAGGGCTACCCACAGTATTCCATCTGTGGTCTAACCAATGTTTTATAAAGTTGTAACAAGACTTCCTTGTTCCTAGATTCAAGGAAGTCAAGCGTTCCATCTGCCTCCTTCCTCACCCTGTCTCCCTGTGGTGACACCTCCAGGGATCAATGGTCTTGTACATTAAGGTCCCTTTGTTCCTCAGTACTTCCTAGGGATCTACCATTCAGTACGAAGAGAATGCTGCATTGGTTGAGACACAGGTCAGTTGAAAACACTGTGGAACACACTTGGTTCTTGGAGAGAGGGAACAGAAGCACGGACTTTAAATGTTGTTTTGTATTTTCAGGAAAATGCAAAAATGATCACTAATGATCATTTGAAAAGCATGTCAAAGTTCTGGGTTGTATTTTAGTGTGTATGAACTTATCTCTCCATCATCCACTGCTGAGAAACTGAAAGTCAAACAGAGTAGTAGTGCTAGAATAAATCTTCCAATGTGCCTTGGTTTGAATAAATTTACATGTGGTCTAAGGTCGTACAGGAACATGTCGGAACTATATAAAAATATTGCAGGAAATCTGTGCACGCAACTGAAGACCTCAAATATATTGTGGACAAATAAATAACTGTCCATTGTAAATTAAGAGCTTCATGACTAGGAGGTAGGGACTCAGCCATGACAACGCAAGTCGCCCTGCACAGGGGCTATAAGCTGACTCAAGCCCTCTCCATCATTGCACAGTCTCACAATGCCATGTAACTAATCGGCAATTGCAATCACTTAAATCTGGAAATATAGGTCATGAATTTTTTATGCAAAGTAAGTTCTTGTCCTATATTCTACTAAAATCAACAAACTACTCTTCAGTTTCATCATCAAATATTGATTGCCTACTTGCTGTAATCTGGTTACAGTCTGAAGCTCGACTCTACAATGTTCCATTCTATTTTCAATCCTCTTTAACCCTGCCTGCTGTCTCCTAATACATGAGAGACAGCTTTACCACAGACTTGGTTAGCTCCTGATGCCAATAAGCACCAGTAACATTGGAATGGCACTATTTAAATTCCCATAAACATATGAAAGTGCATAAGAAGTAGGAACTGGTGAAGGTTATTTGATTCATCAGGATTATTCACTATTCAATGCAATCACAGCTCGTTTCCCACCTCAGATCCTGGATTACTGACATATCACATGACCCCATAACCAATTAACCCATTCCCTCATAACCAATTAACCCATTACCCCCATACCCCATAACCAATTAACCCATTACTCCATAACCAACTACCTTATTACCCCCATAACCAATTAACCCATTACCCCCATACCCCATAACCAATTAACCCATTACTCCATAACCAACTACCTTATTACCCCCATAAACAATTAACCAATTACCCCCATATCCCATAACCAATTAACCCATTCACCCATAACAAATTAACCCATTACCCCCATACCCCATTATATCTATTCCCCCATAGCCAATTAACCCATTACCCCCATAGCTAATTATCCCATTACCCCCATAGCTAATTATCCCATTACCCCCATAACCAATTAACCCATTACCCCCATATCCCAAAACCAATTAACCCATTACCCCCATAACCAATTAACCCATTACCCTATACCTCATAACCAATTAACCCATTACGCCCATAACCAATTAACCCATTGCTCCCATACTCCATTATCCCTATTCCCCCATAATCAATTAACACATTACCCCCATATCTCATTATCCAATTATCCCATACCCCATTATCCCTATTCCCCCATATCTCATTATCCCATTATCCCTGATATCCCATGATCCATATTATATCCATTAGTCCCTTCAACCCACTTTGAATATATATTGATAGTTCTCCAAGACAGTCAATTTAAAAAAAAACCCACAATTCTTTAATGAAAGAGATTGTGCATTAAAAGTAACATATTGCAGGTGCTGGAAATCGGAAACAAATGCAGGGAATGCTGGAGAAACTCAGCAGGTCTAGTGGAGAGAGAAAAAGAGTAAATATTTCAACTCTTCTTCAAATATGTGGAATTAGTCTTCACCATAATATCCCAGAAATAGCTATAAATCAGGAAACAGATAGAAGGGATGAAATCAGGAAGATTACAATTACTGAGGAAATGGTTCGGAGGAAATAATTGGAGCTGGGTGTTGTTAGGTCCCTAGGTCCCTGATGGATTTCATCCAGGGTCTTGAAATGAGATACATTGGTTTCAATTTCCCAAAATTCCCTTAATTCAGGAAGCTCTAATATATTGGAAATTACTGAATGTATTCCAAATGCGAGTGAGACAGAAAACAGTAAACTACAGGTCACCTAGCTAAATATCTGAAAGAGGGAAAATGTTAAAGCAATTATTAAAGATGTCATGGCAGGCCACTGAGAAACGTTTATGGTAATCAGGCTGAGTCAACATGGTTTTGGGAAAGGAAAATCATATTTAACCAAGTTATCGAAGTCCTTTGAAGAAGTCGCATTAGCTAGAGTTTAGAGGAACATAAGACAACTTGATTGAAACAAATATAATCCTGACAAAGTGGATGTAAAGTGGAGAATCTGGATCTAGGGCTCGGAAATACCCCCACAACGGCTGGTATCCTGTCACTATGTCACCCTTTATTTACATGTCCACTGTACGGGCTCTAACCAGCCAGCACAGAGTCAGTCCCTAGACTGAGGGGCCCTTCTGAGTCTTCTGTTTACTTTTTTGGAATTGTCTGTTTACATCTGTCAGCCAGGGCTCCATGACTGGCCCAGATTAACAACTCCAATCAAGAATGTCGTAGTCAATGAGACCCACCTGGTTCCAATCACTACAGGGTCATTGTTTAAAAACACGCAGTTGCCCTTTTAAGACACAGAAGGCTGTGAATCCTTGGAACTCCTTTCTCAAAAGGTGGTGGAAGCAGAATCTTTGACTATTTTGAAGAGAGAGGTGGATAGATCCATGATAAGCAAGTGGGTGAGAGATAATTGGGGCCATGATCTCATTGAATGATAGAACCGTCTCAATGGGCTGAATGGCCTTTCATGCTCTTATGTTCCTAAGTCTGTGTGTAAGAAGTTTCTCCTCATCTCAGTCTTAAATGGCTGACCACATATTCTGAAATTGTGACCCCAAGTGATTTTTCTCAGTAATGACTGTTTTTAATCCATATGTTTAACATTGTAATGCTTTTTAATCTCAGTTTTAGCCTCTACCTCAATTATATCTAAATCAATTGCTTTGCTGTTGGAAAATGTACATTGAAAGTGAAAAACATTGATTTCTAACGTCTTGGTTTGCTGTGTGTGTGAATGCTTCGATGTGATTGGCTGCTTACCTACTTTTGAATGCTTGGAAATCCAGGCTGAAAGTGTTCTCAGACTGAGAGATCTGAGAAATGCGTTTCAGGGATCACTAGGTCTGCGTGGGAAGTTCTTGTTGAGCTCAGCAACAAATGCTTCCCTGCTGACCTCAGTAAAAAAGGTCAATGCTGTCAAAGAACAAAGAAGAAAGTTTACAACCCAGGAACAGGCCCTTCGGCCCTCCAAGCCTGAGCTGATCCAAATCCACTGTCTAAACGTGTTGCCCAATTCCTAAGGATCTGTACACCTCTGTTCTCCAGCTACTCATGCATTTGTCCAGACGCACCTTAAATGAATCTACCGTGCCTGCCTTTACCACCTCTGCTGGCAATGCATTCCAGGCACTACCATCCTCTGTGCTGAAAATGTGTTGCTGGAAAAGCGCAGCAGGTCAGGCAGCATCCAAGGAGCTGGAGAATCGACGTTTCGAGCATGAGCCCTTCTTCAGGAAGAAGGGCTCATGCCCGAAACATCGATTCTCCTGCTCCTTGGATGCTGCCTGACCTGCTGCGCTTTTCCAGCAACACATTTTCAGCTCTGATCTCCAGCATCTGCAGTCCTCACTTTCTCCACAACCATCCTCTGTGTAAAGTACTTTCCACGTGTATCCCCCTTAAACTTTTCACCTGCCACCTTAAATGTGTGACTTCTCATTACTGAATCCCTCACCCTGGGAAAAAGCTGATCTCTATCCACCCTGTCTACACCCTTCATGATTTTGTAAACCTCAATCAGGTCCCCCTTCAATCTCTTTTTTTCTAATGAAAACAATCCTAACCTACTCAACCTCTCTTCATAGCTAGCACCTTCCATACCAGGAAGGTGTCATCCTGATCTCTCCCAGCTCTCCTTTGGGAAGGTACATGAGTGAATGATGTCCTTGGGAAGATTATCTTCACTTGGCTATTCCCACACTGAGATAAGTGATTGCTGATCAATAGAAGCAATTCATTGCCCAGCATCTGCCCTCTTTTCCCTTCAAAGCAAAACAGCAAAAAAGATCATTTTAATTTCAACTTCACTCCACCTTCCCACCTGAGGATCTCTCGCTGCCAGATTCGTGCATCGCTGTTAGAACAGGTCTCTCATTACACCAGGCCAAGCCAGTCCCCCCGGCCTTGTTACATTCCCATACAATAGATCAAAAGGCAGGCCGAGTGAAAGGCACAGTCCCAGACACAGGGAATTGTCTTGACTGGATGTAAATGAGATAATGTTCAATCCTCTGGCTGTAAATGGTGATGGAAAAATCAAGATTGGAAACCCTGAGATGGAAGCAGAGGACAAATTCAAAAGCCTTGGCTCGATCATAAACACCAAAATCGCATCCAAGAATAAAATTCAGGCTGGATTAGTTATGGCAAGAGGCGTGATCAGAGATTTAAGGAGCATCTGGATGTCAAAGTGTATCAGCATGACACTGGAAAATTGCTTCATACTGTCGACAGTGTCATGGACAAGCAAGGCAGGCAAACGGAATTATTTCTGCTATCCTCCCCTCTTGTCCGTAACAGCAGCAGTTTTAATCGCTTTTCTTGCTTTTCTTTTAAAAACTGGATTTAGTTTTTGGTGTGTTTCCCCAAAACCCTGTTAAAAATGACTCACAATAAGTCCTTCGGGGTTAAAACAGATCGTTACTGCAATCACAGCCCAGAGAGGGATGAACAGTTGGTACCACATATCCTCACACAAAGGCAACAGGGACAGCGAAGAAAAGAAATACCAAACAGCATAAATTACAAATTAATTGAAATCAGAGATATCAAAGTGAGCTCATGGGAATTAGAGAGCCCCATAAGTCAATGTCTAGTTGTGCTTCATCCAGTTGGTTGTACAGATCAATATCTTTCATAGGACATTCAACACAATTCATTTGCTGGTGTTGTAGTGATTAGACAGAATACTGGATTAATGGGCTGGTGTAAAGGATTCATCATCTCACATAGGTTTATTTTCAGAAATTGGAATTTTGAAGATATTGAGATCAGAGACAGGCAGTTAGCTCAGCCTTGAGCTGCTGGCTCTTCAGGTGTTACCATCAGTCTGACCACGAGTTACAGCTCGATGATTAAATGTGATTCAAACAAACCAGCAGCTACAGTCACATGACAGGGGTTACGGGTTTAACACTCAACTAACAAGGTTGGCCATGATCCATTGATGTTTTGGGACAGATAACCGTGGGGGCATAAGAACCATAACAAGGTTCCAGTGATTTCCTTTGTTTGGAATGGCTCTGCCCATGGAAAAGGATGGGAAATAGTGAGTCCACAGAGTGGTATAAAGGCAGCAGGGCAATCTGCCAACCCATCTCTCCGATCCTCCTGATGGTTTCTGTACCATTCACACTCATTGTCACCTCCAGGCTTCCAGCTCACCATCAGTCAAGTATTCCCTGTACACAGCCTCAGTACCAGCTCAGCACTGCATATGGGCTGCCAGCCATTCCTTTCTCCCCATCACTCACTCCCCACATAAAAGCAAGCTGTCTATCAGTGCTCGAACCAGATTGGCAGTTCATCAGTTTCCCATAAACAAAGCTGAAACGTTGAAAGATGTTGGATCAGTCGGTTGCTGATGGGCACGAGCAACACATTTGGCCAGAGACTCACCAAATGGTACTGTCCAGCTGCAGGCCATTCAGTCCATTGAACTGGGACTATCTCTATCCAATTAGTCTGACCTTCCTGCTCTGACCTTGCAGTCCTGCCTTTTTCAACAAGGTAAAAGCAATGACTTGCAGATGCTGGTATTCCTGATGAAGGGCTTTTGCCCAAAACGTTGGATTTTTCTGCTCCTTGGATGCTGCCTGAATTACTGTGCTTTTCCAGCACCACTCTACTCCAGAATGCCTTTTTCAACAATTTATTTAATTCCCCTTTGGCTATTCCTTTTTGCCAAAAGCAGGTGGAAGCAGTATTAAATCATGGCCCAGTCCATATGGGTAAGGACTTCAGCAGATGGCAAGCTATCAGACATCTAGAGAGCAGGTAGATTCTGAAGCAGACCTTAGAGATTTCCTGTGCAGAAACATAGAGATAGAAGCAGGGGTAGGCCATTCAACATGATCACTGCTGATCATTGAGCTCAATATCCGAATCCCACCATCCACCCCAGAGCTCTTGATCCTCTTTAGCCACAAGCTGTATCTACCTCCTTCTTGAAATCACACAATGTTTTGGCCCTATCCACTTTCTGTGAGAGTGAATTCCTCAGACTCACCACTCTCTACATCTCAGCCTTTAACGGTTTATCCCTTATCCTTAAACGGTGATCCCTCGTTCTGGCCTCCCTCACTGTCGAAAACATCTGTCCTGTATCTAACCTGTCTAGTCCTGTTAGAATTTTACTAAACTCCAGTGAATACAATCCTAACTGACACAATCTCTCCTCATATGTCAGTCCTGCCATCCCAAGAATTAATCTGGGAAGCATTCTCTGAATCCTCTCTCTAACAAGAATATCCTTCTTCAGATAAGAAGACCAGAACGACACACAATACACCAGGTGTGGTCTCACCAAGGCCCTGTATAATTGTGGCAAGACATCCGTGTTCCTGTACTCAAATCCTCTCACTATGAAGACCAACATACACTTTATCCCTTTCACTGCCTGCTGCACCTGCACACTTACTATCAGCGACTGGTGTATGAGGACACCCAGGTGTTGGTGAACATTCCCCTCCCTCAATTTACAGCCATTCAAATACTAATCTGCCTTCCTATTATTGCCAACAAAGTGGATGTCTCACATTTATCCACATTATACGGTACCTGCTGTGCATTTGTCCACTCCCTCAGCCCGTACCAATTGCACATCGTTGCATTCTCTTCACAGCTCTGTGTCAGCTGCAAATGTGAAAATGTTACAGTTAGTTCCATCACTTGAAATATTAACATATATTGTGAACAGTTGGGGTCTTCGTAATGATTCCTGTGGTACACCTCTAGTCACATTTCGGAAAAAGACTTATTTATTCCTCCTCTTTGTTTCCTATCCACTAACCAATTTTCTATCCATCTCAATACATTACTCCCAATTCTGTGTGCTTCAATTTTACACATTAGTCTCTTATGTGGGACTCTTTCGAGAGCTTTCTGAAAGTTCAAATGAACCACATCCACGGGTTCCTGCTGATCTACCCTAGTAGTTACATCCATAAAGAATTCCAATAGATTTATCAAACGTGATTATCCTTTTGTAAATCCATGGTGACTGTGTCCAATTTTCCCATTGTTTTCTAAGTTTGCTTCTTTGATGTTTTATTGATTTATTATTGTCACGTGTACTGAGATACAGTGAAAAGTATTGCATTGCCTGCAATACAGGCAGATTGTACCATACAAAGTACATCAGGGTAGTAGAACAGAGTACGGGATACAGTTCTGGATGTAGGTTTGATGGCTGAGCTGGATGAAGCACTAGTGGTATAACCCGCTTTCTATTTATGTGTATTTATCCAAACACACAAATAGAAAGTGGGCTACACCACCAGTGCTTCATCCAGAGACACACTGAAAATGTTACCTAGTATGATGAATACAAACCTTCCAGCTCAGCGAGCAAACCTACATCCAGAACCTCAACCCAAGCTACAAATCTTCTCAAAATGCAGAATACAGTGATATAGCCACAAGGAAGGTGCAGAGAGAGAGAGAGAAAGAGAGAGAGAGAGAGAGAGAGATCAACATTAATATTCAAGAAATTCAATCAAAAGTCTGATCTCAGCAGGGAAGAAGCTGCTCTTGAATCTGTTTGTACATGTATTCAAACTGCTTTACCTTCTGCCCAACAGAAGAGGGTGGAAAAGCATTTAAACAGAGTGGGAGAGGTCTTTGATTGTGTTGTGTTTGATTCCCGAGGCAGTGGGAAATTGAGATGGAGTCAGTGGAAGGGAGGCTGATTGTGTGATACGACACCAAGTAGCTGCACTGCCAGGATTCCTGACCGGGCATAGATTGACCAGATGGTGTAACCACTGTGGCTATTATTGGGGGTTAACCAATACAGCCAGCTTAATGTTCAATGTTTTCAAACAAGAATGCCAATCTGGTCAGACCTGCACCACCTGATCGCTGTTGAGTTGGGTGAACCTCTGCGATGTTCTGAGCTGGTGGAATGACCCATTCGACAGAGGTTCCTCGCTGTGACCATTTGGCAGTGCCTTTGAGCAAAGGGTCGTCACACAAATAAGGAAGGCAACAGGATTGTTGCAGTCGGCAGAAAGTACCCAAGAGGTAAACACTGACTGGATAATGTGGGAAATAAAATTACAGATGGGTCTGCAAACTCCCCTTGTGTCTCTGTGGCCAACAAATCTGTCTTCATAAGTACAATATTGTCAGCAATGTGTTTTCAGAAAACTCAATGTGTTTGATCTTTCGGAATGTGAACCAGAACCACAAGGGACTGCAGAAAATACATTTAAATATCAAAGTCCACCCGCTTGGCTCAGGAGCATAATTTTATTTAAAACCAGAGAGAAATCTTTAATTAGGTTTTATCTGTCGCTAATCCAATTGTGGCTGCTGTCAAAATTTCTGCATCTCATAGCCAAGGTGCAAGGATGTTCAAATGTACAGCCTTGTACAGGATTTCAACTCTCACATTCTTAATACATGAAGTTTTGACAAAGAAAAGAGTTTTTCACCCTTAGCCCCAGTTTAATTTCAATAAGAAGTGATAAATAATTCCTCCAACTCCCAGCTAAAGGTCAGTGAAAATAGGCATTCTTCCATCAAGGGTTGGATGATGCATTGTCAGTGCAAAGTCTAACAGCTGTATATACAAGAGCAAAGGCAGCAACAGTCAGAACGGGTTCAGTGGTTGTGGTTTCAAGTTGTAATCCAGACGCCCAGTTAATGGTCTGGGGACATGGATTTCAATCCACTCTAGCAGATGGTGAAAATTAAATCTGGAATCAAACGTTCGGCTAATGCCAACCATGTAACCATTTGTCGTTTAAAAAAAAAGTCTCTGTTTACTAAAAACATAAAATTCTGGAGATCACAGCAGGTCAGGCAGCCTCCATGGAGAGAGAGGAAGCTAACGTTTTGAGTCTTCATCAGAGCTGATGTGAAGTGCTGAGGGGTTTAGCATTAATGTAAAACTTGGGGGGAATGGGTCTGGAGTGCTGGGGGAGAAAGGATGTTGATAGTTCAGGTTAAGTGGTCAGAATGTGAGAATGGCAGAACAATGGTGTGTCTAACTGCAAGACTGGGAAGTGGGGGTTGGGGAGGGGAGAGAGGACTTTACTATTGTCCTTTACAGAGGGACATCTACTATCCTTACCTGGTCTGGCCCATGTGTGACTCCATCCCCACAGTGATGTGGCTGACTCTGGGTAATTAGGAATAAATGCTGACACAGCCAGTGATATCCATGTCCCATAAACAAATTGAAATAAAATTTATTTGTAAAATATGATTTATAATTTTTACTGGGAGAGGTCATGAAGAGGTTTGAACATGAAAAGCAATGAGAAGAAGCCACACTGTGTTGTAGGATCTTGTAGAGTCCTGAGCAACACCTGAAGCAGCTGATGCTCCCAGCCTCCTTGTCTTCCATGGCCTTGCCTTAGTGCAGCATGCCCCCTCAGACAGAGAGAGCAAGCCTACATTACTGCTGTATTCCTGGGCTATTTCACAAACACAAAGACAGGGAGCTTTTCCTGGTCAACC
The DNA here is from genome assembly GCF_047496795.1 of Chiloscyllium punctatum. Taxonomy (NCBI): domain Eukaryota; kingdom Metazoa; phylum Chordata; class Chondrichthyes; order Orectolobiformes; family Hemiscylliidae; genus Chiloscyllium; species Chiloscyllium punctatum. Next base: position 7,525,584 of record NC_092771.1, on the reverse strand, counting down.
AGAGGCCTTGCTCATGGCATGGTGGATAGGCTTTGCTGAGGGGTTTCCTGTGCCCTAAGGCAAGGGTGGCCTCTAATCCCAGGCCAAGGGCTTGCACACAGTGAGTCAGCCCCTCAAGACAATCACATCAAAAAGCTCTCCGCATGAGGGGTGGGGACCAAATGACAGGCAGACCGCCACCCGTCCGGACTCTTTCTGTCCCATTGTTGGCTGTTTTCAGAGCGTCATAAGGTCCTATAGCACACAGACAGACCCTTTGACCCAAACTGGCCCATCCTGACCATCCATGTTAACCTCATTTCCCTGCACTTGGCCCATACCCTTCTAACCCTTTCCTATCCATGTATTTGTCCAAATGCCTTTTAAATGTTGTTAATGTACCCACCTCTACCACTTCCACTGGCAACTCATTCCATATGCGTACCCACCATCTGTTTAAAAAAAGTCACCCCTCACGTTCCCATTTATTCTTTCCCCTCTAACCTTAACCCTCTAGTCCTTGATTCCCCAATCCAGGGAAAAAGACTGAATGCATTCACCCTATCCATGGCTCTCATGGTCTTATACACTTCTATAAGATCCTCCCTCAGTCCCCTACCCTCTAAAGAAAAAAGCCCTAGCTTGTCCACCCTCTCCCTATAATTCAGACTGTTGAGTCCTAGCAACATCTTGTAAATTTCTTCTGCACTCTTTCCAGTTTAGTAACATCCTTCCTATAACAAGGAGATCAAAACTGAGCACAATACTCCAAGTTTGGCCTCACCAATGTCCTGTATAACTGCAACATAACTTCCCAACTTCTATACTCAATGCCCTGACTAATGAAGGTCAGTGTGCCAAAAGCCTTCCTCACTGCCCTGTCTACCTGGGACTCCACTTTCAGAGAACCGTGCACCTGAACCCCAAGGTCCTTCTGTTCCACTACACTCCTGAAGGCCCCACCATTCACCATGAAACTCCCACCTTGATTTAACTTTCCAAAATGTAGGACCTCACACTTATTGATATTAAACTCCATTTGCCATATCTCAGCCCACTTCCCCAGGTCCTGCTGCAATCTCTGATAACCTTCCTTACTGTCCATGATGCCGCCTATTTCAGTGTCATCCCCAAACTTACTAATCATGCCTTGTACATCCTCATCCAAATCATTGATATTGATAACAAACAGTAATGGGTCCAGCACCGACCCCTGAGGCATTCCACCAGTCACAGGCCTCCAGTCGGACAAACATCCTCCCACTATTACCCTCTGCTTCCTACCATCAAGCCAATTGTGTATCCAATTTGCCAGCTCCCCCTGGATTCCATGCCATCTTACCTTCCAGAGCAGCCTACCATGTGGAACCTTATCAAAGGCCTTACTGAAATCCATAAAGACCACATCTACCACCCTGCCCTCATCAATCTTCCTGTTCACTATATCAAAGAACTCTAACAAATTTGTGAGGCATGATCTCCCACTCACAAAGTGATGCTGACTACTCCTATTCAAACCCTGTCTTTCCAAATGCATGTATCCCTCAGACTCATCTCATGTCACTTACCCACCACAGTAGTTCCAGACTTTCCTTTGCAGCCCTTCTTGAATAAGCGCACAACACTCACTATCCTCCAGTCTTCCGGGTCCTCACCCGAGGCTAATGATTTTGCAAAATTATCAGCCAGTGCCCCTGCTATTCTTTCTCTAGCCTCTTGCAGTGTTCTTGGATATATCTGCTCAGGACCAGGAGATTTATCCAGCTTCATACATGCTAATACATCCAACACTCCCTCTACTGTGACACGGACTGTCCCCAAGATATCAGCACTAACTTCCCCAAGTTCCCAAGTCTCCATGGTAAACACACTGGAGAAATATTCATCGAGGACCTCACCCATTTCCTGCGGCTCTACACGTACATGTCCATTTTGGTCATTTAGGGGCCCTGTTTTCCCTATTCTTTTTCCTTTAATGTACTTAAAGAACCTTTTCATCATGGAATGAGAAAGAGTCAGGGATTAAGGGAGATGGAAGTGGCTGGCACTTGTCTGAGTGAGTTAATGTGCAGCAGAGGGCACACAGCAGGGGTTAGAGTGGGTGAGTGTGAGTGTGGGAAGACATTACAGGCAATGGTGAGGGTGGTCAGGTGGGAGCCTTGGTGGGAGGTAAGTACAGTAGCAGAGATAGGAGTGAGTGTGAGACAGCAGAAAGAAGGTGGGTGTACTCACCCTGGCAAAGTGGGGATGGCCAGAGAGCATCCTGCTACTGTGCTGACCCTCCAGATGTCTGAGGCCACAGTGAACCAGGTGATACCCTCAGACCAGGCCAGGCAGGTTTTGGTATCTGGGTTTCCCCGGCTGGTCCTGGGTGGAGAGGATGTCCCGTCTTTGCCACATCCTGACCAGCAGCGGCGCCAGGTCCCTGACCTGGGCAAATGTCAGGAAGCAGGCAGGCTAGCTCTGGACTGACAGAGCTTGCCCTGGTGCACATCCATATTTTAAATATGGCGTGGACACAAAGGATGCTGGTCTTTCAGCAGATAGCCAATGAGTAGCAATTTGTGTCAGGCCTGTAGAAGAATGGCAATAGAATTGGACATGAGGGAAGCTTATAGGGACAAGTTGAGTAGTTTGTAAGGTGCGCTCAGTAAAGTGTAACAAAGAATCTCACTGTACCTCATGGAGAAAGATCCTCTGAAAAAACTTGACATAACTGGCACCTTGTTAAAACGATGTAAGGTTTAGCTATGTGCCTTCCTGACCTAGAGACTTCTCAGTTCAAAGCCAAATCCAACTCAAGCAAACTGACCTCCATCGGGAGATGCCAATTAACCTGGTCAAAGGTGGAAAATAATAAGCTACCCACTACAGAGGGAGAAACAATTAGATGACAGATAGACAGGAAAATCTATGTTTTCTGAAACAGTAACCTGACCTTTGACCATACTTTACAAACTCTTTGATTAAATTTTACAACTGTGGAAAGATGATCTGAAGAAAAAGACAACACAATATTAGCACAGAGGGATTGACAGGATCAGACCTGGGGTGAAATTGAATTGTAGCTTTACCAAAAAAAAACCCTTTCCTGCTTCTTGACTTTTAAAGGTCAATATTAGCTTTCTGTTTCTGACACTGGGGACTCATCTCTCAAACAGCTTCCTATTATCTTCCCAATCATTAATATTACATCGTAAAAAATTGAATAATTTCTTTCTGCGAAATAAAGATCAATAAGTTTACTATTTCATTTTTGTCAAGTAGTTTTCCTGGCCTGTCCCCTGAAGGAGCTGATTCTCACTGGGATATAGTTCCTGAATGATTCTCACTGGGGGTCATTTGCTCAGCTATGTTAGCCCCATGTGCCTCTATACTCTGTTGGTTAGTTGTGAAGGATTAACAAGACCCCTCAACACATCATGGCTGTAAGTAAATCAGACAAAGTTTGTTTTTGTGTTTATGTGTGCACACACAGAATTTCACCTCTCCTGCAGTCCCATGCATCAGCACACCTTGACCCTTTGTTTATTTATGTTTATAGACCAATCAGTTGGTCATTTCTGATTGCTTCTTTACCAATTATTTGTTCCTTTGACCAAATTCCTTTCGACCAACTAACCTCACACCGCATGCACTGCATTGACCAAACTCCCATGTCCTTACATACCAGTTTTTTGGTAAATCATCAAGCACTCGCCCAGCCTGTGTTAATTACCCCATCACACTTCCCATTGATCAAATCTGTCCACATGACCCATATTCATATATTTCCTGGGAACAAGCCTTTCACAATGCAGTTGAATTCTCATAGTGTTAGTAGCTCCAGTCCTAAACAAAATAGATTGAAAATCCATGGTTTGCTCTGAACTAATTTGTCCCATTATTCTGCTGGAATGATAATGTAATGATATATATTCGCCCACCATTGGCCGTTTGACATTTTGGGGGATGGCGATGGAATTGTGTTTGGAAATGAAGAGCTTGGCTGGAATAACCCTCTCTGACCACCCGATCAACCCAACTCTTCCCCCAACCACAGCCAGCCTCAACACAGTTCAGGGGTTAAGTCGGAAACCCAGTTCACTTTCCACACTCATTTCCTCAGCTTGCTCTCTGGGGTATTGACCCTCCAGAAGGATTTCCTTTAGACATCTTCTACAGTACAGATTGGAATTATAGAATCCCCACAATGTGGAAACAGGGCATTTGGCCCATTGAGTCCACGCCAACCCTCTGAACAGCATCCCACCCAGATGCATCCCCCTACCCTATCCCTGTAATCCTGCATTTCCAATGGCTAATCCACCTTGTTGCACATCCCCGCACACCATGGGCAATTTAGCATGACCAATCCACCCTAATCTGTACATCTTTGGACTGTAGGAGGAAACCCATACAGACACAGGGAGAACGTACAAACTCCACACAGACAGTCCAAGGGTGGGATCGAACCCAGGTCCCTGGTGCTGTGAGGCAACAGTGCTAACCACTGAGCAACCGTGCCATCCCAAATCTTTGGTTGGGGTTGGTTTAGCTCAGTTGGCTGGACAGTGGGTTCGCCATACAGAGGAGACTAATAGCATTGCCTCAATTCCCGCACTGGCTGAGGTTACGGTGAAAGATTCTTCTTCTCAACCTCTCCTCTTGCCTGAGATGAGGTGAGCCCCAGGTTAAACTCACCCACAGTTGTCTCAAGCAGCCCTCTGCTATGTTAACGCATCAATGAAGAAAGATATTGTAGCCCATGTGTAGTAAAACCCAACCACTAGTTTGATCACTCCACACAGTTACCTCTTCAATGGTCCCATTGTCTTTGACATCAGTTCTTTAAGAAGGTAACCCTTTCTTCTGTAACATCAGTCTAATTTGCACCTGGAGTGTCAAAATATGATTCACCTGTGTTTGGAATTTATCTTTTCTAACCTTTATAAATGTCCTCTCACTCAGCTCTGTCTAGCGCTGCCTGTTTGGGTGGCTGTAAAGGATTCTATAGCACTGTTTGGAGGAAGAATTAGGTGATTTATCCCTGGTGTCCTAGCCAATGCCTAACCTTCAGTCAATATCCCAAAAAGAAACAGATTATCTGACTGTTGGCAAGAACTTGCTGTGAACAAATTGGCTGCTTCTTTTTTTTATATATAGCAGCAATGATGACATTACAAAAGTTCTCAATTGACTGTATATCATCGGTGGTTGTGAAACATCTGGAGTTTATGAAAAAGTGCTGTCTCTCTGTGGGCATTAATACCGTGGTAAATCAGTTGGGCTGAATGGCCTGCTTCTGTACAGAGTGCCTCCTGACTGAGTAAGCAGAGACTGAAAGAACTGCGGACGCTGTAAATCAGAAACAAAAAACAGACATTTCTGGAAAAGCTGGCAAAGTTCTGAGGAAGGGTCACTCAACTCGAAACTTTAACTCTGCTTTCTCTCCACATGTACTGCCAGGCCTGCTGAGCTTTTCCAGCGATTACTGTTCCTTTCCGAGCAATGTTATTGAGTATTCTATTTGATTTGATGCCTGTTGCTCCACACCCTCAATGAAGGTGTTAGTTCCTTATTGTGATTGTTCTCTCAGGTGCTCCAACGCAGAGGGGGTGTGACCATTTCTGTGCTTTCACCAGTGGGAGGACTGCCCTTCCATAGATTTTATCAAGCACGTTTTTATGACCCCTTGGCCCCCTCCTTATGAGCTGGCACTGCCTCCCCAATGTGCTTAAATGTCAGTGATACTGTAGCCGGGGCCTATACTGAAAAAGCAAAGCCAGCAACAGCAAATTCAACCCACAATGCATCCTATTACAAACACAGCATGGCATCAGAGCGTAGTGTGAATGCAACTCCCCTCCACCTCGGCTTCAATAGCTGCTAATCTACTGCCAAATCTCATCGAAATGTGAAACTCTAAAGCTAATATCCCCCTCTCACGATGAATTAAGGGACGGGAAGCTTCACAAGGTCTGGCTGTGAATCATATAGTTAAAAGGAAATTACATAGAATCGGGAAAGAAAATGAAGACTCATGCTGAAAGTGAGATGTGACGCAGGGGCTGTACATCATGTATTATGTATTATTTACCACGCCAGTCTGTGCGTCTCCAGGAACTGAGCAGGAATTAGAATGAGACCTCGAACAACGCAATTCAAAATTCTGACAAATCCTGTGCCTCTTGAGTGTGACAAAGGCCAGTTTATCCTCATGTATCCCTGATGTGATATTCAATCGCCAATGATGAGCCTCTCAAACAAAACAGCCTTTTCAAAACCTCCGGAGCTATCTACATTGTGTCTACCACAGAGGCAGAGCTTATTGCAGAATCTCAATATAAGGACATGACCAAAAGCCATTCATAGAATTGCTACAGTGGAATCAGGCCATTCAGCCCATTGAGTCTACACCAACCATTCAAACAGCATCCAACCAAGATCCTTGCCCCTACCATATCTCTGTAGTCCTGCATTTCCCATGGCTAACCCACTTAGCCTGCTTATCCTTGGACACTGTGAGCAATTTAGCATGGCCAATCCACCGAACCTGCACATCTTTGGATTGTGGGAGGAAACCAGAGCACCCAGAGGAAACCCACGCAGACACGAGGAGAACGTGCAAACTCCACACAGAGAGTCACCCAAGACTGGAATCGAACCCAGGTCCCTGCTGGTGCAAAGCAACAGTGCTAACCACTGAGACACCATGCTACCCCTTTGATTTAGCCCAACAATGCTATCTGCTCTGAGGCCACTCATTGTCCTGTGCTATCTCTGTGAGATTTCAGACTGTTCCTCATGGTAGATTCAATCCTGAAATTCATCAATATGCAACCAATCTTAATGATTCCTTGTGCTAATTCACTTCATATTCTAATAACTGTTACATACAAACATGTATTGTAACCTACCCTTTATCCAGTTAACTCCAATGTTAACGATAAATGTATAATGTGTTGTTGCTAATTCACCAAGTAATCTGACTATTTACCATTTCAACACTTGTACAACACGTGATTCTTTTCTCAGAGGGCTGTGAGTCCTACAGGGACTGGCGATACTTACTTTTCAGTGTATATAAGACAGGGGTCAATAGAATGTTGGTCCCAAAGGGATATGGGGATAATAAAACGTAGTGGTATTGGTTTGGAAAATCCAACCACCTTATTATTGAATAACAAGGAAGGTTCAAGTGGCCAAATGACTCACCCCTGCTTCTATTTCTCATGTCCATTTGAACCCCTCTTCTTCTCCTCGAGGGAATGGAATCTGGTTTGTTAATTCTTCCATCATGTCCCTTGTTGCTAGTCATGTGCTGATTAACCAGTCCCTGTGCCAGTCCTGTATTTATTTCCCATCCTGCTCCTGGATGACAAACCTACGAATGAGGAGCAGGAGGAGGCCGGAGCCTGCCAAAATTCCTGTTGCCGTCACAACCTCCTTCCCCAGGCATGCAGCAAATCAAATCCATGCGGAATGGAATAGCTTCTCGTGGCTCTCTTTCACGGACGGCAGGAGAAACCAATTCATGAGAGATAGAAACAAATTACTGGAGAAGCTCAGCAGGTCTGGCAGCATCAATGGAGAGAGAAACCACGATTTAACGTTTCAATTCCAGTGTGTCTCTTCTTCAGAGCTGATGAGAGGCAGGTTCTGTTTAGGAGGTGGTTACCAGGTGTGGATGTGGGCTGGTTTTGCTAGTGATGTTGGTTAATGTTTGCTACCAAGTAGCTGTACCCCTTGGTTATCATGGTGCTGTCGCTGGTGCTATCCCTGGTAATATTACCACTATATTCTCATTCCTGTAAAATTTCATTTTATTTCTAATTTGAATGTGTGTTTGCAACTTAGTTGAAAAGGGACAGTTTGTGTGGGTGTTATCCAAGGACAATGGTCTTTTCCCTAGGGTGCAGGAATTCAACACTAGGGGGCATATTTTTAAGGTGAGGGGAGAAAGATTTAAAAGGGACTTAAGGGGCAGCCTTTTTACACAGAAAGTGGCTTGTGTGTGGAATGAACATCCAAAGGAAGTGGTGGGTGCGGGTACAGTTACAACATTTAAAAGACATTTAGATAAGTACATGAATGAAAAGGTTGAGGGATATGGGCGAAGAGCAGGCAGGTGGGACGAGTTTAGTTTGGGAAGATGTTCAGCATGGACTGGTTGGGCTGAAGGGTCTGATTCCATGCAGGATTCAAATCTCTGTCTACGCGATGCAAAGGCACCAATCAGAAAAAGACCTCGTGACTGAACGGTTATTGTGAAGTTTTCCCCAGATTGTGCTAGGATCCCCCTGGCTGCAGAAAACTTCTCAATGTGGCCCATAAACATCTGGGTCAGCTCTTGCTCCTTTGCAGTCAGGGTAACAATGGCAAGTAGCAAATTGGGAAAGCAACCACGATCAACTGGCAACTATCAGCTCATGTGAGGAAGTTAAACAGTCTCAGGCCTGTGAGAAACTCAATTGCCCAACATCAGATCTTTGGTAACAAGCCCAATAGAGATTAGTGAAGAATTGGACAACAATTGGAGACCGTGTCACAGGATGATAAATCACATGGAAAGGATGACGAGGGATGTTATTGGTGTGAACAAGCCAAACTACATCTATGCTGATGTAAAATTAATGTAACAAGAATTTGAACTGAACCATCAGGCTCTGACTGGCTGTCATCCATCATCGACCCATTATAGATGCCTTTGTCCAGGAGTGTTGCAATGCCCAATATCTGTCACATGTTACTGCTCTGCAATCTATTTCACTGGAGGCACCTTCCTACCTGACATTATACTCAACATGGCAATGCTAATTTAGTGCTAACTACTGCCAAAAGCATTGCTGTAAAACTGTGATAACAGATCAAATCTATCACTTCCTCAGTGAATCAGTTGGCATAGACACAGCACAGTTACAGTCTGAGCCACACTGCCAATGCTGCTTTCAGTGGATTTGTTTTCACCCTTTTACACCCAGCCAGCACCCTCCTCCCCTCCCCCTGCTCCCAATTCTTCCCAATCCATAACAATGGCAGCCTTATTCCTTCCATTCACCAGCCAGTTCTTTCACCAGAGTCGCTTTCTGTCACTGCTTGTAACATTACTCCAGCACCAGGATTATGTCTACTCTAGTGTGGAACAGGTAAACCCCGCCGTGAGCTCAGTGCCTGTGGTTTTCAGTCTCACTGGTTGAGTGGTGAACTGATCAGGTCTCTTGCTGCTCAGCTGCCAGCAATGGTTAATATGAACGTCGTTCACTTTCCATCACCCCAGTACCTCCCGCCCACCCTGAAGGTGCTTGAGATGGAATCAAGTTCACTCTCCAGAGTAATTCTGGAAATAATTGAACTCAGAACTCAAAGCATGCTTTAGCAGGTGAGACTATGCAGATTAACAACATCTTCTGTATCTAAGCTGGCCTGCAGTTTCTCTTTCTCTCTCTCACACACACACACACACACCACAGCATTTTGTACAGAACATCAATAATTTACCACCACACTGCTGGCAGGGATCGTTTCCATCCTTTCCTGATAGCTAATCATCATTGCTGCGCACGTCCTAGCCTCAGTTATATTGGTCTTTCAAAACAAACCTTCAATTGGCTCATTTGATGCAAGGGATCCTCGTGTGATTAGTTTTTAATTTAATAAAATTGTTATGCATTCAAAATATATCTTGTTCTGAAAATAATCTCTGAATTATTTATGCAATGGTTTTAGTCTTTTATTCCATCAGAGGGAAGTAGTCAGTCATGGGTGCCACCTGAAAAGCTGCTGCTCAATATTCTGCCAGGAAGCAGGAATCTCAATCTGTCTTTCCCAATATTCAGTCTTAAAAAGACTGCTGTATCAGGGGAATGGGGCCCATCATTCCGTTACACACAGAGCACCAAATTTCACTCCAGCCGTTGTAGATCGTGAACTCCAGGAGATCCTGAAGGATGAAACCAAAGAAATTATAGACCCGGAGGTTCTATGTTAATCATAATTGTTCCATTAATGACGCCTTCCTTCCAACACCGTCTCCAGGCAATAGATAGAATCCTACATCACATATCGTGAAACCTGAAATAACTCCCCAGAGGCTACTATTCCATCACCGTCCCCTTTATTTACCCGTGCATCGTACTTGACACTGATCAGCTCCCTCAGAGCCAGCTCTCAGAGTAAGCAGAACCCTTGACACTCCTGTTTGTATATTTTTTCTATAAACTTTAAAAAAAATTTTATTAACCAGCACAAGTTACCAACCAACAGTTAACAATGAACAGTAGTTTACAAGAAACAGCCATTTACAGGTGAAGGGGGCAGCAAAGCCAGACCCCAAACCCCACCATACAACCAGTTCGTAGGGAAACAAGGATGAACCTTGGATCCCACTGTACATTATCAAGAAGAAAAACAGTGAATGCAATCACATACAGACAGACAGTCTGATAAACTGAACAATAAAACAGTGCACATAACACAGACACTCCTGGCAACCCAGCAAACCACCCACCCCTCCCACCTTCCGGCCACTCAAAGGCAGCCTGCCCCTCTGCACCTTCCAGCTCACGGTCTGCTCCATGCCCCTACCGCTCTTGGTCTGCTATGACACACCTTCCAGCCACCTCCAGGACAGCTCATCCCCGTCCCTGGGATGACGGCGCACAGGACAGCCCCGACGCATCTTCTGGCTCTCGGCCACTCCGACACACCTTCTGGCCACCTCCAGGACAGCCCGTCCTGATTACCTCTTCTTGGGACAACAGTGCTCAGAATGTCCTAACTGCCTTCCAGCTTTTGGGACGATTGGCATCAGGTTGGCCTATCCACCTTCCGACTCTCGGGATGGTCTACCCGTCCTCTGGCCTTCGGGGTGACCGCTTTCAGGATGACCTTTGAGCCTCCCAGCTCACAGCGAGGCCTACCAGACGAAGGGACACATAAGACGGTGCAGGTGATAAACCCAACAAACAACAAGGCAGAGTCAATTAGCAACAAACAGAGTCCCTTCTTGTACAGAGTTCATTACCATAAACAGTTCTCTTCAGAATGCAGAATCCATTCCCAGGAATAGAGTCCACTCCAGGAAGCAGAGTGCATTATCAGAAACAGAGTCCACAACTGAAGGCAGCAAATGCACACCCTACAGCACACACACAAGCGTTCAACCTCCATAGAGGCCTGGTCTATCCCCAGAGAACCAGGCCCACTCACAGGAATATAGTTCATTGTAAAAGCAGCTGTTAACTCACAGGGGATGGTCCACTCCCGAAGGCAGCAAATGCTCACGTCCCAGCACACACATAGGTGTTCAGTATTTACAGAGGCCTAGTCCACCCACACAGGGCCAGGCCTACCCACAGAGGGACAGTGCATCTGGAAACCACAAAGAAAGTGAAAACACATGTGAAAAAGAAAGAAAACCAGAGTGCAAAGGCTGAGCCCTGCCACAAAATCAGCATTGCCCCTTTCTCAAAGTAAAAGATTAACACACAGGCAGCAACCAGCCAGTGAAATAACAGTCCCCTAATCAGGGCTGAATTACACCTGTAACACATTGTCTATATAGATCAGCCAGTTCAGGAATCAGGTTCAGCCCTCAAAAATCAGAAACCAACACCAGCAGTACACACTGGGTGTGGGCAGCCAGCTCATAGTCAATCCCCTCCCTGACACAAATAGAGAGTCCTTAACACTGATCCAGTTCCTCAGAATCAGCACTCAGTGAGCAGAACCTCGGACACTCCTGTTCATACCTGTCAGCCAGGGCTCCCTGATTGGACTAATGTAACAGCCCAAACAGGGAAATCATATTCAATGAGGTCCACCTGATTGACCTCATTATGATTATTACAAAACCCCATCCCCGGTGGGGTGCAAGCAGGCTGGAATGACCTCTGCAATAAAATGAGGAGGTTAGTCCACTCAGCTGAAAAATGTGTTGCTGGAAAAGCACAGCAGCTCAGGGAGCATCCAAGGAGCAGGAGAATCGATGTTTCGGGCATGAGCCCTTCTTCAGGAATGAGGAAAGTGTGCCCAGCAGGCTAAGATAAAAGGGAGGGAGGAGGGACTTGGGGGAGGGGCGTTGGAAATGCAATAGGTGGGAGGAGGTCAAGGTGAGGGTGATAGGCCGGAGTGGGGATGGGGCGGAGAGATCGGGAAGAAGATTGCAGGTTAGGAAGGTAGTGCTGAGTCTGAGCGTTGGGACTGAGATAAGATGGGGGAAGGGGAAATGAGGAAGCTGGAGAAATCTGCATTCATCCCTTGTGGTTAGAGGGTTCCTAGGTGGAAGCTGAGGCGCTCTTCCTCCAGGTGTCATGTTGCTATGGTCTGGTGATGGAGGAGGCCAAGGACCTGTATGTCCTTTAACACTTAAACTCCCCCTCCCACTCGGCCAAGGACATGCAGGTCCTTGGACTCCTCCATCGCCAGACCATGGCAACACGACGGTTGGAGGAAGAGCGCCTCATCTTCCGCCTAGGAACCCTCCAACCACAAGGGATGAACTCAGATTTCTCCAGTTTCCTCATTTCCCCTCCCCCCACCTTGTCTCAGTCCCAACCCTCAGACTCAGCACCACCTTCCTAACCTGCAATCTTCTTCCTGACCTCTCCACCCCCACTCCGGCCTATCACCCTCTCCTTAACCTCCTCCCACCTATCGCATTCCCAACACCCCTCCCCCAAGTCCCTCCTCCCTACCTTTTATCTTAGCCTGCTTGGTACACCCTCCGCATTCCTGAAGAAGGGCTTATGCCCGAAATGTCGATTCTCCTGCTCCTTGGATGCTGCCTGACCTGCTGCACTTTTCCAGCAACACATTTTTCAGCTCTGATCTCCAGCATCTGCGGTCCGCACTTTTTCCTGGTTAGTCCACACAATAGATCATTACCTCCCATCAACCTCCCGCTGGATAACCATCTCCATCAGAAATGATTGACTCTCCAATCCCAAAACCATGCCAGATCATTCCATGGAGACAGTAACCTCCATTAGGAGTGGAGGAGAATGTAAAGTGGCTTTGCAGGAAGAGTAGGACATGCCTAGTGAGTGGGCTAGAATATAGCAGTTGGAGTATAATGTAGACAAATGTGAGGTTATCTGCTTGGATAGAAGGAAAGCACATATGGAATACTTCTGAAATACTGAGTTGTGAAGTGTAGATGTGAAAAGGTGCTAGGCTGTACATGGCAGTAAGTCACTGAAGGTGAACATGTAGCAAACTATCAGGAAGGTTAATGGAATGTTAGCCTTTATTACAAGAGGATTTGAGTACAGGAGTAGTGATGTTTTGCCTCAGTTGTACAGGAGCCCAGTTAGATCGCACCTGGAGTAGTGTGTGCAGGTTTGGTCTCCTTATTTCAGGAAAGATACTAATTGTCAAAGAAGGGGTGCAAGGAAGGTTCCCCGTACTTGTTCCCAAGTTAGTGGGACTAGTCAAGAAGGCAAAGTGGGATTGCTGAGGAAACTTAGCAGGTGTGCCAGCATCTGGGAAGAGATAATAGAGTGAATGGTTCGAGTCCAGTGAACCTTCTGAAGGATGGATAGAGTAGATGCAGGTTCAGATGTTTCCCCTGGTTGGGGAGACTGGAACCAGGAATAAAATTTAAAAATAAGGATCTTGAGACTGAAATGAATAGATTTTCATTTTAGATTAGATTCCCTACAGTGTGGAAACAGGCGCTTCGGCCCATCAAGTCCACACCGACCTGCCGAAGAGTAACCCATCCAGATCCATTTTCCCTCTAACTAATATACCTAACACTACGGGCAATTTAACATGGCTAATTCACCTGACCTGTACAACTTTGGACTGCGGGAGGAAACTCATGCAGACACGGGGAGAATGTGCAAACTCCACACAGACAGTCACCCGAGGCTGGAATCGAACCTGGGACCCTGATGCTGTGAGGCAGCAGTGCGAACCACTGTGCCACCTTACACAAAGTGCTGAGAATATTTCAAATTCTAGATCCTAGAGGGCGATGGAATGTCATTCTTTGCATGTGTTTAAAGTAGAGTTGGATAGATTTCTGATTTCTGATGGTGTACAGGGTTAAGGTGGGTAAAAGGCATTGGAGTGGATGATCAGACATGATCATATTAAAGGGTGCAACAGGCTCAAATGGATGACTGCTGTTCCTTAATCCTAGCTCCTTCACTCTAATTATTGCATGAACACAGTGATCTGAACCTTAATTTGAGACAATTGCTGTCAATGTGTCCATGGTGGTTCCTGGATCTAGGAATTGTTCTGATACCTCTTGCTACAGTGAGTGTTGGGAAGGTCTATATGGGTGGACAGTGGAACAGGTGACCGAATATTCCACTTAGTCTGACCAACAGAAGGATTCAGCTGGAATCTTGCCCTAAGAGATGTTATATATAAAGAGAACAAGCTCCTTACAACTGCTTGGTCTCTTTCCAAGACCAATTATTTGATTTTTTTAAAGTAAGTCCAAATTTTGAATGATTTAGCCACACCCACCTGGTGAAGGAGCGGTGCTCCAAAAGCTAGTGCTTCCAATTAAACCTGTTGGACTATGACCTGGTGTTGTATGATTTTTAACCAAATTTTGAATAAAATTTACATCAGTAAGCAGATCTTTAAGAATGTGTATTGTCTATTATTCTATTAGGTACAAGGGTTATGCCTCAAATCTTGATCAAAACCTATTGAAATGTTGGAATCACAGACCTCGGAATCTCTTTCTTTCCATCCAACGAAGAGGATTAATTTCCTTTGCATTATTCTGTAATATCGTCATCAGTTTTGTAATGAGATTCAAATACCATTTGTATTTCTCCCCCTTTTCTCTTTTGGTGAGACGTGATATGTACATTCAAGACTGATATGTACATGATATACATATTCAAGGCTGACTATAAGATTGGCTCCTGACTGCAAACCTGTCCACGTTGATAATCAGACCCCAGCAGGATACAGCCAGACATTTACTACTCTGCTCACTCCCTGTTTTAATCAGATTAGAGGCTGCCTGCAGCTGGACAGAATGAGAGCTATCCATTTCCTCTCAAGCTTCAGGATGTTTTTATAGTGCTTATGGTAGTGCTCTTACCTCTGAGCCAGGAGGACTGGGTCCATATCCCACCTATTCTAGAGGTTTGATCAGGAAAATATAATCCTTCCCAACTTCTTTATCCAATCCCAGCAAGGTATCATTATTCTGTATTAGCTTAATTTAGTTCCTCCTTAAAGACGTCAATACTATTTGGCTCAAATGCTCTTTGATTTTGTAAATTCGATATTCTAATTACTCCCTTGGTAAAGCAATTTCCCAGGAATTTCTTATTGAATTTAATAGAGACTGCTTCATATTCATGACCCTGAACTTTGTACTCTCCACAGCGAGAAACCTTTTCCCCACATCTGCTCAATCATAACATTTTACGATTTAAAAGGACTTCAATCAGGTCAGCCCTCTGTTTTCTCTTTTCTGGAGAAAGGTGTCCCAACCTGTTCCATCTTTTCTAACAATTACCTTCCCTCAGCTCTGATATTATCTTAGTGAGTCTTTTGTGTATTTCCTTTAACATCTCTACCCTGTGGGAGTTGACGGATTTATTCCAATCTTCTATAAGCACCACAGAAAAGCAAGTTGCTATTCTATAGCTCAGCAGAATGTTTGATATTCAATTTACAAACCTTGAAGACCGAGTGGAATTGTGCAGCAACCAACCCAACTGAGACCTTATCCTTCTGCCGTGAAAGAATATGAAATAATGGAAATGGTGGGGGATGGGGGGGTTTCAGTGGAGATACCACCAAAGGGCAAAACAATGAAGAAGCTGTTATAAATAGGCACTCCATTTGCTGGGAGATTTAAGTACACCAACCCCAACACACATACAGATACAGACACACACACACACACAGACACACACACAGATATACACACACTCACACACACAGATATACATACACACAGATATACACACACACACTCACACACACAGATATACACACACACAGATATACACACACACAGACACACACACAGATATACACACACACACAGACACACACACACAGATATACACACACGCACACACTCACACACACAGATATACACACACGCACACACACAGACACACACACACTCACACACACAGATATACATACACACAGATATACACACACACACTCACACACACAGATATACACACACACAGATATACACACACACAGACACACACACAGATATACACACACACACAGACACACACACACAGATATACACACATTCACACACAGACACACTCACACACACAGACACACATGCAGACACACACATGTACACAGAGACACACACCCCTACACATACACATCTACACATGCACACACTCATATAAACACACACATACACACATTCAGACGTAACCCAGATTAAAGCCTAGAGATAACCTCAAGACGTAAATCAGTAAATAATTATGCATGGGTTTGCATTACCTGTTAGACTGACTGGGTCTGAGGTGCTGACCTGTATCTAGACCAGCTCCATGGGATCCTCAGGTGAATGCCTGCAGCAACACAGCTGCTAGGGTCTGAGAAACGCTGCAAGGTACGACTCAACAGGAACTTGGCAATCATTACATCCAATCAGGTGCTGACATTATTGACTTTTTGTCCTGTAGAGTTACCAGCTAAATTCAGAAACATATTTCATACAGAAAGGTGTCCACTTCCCTCTATCTTTATTGCTCCAAAGGTACTCATCCCCTTCTGGCAGCACGTTCAATGCAAGTCCTTCACAACCTGAACCAAGGACAGGTCATCGACAAACTAACTGATCTTCCAGCCTGGCTCAATCACAGCAGCACACAGTCATATCAGTGTTATTGATCGTCCTGTGGCTAATGCATAGCAGTGAACATTTCTGAACTAAGACATAGAACTGTGGATGCTGGAGATCTAAAACAAAAACAGAAATTGCTGGAGCATCTCAGAAGGTCTCGCAGCTCTGCAGGAAGAAAGCAGAGCTAACGTTTCGAGTCCAGAATACTCTTCAGAATATTTCTGACCACTAGCTCATAAAGGATCAAGTCAACTGCATTGACCTTTTCTATGAGTTGAATCATTAACATTGTTCCTGATTGCAAAAACAGTTCATTCAGTCTTGCTATTAATTTCAGGACCTTCAGCCTTTTTGAAAGCTTTGCATGTGCAACTTTGTTGAATGCATTTTTAGGTTACAAATTACAGCCCTTGGATATATTTTATCTATCGATCTCCTCACCTTTTCCAAGTAATGTTTGCCATTTCTAAGTCAACATAACCATAGATTCCTCCCTCTGGCCAGTGTCTGTGTGGAGTTTGCACATTCTCCCTGTGTACATTTCCTCCGGGTGCTCCAGTTTCCTCCCGCAGTCCAAAGATGTGCTGTTTAGGGGGGACTGGCCTTGGGAAATTGCCCATAGTGCCCAGGGATGTGCAGGCTAGGTAGGTTAGCCATGGGAAATGCAGGGTTACAGGGATAGGGTAAGGGGGTAGGTCTGCTATATGGTGGTCGGTGTGGATTTGATTGACCGAATAACCTGCTTTCACACAGTAGAGATTCTATGGTTCTAGCTATTGATGCCACCCTGTAAACTACTGTTCAGCAACCCCCCAATTTGGGTTTCCTCCCACACTCTATTCCTTTTCCCTGTTCCCTGTCTTCAACTCTCTTCAACTCTTCCTGTGTAGATGCTGTCATCCATCTTCTTTCTCTTTTGCCTTCACTCATTACCTTACCTCGCTTTCTCTTTATTCACCTTATTGTGATAACTTGCCTTTATATCTTTATCTGAGCCCTAAGTGTGTTACAGCCAAGAGAATATTTTGATGTGCAGCACTTGTTGTAAGGTTGGAGAGCACAGCAGCCTATCACTGAGCTAAATGACCAACCTGTTGCTGGTGCTGTTGGTTAAGGGATTCAAACTGACCAGGACATTGGCTATAACCATACTCTTCTTCAAATAGTTGTGTGTGTTCACTCCTGATAGCAGTCAGTGGAAGAAGAAGCCAAAATGAAACTTTACTAAGTATAAACGTTTTCACAGAGTGAATCAGTTCTTCTATATACATCCAACCTTGAATCACACTGTGTCAGTGACTGCCCCTTTATATCTCCTCAAGTAAAGCCATCATAGTTTACCAGCCCATAGTGCTGCTCCCTCAGTAGAGAGACATGGTGGGTGGTGGTTTAACCTGAAGGTTATCATTCCTCAGGCAAGGGCTGAGCTTACCCTCATGGTCACTTCATCTGATGCAAAGTTAAAAATCACACAACACCAGGTTATAGTCCAACAGGTTTAATTGGAAGCACTAGCTTTCAGAGCGTTGTTCCTTCACCAGGTGGTCGTGGAGGACATGATTGTGTGTCTTACAATAGTGTCCTCCACTACCACCTGATGAAGGAGCGACGCTCTGAAAGCTAGTGCTTCCAATTAAACCTGTTGGACTATAACCTGGTGTTGTGTGATTTTTAACTTTGTCCACCCTAGTCCAACACCGGCATCTCCAAATCATCCGATGCAGAAATTGAACCCACACAGTCGGTGTCACTCTGTACCACAAACCAGCTGTTCAGCCAGCTGAGCTAACCAAACCCCCTCGACTCAAGCAATCATCCAATCGTACTGCCCTGCACGTGTATGTATTTAACTCCAGTTGGAATCTTTCACACCTTTGTGAATTAACAGCTTCAGAATCAGTTTATGCAAAGACTACCTTGGATATTTTCATTATCTTTGTTCACTGCCCTTCCTCTCCAGTTCATCCTTCACTTCATTGTAACTTTTTCCTGCCTCTAGTTAAATGATAGCTTTCATTTGTTAGCCGAGAGGAAGGTGTTAGAAACCCCACACTGATCAAATGAAGCAGCTGGAGCAACTCACAGCCTCATGCTGATTGTATGCCAAGCATGAGATTGTACTTGACATGTTTCAGATACATTTTTCAAAATGATTCTCCCCAGTCCTCTCTATTTGCACAACTCTTGTGTCCATATAGCAACGTGTAAGCAGCAGGGTAGAACTATTCTCCTTCGCTCTTCACGGTGCACTGTGTATTTGTGCAGCAGGAGGTCTAGGTCCAGAAGGGCCTGTATAGACACTGTCATTTCCCCTCTCCCCTCAGGCCCCCACACAGGACGTTAACTCATTAAAAGAGACATGACAAATGCACTTTGACTGAATTTCAAAGATTTAGGAGGAAAGTCTTTATTATTCCTACCAAGTATAAATATACTGTCCCACATGCTGTTTCACTTCCCCATGTGCCCACACTGTAAAATTCAGAGCTGTCCCTGATATTTTTGGTTCACATTCCTTACCAATCATGTTCAATGCCAACATTTCCTTCATTATGTTGCTGCCAAGTGCTTTAAGATGCCTCACTGTATTAACGAGGCTAGACTAATATAACTCATTGTTGCCACTTAAAATCATTAAAGCTCTGACATTCCCGAGCCCCTTTTGACTTAACTTCATTTTGGAACCAATCCCCAATTAGGGGTGGGATCTTCCAGACTGAAAACAAAAAATGCTGGAAATCACAGTGGGTCAATAGACAATAGACAATAGGTGCAGAAGTAGGCCATTCTGCCCTTTGAGCCTGTACCACCATTCATTATGATCATGGCTGATCATCCTCAATCAGTATCCTGTTCCTGCCTTATCCCCATAACCCTTGATCCCACTATCCTTAAGAGCTCTATCCAACTCTTTCTTGAAAGTATCCAGAGACTTGGCCTCCACTGCCTTCTGGGGCAGAGTATTCCACACACCCACCACTCTCTGGTTGAAGAAGTTTCTCCTCAACTCTGTTCTAAGTGGCCTACCTCTTATTTTTAAACTGTGTCCTCTGGTTTGGGACTCACCCATCAGTGGAAACATGCTTCCTGCCTCCACAGTGCCCAATCCTTTAATAATCTTATACATTTCAATCAGATCCCCTCTCGGCCTTCTAAACTCAAACGTATACAAGCCCAGTCGCTCCAATCTTTCAGCGTAAGGTAATCCCACCATTCCAGGAATTGACCTCGTGAACCTACGCTGCACTCCCTCAATAGCCAACGTGTCTTTCCTCAAATTTGGAGACCAGAACTACACACAGTACTCCAGGTGTGGTCTCACCAGGGCCCTGTACAGCTGCAGAAGGACCTCATGCGGGTCAGGCAGCATCTGATGATGAAAAGTTCATTGGACTGAAAACGTTAGCTTGCTCTCTCTCCACAGATGCTGCCTGACACGCTGTGATCTCCAGTATGTTTTATTTTCAGTACAGATTCCAGCATCTGCAATAATTTGCTCCTACATTGTGGAATCTTCCTGACCTACCTGGAGATTAAGAATGCTAGGCAGTGAACTTTAACTGACCAGGAGACAAGGACCATATTTTAACAGTGGAGTGTTAAAGCTTAGCTAGTACGTTCTCAGAAGATTTTTTTCCATCAACATTAACACTCCAGCCACTGGGATTACATCCATGGGCACAAGCCTGATAGCGGCAAAATGGGAACTGGTGTGGATAAACCAGATGATATCTATCAGAGCATGTACCTGATTTGGGGGGGGGGGGTTGGGGAAGAGAGGCTAGACACCTTCTGCCATGATTAGAGTGGTGCTGGAATAGCACAGCAGGTCAGGCAATATCCGAGGAGCAGGAAAATCGACGTTTTGGGCAAAAACCCTTCATCAGGAATGAGCTTTTTTTTTTAACCATTGCTGGAGGTTTTGAATCTGTAGTCTGTACTGGTTGTCCTGTTCAGACTCAGACTATATTGGTCTGAACGTGGTCCAGAGTCCATGTGGGATCAGTTGGTTCTGGAGGCAGGCACTGAGGAAGGAGATGTGGCTGTGGTAGGGAGTCTGCTTCAGGACATGGCTGAAGAGCTTCAGGGCAGAGGAGATGACCTTGGGGGGGGGGTGCAGTGAGAGAGAGAGACTCACTGAGATTCTTGTGGAGAGAGGAGAACCTCTTCAGGGTAGGCATCCTTGGAAGAGGATTCGCAGGAAGGTTCAAAATCTCTTCCAAGCTTCAGTGCGGACAAACATCTTCTGTCTCGTCTCCTACATGACCAAGCCATTTTGTGCCGATTGCAAAATGATGGAAAAGTAACATAAAGGTCACACACAGCAGAATGAGAAAGGGGAGGGGGAGGGGAAGAAACAGCAGCTCCTGTTCCCAGAGGATGCCCTTTGTCATTTTGAGAGGCTGGTTTTCAGCCAACCCATGAGCTGCCTGATAAGGGCCCACACAGCAGCTTGACCATGTCCACATAGAGACCATGCACCTCACTCCTGACCTTACCTGACAGATGAGTATTTCCAAGTCAGATATTCAACCAAGCTAGCCCAGCTGAGGTTAGGGAGAGCGGAGGAGGAGGAGGAGGAGAATGGATGAACAGTACCAACAGAACCCCAGCCGTGAGGTTCAGAGAACTCAGCTGCAGTGTTGGATGAGCAGGCAGGTCATGTAGAGGGGAACCAGGGTCTTCAGGATTGGCGAGAGGTGCGCCCAGACAGGGGCAACTGAGGGCATTGTTGCAGGAGCATGAGAGACAGCGTCACATGGTAACAGGAGTGTTCTCTATATCAGCAGCTGGCAGCTCTGTGCCTGTGGCATTGGCAAAGAACCTTCTGATCACCAGGTCCTGTCAAACCTCAGCCGGAGAGATGTGTGACATCTCGCAATGTGCTGCCCACAAGCAGCACTTGGGACCTCACGACAATATAGAGTCAGTGCCCAGTTCACCATGGGCATGGAGTGCCGCAATGGCTGAGCTATCAGGTTTGTACCCATCACTAGACTCCCCCAGGTACAAAGGCCACACCGTACAGCATTCACACCCTGGCACAATCCAGCCAACCCTGAACAGGAAGGAATTTCAATCCCTCTAACTCCAGCTGGGTGGTGATCACCCTTCCCTCAGGAGTGTGCACAATATCCAGGGAATTGTCACCATCCTTACATTCTGTACAACTCACAGTTTCCTCAAAAGCTTGCAGGTTAAGTGGCTTAGCCATGGGAAACCCAGGGTTACAGAGATGGAGTAGGGGGTGGGATATTCTCCCGAGCGTCAATGCGGACTTGATGGGCTGAATAGCCTGCTTCCATGCTGTAGGGACTCGATGATAAGAGGCTTAGTCTAGCAATGAGACAAAGAGAGGGGCACGCTGAGTGTGACACAAGGGATGGATGAGCAGCTAGTGGTGATGCAGGAGCAGGAGAGGGACTGAGGAGTCACCACCCAGTGAGTGAGGAGGAAGTGCTGGGGAGCAGGAGGTGGGTGAGAATCATTGGGTGGACATGCAATAAAGAGAGGTGTAGTCTGAACTTTGATGTGAAGTGTATGTAGTGGCAGAGTTAGACTGAATGGTGTCCCCTGTGAGGGTGAGCTAGCAGATGGTGGCACTTTCTCTAGCTGCCTTGCTACAGCTTGGACAGAGCACTGACCCAGGCTGTAATCTGTATCTGGGTCAGGCCTCTTGAGGCAGACCAGAGGGAATAAGACTGTCCTCCTCTGCAGCTGCCGATCCATTATCAGAAGTAATTGGTCTGAACTGGGCACGACGGGGCTGTCAGTGACTGGATAACAAAACCGTACTCCAGCAAATAACAACACCTTTGATGGAGAAAAATACCAAATCAAAATGTAATAGTAAATGAAATTAAAAACAAATAGATACATTTATATCTAATTTCCCATTACAGGGTGCAGCCAACAAAACAAATGTTCCAGAAACCTATCCATTTTGATTTTGTTTCTGAATTTTTGAAGAAATTCCCTCGTTCTTGTTTCATTGAATTACAAATGCATAGTTTGCCAAGCGCTCGTAATGCACAGGAGTCAAGCCGACTAGTACTGCATGCAATTGATGAATACAAATGAAAATTATACGTATTAATGTACACTCCCTCAGCTGCTGCTGTGCTTTATTTTCAGAGATGTGTCTTTCTCCAGCTGATTGCTGGGAACCTCAATGGGCAGTTGACTCTGCAACATATGGGGCTGAGGTCAGTGCCCTCTAGCACTTGGCAATGCCACTGTCGTTGGGTTAGATGTCCACCTAGTCCTGACCTGCACTTTTGAAGAGTTAAGTGACAGAAAATGTTTTGTTGCTGATTTCTGCATTGAGCTGACACTGGAGTGGACACACACTGAGTATGTGCACTGTGAAGATATTTTATAATTCTTCCTGCCTCCCACTCTGGATGTGGATAATGGCAGTAGCTAACAGGAACTTGGCAAGGGATGGTAAACCTACTGACATTTACAATTCAAACAGCCATGACTCAAGACAAGTCAGGTTACAAAAGAGGATTCAACTGCCTCAGTGCTGGAATTTCTGCTGTTAGGTGCATATGTTGTTCAATCTACTCATGCTAGTTTTCCAGATGGTTTGATAGGTATGATTGCACCATCTGTTTTCCCAAATTAAAAACAACCATTTAGAGTCATAGAGTCACAGAGATGTACAGCACGGAAACAGACCCTTCGGTCCAACCCGTCCATGCCGACCAGATATCCCAACCCAATCTAGTCCCACCTGCCAGCACCCAGCCCATATCCCTCCAAACCCTTCCTATTCATAATACTCATCCAAATGCGTCTTAAATATTGCAATTGAACCAGCCTCCACCACATCCTCTGGCAGCTCATTCCATACACGTACCACCCTCTGCGTGAACAAGTTGCCCCATAGGTCTCTTTTATATCTTTCCCCTCTCACCCTAAACCTATGCCCTCTAGTTCTGGACTCCCCCACCCCAGGGAAAAGACTCTGCCTATTTATCCTTTCCATGCCCCTCATAATTTTGTAAACCTCTATAAGGTCACCCCTCAGCCTCTGACGCTCCAGGGAAAACAGCCCCAGCCTGTTCAGCCTCTCCCTGTAGCTCAAATCCTCCAACCCTGGCAACATCCTTGTAAATCTTTTCTGAACCCTTTCAAGTTTCACAACATCTTTCCGATAGGAAGGAGACCAGAATTGCACGCAATATTCCAACAGTGGCCTGACCAATGTCCTGTACAGCCGCAACATGACCTCCCAACTCCTGTACTCAATACTCTGACCAATAAAGGAAAGCATACCAAACGCCGGCTTCACTATCCTATCTACCTGCAACTCCACTTTCAAGGATTCTCTAGGTCCTGTGCACCTGTGCATACACTAGCTCTAGAGGCTATTATGAGAAAAAAAAACCATCAGAACCCAAGCTGACCCTCTGTTTAGATTAGATTCCCTACAGTGTGGAAACTGGCCCTTCAGCCCAACAAGTCTATATTGACCCCCTGAAGAGTAATTCACCCAGACCCTTTCCTCTACCTTATATTTATTAATGCATCTAACACAATGGGCAATTTAGCATGGCCAATCCACCCTAACCTGCACATCTTTGGACTGTGGGAGGGAACTGGAGCACCCAGAGGAAACCCACACAGACACAGGGAGAATGTGCAAACTCCACACAGAGAGTCGCCTGAGGGTGGAATCAAACCCAGATCCCCTGGTGCTGTGAGGCAGTGGTGCTAACCACTGAGCTACCACTCTGCCTGAACTGCAGTAACCTCTGCTTAACCTTGTTGAAAACATCAAGTATACAACATCAGAATGAGGGCCCATTTGAAATGGCTTCTTCTGGCTGAAACACAGAGAACTATTGGACAGCAGAGGTTTGTATCACTTCACAGGAAGGCCAACCAATGAGAATGCCCAGCAGCACCTGGCAACCAATCCATGATTAATGAAAAATTATGTCAAGGACTTTGTTGCTTTCGGATGCCCCTCCCTATGCTGAAGACACTATTGCCACTGAGCTCACTAACTCTCCATAACCTCACCCAGGAAACCATTAGTCACATGCTAATCACATGGTGAGTCTTGGCATCATTATTTCATCCTGGATTACTGTAACCATGCTGTATTCTGTCATTTCCTAGTCCAATATCTCCACACTGGTGCATTGTCCAGCACAACCCACTAGTAAGCAATACACAGGGTTCCCACACTCCAGCTTCTGCAGTGAGTAACTCACCTTCTGCCTCCCCAAAGCCTGTCCACCATCTCCAAGGAACAAGCCAGGAATGTGATTCTGGATGGGGGCAGCTCCAATAACACTCAAGAAGCTCGAGACGATCCAGGACAAAGCAGCCGCTTGATTGCCACTACATTCACAAGCATCCGCTCCCTGAACCACCGGTGCTCAGTAGCAGCAGTGTGTACCATCTACAACATGCACTAAGGAAATTCACCAAAGATCCATCTAAAGCTACAACCTATTCCATTGAGAAAGACAAGGGCAGCAAATACATGGGAGCACCACCCTCTGTGAGTTACCCTCCAAACCACCCACCATCCTGACCTTTTTCCCATACTCATTCCTGGGATGTGGGCATCACTGGCTGGGCCAGCATTTATTGCCCATCCCTAATTGCACAGAGGGCAGTTAAGAGTCAACCACATTGCTGGGCGTCTGAAGTCACACATAGGTCAGACCAGATAAAGATGACAGTTTCCTTCCCTAAAGAGCATCAGTGAACCAGATGGGGTTTTCAGATAATAATTTCATGGCTTCCCCCTCCAATTCTATTTTGATTTAATCCCTGCCCTCCTCTTCACTGTTTGAACACACAGCATTGCCCTTTGATGTGAAGGGCACTGGTCGTCACTGGCCACTTGGGTGTTTCTTCTCTTCCTGGTGGTGGAAACTGAATAAAGATTCATGCACCTTGTGTCTTTCACTGTGTCTCACACCTGCATACACACACCATGGGTGCTGGGGAAAAATAAAATTACCGCAGTTAGGTGGTAGTGTGGGGGTAATAACAAGAAGAGAAAAAAAGAAAAACAAACTCATGGCCATTATTTGACTCTTAATTCCAGAATTTAATTCAACTTCCACCATTGCAGGATTTGAACCCAGATGCCCCAAACATTATGCTCTCTAGATTGCTAGTTGAATGATAATACCACTAGGCCATTGCCTCCTTGTTGGAAATCGCTCACTGCTCCTTCAGTGTCGCTGGGTTACAATCCTGGAATTCCCTCCCTAAGGGCATTGTGGGTCAACCCACAGCACATGGACTGCAGCGGTTCAAGAAGGCAGCTCACCCCCACCTTCTCAAGGGGCAACTAGGGATGGGAAATAAATACTGGTCCAGCCAGTGGTACCCATGCCCCATGAGTGATTAAAAAAAGCTTCTGGGCATTTTTATTCGCTCATGGGATACACGTGCCTCTGCCAGGGGCAGCCTAACCCCACCTGCCCTTGAACTGAGTGGCTTGCTGGGTCATTTCTGAGGGTCATTAAGAGTCAGCTCCATTGCTGTAGGCCTGGAGTCACGTGGAGACCAGACCAGATGAGAATGGCAGATTTCCTTCCGCAATGGGACTAACAGCTTAATAGTGACCAATTCTAGTTTTCAATTCCAGACTGATAAAGTGAATTTATAATTCCACCAATACTGAGGTGAATTTGAAGCTGTGTCCCCTGAACATCAGCCTGTCACTCTGGAGACATCACCACCACAGAACCATTTTCCCGAAATTAAAGTCACGCGGGCAGAATGTTATAAAATGACAGGACCTGTGCAGTGATCTGAAAGGATATTTACAGAATCATTTGCAAAACCATCGTGTCTCTCCTCCTGGCAATGACTCTCTCCTTACACCTTCCCCATAAGCTGACAGCTGCAGCTGTGTATCTCTCCATTGTTTTCCTGCATGTCAATTACAACACCTTCATTAAACACCCTCATTTGCAACCTATACCTTCCACTGCATAAACAAGCTCATTACGTAGAGCACTGAGTAATTTAAGCAAATTCTCCAAGCTTCTAAATTACAATGAGCCACAAAGTACGGAATCGTTTAAACCCTCAGGAGTACATCTGGCTTTCTTGTGATTTGATTTATGATTGTCACAATTGCCGAGGTACAGTGAAAAGTTTTGTTTTGTGTGCAGTAACATACAAAGGGCAACAGGTTAATAGAACAGAGCAAGCAGTACTGCCTTCTTGATCCACTGCAGTCTACTTGCTGTCGGTTAGACCCGAAATGCAGTTCGAGAGGGTGTTCCGGGATTGTGACCCAGCTTTCACTATGATTTCCACATCACAGATCCGTTACATCTGTCCGTGTTTGGAGCAGTCAAGCCATCATTTTGCCTTGCTGACAATGAGCTTCAGTTCCACAGACAGGTCAGCAATGCTGGGGACAGGGGAAGGTTGAGAGGACACGATAGACTGGGTACCAAGAGAAATGTGAGAGACCAGAGCTAGGGAGCACTCCCAGAGACAAGGAGAATGTTTTTCTCCTGCTACAGGCCATTTGGCCCAACAAGTCCACACTGACCCTCTGAAAAGTAACCCACCCGGACCTATTCCCCCAAAACTATGTTTAAACTCTGACTATTGCACCTAATACTATGAGCAATTTAGCATGGTCAGTTCACCTGTGGAACTCTCTACCACCGAGAGCAGTCAAAACCAAAACACCAAATGATTTCAAAAAGGAGTTGGATAAAGCACTTGGGGTAAAGAATCCAAATGGGAGAAATGTAGGGACAGGATAGTGAGTTGGATAATCATAATGAATAGCAGAGCACACTCAAATGGACCACTTCAGCTGCTATTTGCTCAGTTTCCATGGCAACCATTGTTGACTTTGGGTCTGTACTAAATTGCATGGTCACACAGCGATAATATCAGCCTGGCATCTCTGCCTGAGGGGACAAAGAGGTACGCTCAGAGTGGTTGGTTGCTATGACAGCGATGAAGAGCCCAGGGATGCAGCCTAGCACAGTCCACAAGCTGGGGACATACCCTGGAGGGGATTCAAACTCACGCTTTCTGAACAACACCTTGGAGGTTTTGGATTACTATCCCAGCAACGTTGCCAACACACGAGCACCACTCCTAATAATGCTGCTCGTGAAACAGTGCACACACAGGCATGTTCTCAGCCCCTGAGTGGACTGATATCTGGAGAACTTTGAAAACTGACTGGCCCTCAGTGGAACTGAACAGTTGCAGCATCTATGAACCAAACACGAACAATACTCTTCACTGCAACACAACCTAGACAAGGGCAGTGTTACAACATTTGCAGAATATACATAAGTTGGCATCATGGTAGGCAGTGATGAATGCCATGGACAGGATGGTGAAATGGGCAGAGCCTTGGTGAAGGACTGTGAAGTGATGTTGGTTGCTGGGTCTAATATAGGGCAGAATATTAAATGGTCCCATTTTGAAAAGTGTCAATGAGCAGAGTCCATTCACGTGGTTTCTTAAAGCTGGCATCACGATTTAAGGTATTTTTAAACATATTCTTTGGTTTTAATATTAGAGGGACAGAACATAAAAGAAAAGAGACTGTTCTAGAAGATTATAAATCACTGGTTACACCTCAACCCAGATGTTATGGGTAATGTTATATGAACAATACTTCAGGGAATGATGTAATGTCCTTTGACAGAAATGTTTGTCAGGGTGTTACCAGCAGTGAGGGACTACAAGTATGAGGACAGGCTGGAAGAATTGAGACTAGACTATTCAGAACAGGGAAAATGAGGGGATTATCAATCTAATCAAGGGTTTGATAGGAAAGAGACAACCTTTTCTGGAAGGTGATGAATCATAGAATATCTACAGAGTGGAAGCAGGCCATTTGGCCCATCAAATTCAATCCAGTCCTCAGAAGACCACCCCACCCAGGCCCACTCCCCTACCCTCTGCACGTAACCCTGCACTTCCCATGGCTCATCCACCCAACCTGCACAGGTACAGATTGTGGGAAGGAACTGGAATACCTGGAGAGAGCCCACACGGTCAACCCCAAGGGTAGAATCGAACCCAGGTCCCTGGTGCTATGAGGCAGCAGTGCTAACCTCTG
Source organism: Chiloscyllium punctatum (assembly GCF_047496795.1). Lineage (NCBI taxonomy): Eukaryota > Metazoa > Chordata > Chondrichthyes > Orectolobiformes > Hemiscylliidae > Chiloscyllium > Chiloscyllium punctatum. The sequence goes on along the minus strand of NC_092771.1, from coordinate 7,496,725 downwards.
AGCCACTGTGCTTCCCAAGAGGGTGCAGATCTACAATAAATAGGGGAGGTTCGAGAGGAGAGAATCAAATTGTTTTCACTGAAAGTTGTTGGGCTCAAAAGATTCAAAGCAGTTTTATTTAAAAAGAGATTTGGAATTTATTTGTAAAAATGAGTAACTTATTGCTGCTGCAGCACAGGCGGGAGAGGCTGAGGGGTCTTCCTCTGCATTATATGTTTCTATAAATCTTAAAAACAATTCACCTGTAGAATTGCAGTCTTCTTGCACTCGGCAGACAAGTCGGAGAACAATCATAAATTCACAAAAAAAACCAAACTTCCAAATCAAGCAGCTGATAGAATTGTTTGATTTAATCATTCTGTTAGTAGCCTGATTACACAGCACAGATGAAATGTGGAGGAATTTTGTGTGAGGATGTGTACAGTGACAGACACTATTGAGAAAAGCCTTGGGCCTCTCAGTGATCTCTTCAATCAGGAATTACAAAACAAGAATAAAGCTGCTAGGCCCCGAACATCTCATAAAAATTCGGATTTCTTTTGTGTCTTTGCTTTTTATTTAATTATCACAGGAGAGTAACATAAGAAGGGAACTAGCCCCAGTTCCCAGAAGCATCAAGGTATAAATCTTCCATCCTCCTGCATGTGCTGAGATCTGAAATAACTGCTGAAGATCTAACAGCTTTTTCAGGGAATGCTGTGAGCTATGTACTGCTGGTCTGTTTAAACTGTGCTGCCTTTGGTTGGCGGTGTCACCTTGTCCACAACTGTGTGGAGAAACCTCCACATAAACCAGTTTGTGGCCCAGGCACTGAGTGTTGAGAGGATTGGCACCGAGTATCCGCGCGAGTAAGTGAATCCCAGAACATATGGGTCAGCAAGATTCCAACAGTATTCCATCAGTATTTACATTTAACACTCCACTGCTCAGAATCTAGCTAACTCTGGCCCATTTTGAGAAGCCCATTCAGTCCATCACATTTATGGCAGCCTCTATGTACAGCAATCCAGTCAGAGCTGAAAAATGTGTTGCTGGAAAAGCGCAGCAGGTCAGGCAGCATCCAAGGAGCAGGAGAATCGATGTTTCGGGCATAAGCCCTTCTTCAGGAATGGCTTATGCTCGAAACGTCGATTCTCCTGCTCCTTGGATGCTGCCTGACCTGCTGCGCTTTTCCAGCAACACATTTGTCAGCTCTGATCTCCAGCATCTGCAGCCCTCACTTTCTCCCAGCAATCCAGTCAGTCCTAGTTCTTTCCTTGCTCGATTCCATGAGATATTTTTCCAAATCAATCAGTTTACAGGTGTTCTTATACACCTCTGGTGTAAGTAGGACTTGAACCCAGGTCTGCACGACCCAGAGGTAGGGACACCACAACAATGCTTCTTTTTATTTCAAAAATATACTTTATTCATAAAATACTTTGATGATCTGTACAATTGGACATGCCGTACATATGTAAGCCTTCAGTTTCTTTGCATACCGAAAACAGAGTAATCATTCCTATTTACAGGTTGGTGCGATTACATTGAGCTGAGGCGTCAGCAGAGCCCAAATGACTGCGTGGGCCCCCTGCTCTTCTTTAGGCAGGCAGACGTTACGCGGTGGTCTTTCCCCACCGCGCCTTGACGGCAGCTGCCCCAAGCTTCAGCGCATCCCTCAACACGTAGTCCTGGACCTTGGAATGTGCCAGTCTGCAACACTCAGTCGGGGTCAACTCCTTCAGTTTTTTTTCGAAAATGCAGTTAGTATGAGTGTAAAAGGTATGGGCGGTTGTTGGGTTTGAGCGAGTGAGAATATTAAGCATACTTACCTGGCAGGGGAGATACCATGATCACCAAGGTGCTAAACCGAGGCAAGAGCGAGGCCATGCTCTTCGGGAACTGGGCCGACCAATCCTCTATCCCCTTCACCGTCAGGACTGACCACCTGAAGGTGCTGGGTATTTGGTTCGGGGGGGCTGGGGCGTGCGCCAAGACCTGGGAGGAGCGGATCAGGAAGATGAGACAGAAACTAGGCAGATGGGGGCAACGGTCGCTCTCCATCGCGGGAAAAAACCTGGTCATCAGGTGTGAGGTACTCTCAGTATTGCTATATGTGGCACAGGTCTGGCCTATCCCCAGGACCTGTGCCGCCGCAGTCACCCGGGCCATCTTCCAATTCATTTGGAGATCAAAGATGGACCGGGTCCGAAGAGACTCAATGTACAAAGACCGGTGCAATGGGGGAAAAAACACGCCCAATGCCACCCTCACCCTGATGGCCACCTTTGTGTGTGGCTGCATCAAGCTGTGCGTGGATCCCCGGTACGCAAACACCAAGTGTCACTACGTACTGAGGTTCTACCTGTCCCCGGTGTTGCGAAGGATGGGCCTGGCCTCGCTGCCGCGGAACGCTCCGAGTAGTTGGACCGTTCCGTATCACCTGTCCTTCGTGGAGATATTTATGAGGAAAAACACCTTTGACCACAAGTCCATCAGGAAGTGGTCAGCACGTAGCGTCCTTGAGACCCTTCGGGAAAAGGAGAGGGCGGATCCTGTCGAGCGGTTCCCTGAGCAGACTGTCAAAGCCATTTGGCAGAATGCCTCATCGCCAGAACTTTCCAACAAGCACCAAGACGTGGCTTGGCTGGTGGTGAGAAGGGCTCTGCCTGTGAGATCCTTTATGCACGCCCGGACTCTCTGCCGCACCGCACGCTGCCCTCGAAGTGGCTGCGGGGGGGACGAGACTGTCACACACCTCCTTCTGGAATGTGCCTATGCAGAGGAAGTCTGGAGAGGAATGCAGTGGTGCTTGTCGAGGTTCGTCCCGAGCAGCGCCGTGACGCGGGACTCCGTGCTCTACGGCCTGTTCCCCGGGACTCACACCGAGACGAACATTAACTGCGCCTGGAGGATCATCAACTCGGTGAAGGACGCTCTCTGGGCGGTCCGAAACCTGTTGATCTTCCAGCTGAAGGAGTTGACCCCGACCGAGTGTTGCAGACTGGCACATTCCAAGGTCCAAGACTACGTGTTGAGGGACGCGCTGAAGCTTGGGGCAGCTGCCGCCAAGGCGCGGTGGGGAAAGACCACTGTGTAAGATCGGCCTGCCGAAAGAAGAACAGGGGGCCCATACAGACGTTTTTTTGGGCTCTGCTGATGCCTCAGCCAAATATATGTATATATACAAGATTGAAAAAATGCACAGGATTGTAAAGGACAAGAATAAAGTCGAATCTGTGTTTGTAAATATGGACATATGTATGGCATGATCCAATGTACAGACCATCAAATCATTTATGAATAAAGTATATTTTTGAAATAAAAAAAAAAGGTTCTCCCAGGACGGCCTTTTGGCTCGGAATATGTGTCGTTCCTGAGGACCAGAGGAAGAGATTCTGCTCGAGTGTTGGAGGTTCGACGCAGCAGAAGCGTGCTGGCGGGGGAAAAACTGCGGGGGTCGTGTTGCGAGTCGTCGGAGCTGCTGGAGACCATCGCTGGATCGTGATTGGACGTTGGAGGATCGTTTGGTTGTGCTGACCTGCTCTTGGTGGATCTTCATGCTGGCTTCGGCCTAACGCCAATTCAGGGACCAGCCAACCTCTGAGCTATGGCCTCAGCAGCCACTCGCCGCCCGGGCCAGGGCATTCGGAACACAGTCAGGGTGACTGTGAAGAAGGTGGAGGAGCACACACCAGTGGATCGGACGGTGTTTGTGAAGGAAGTTCTGCTGGAGTGTTGCGGCCTTGCAGCCGCAGACGTGTACTGCCTGCAGGATTTCCCTGGGGCAGGCTACTTCGATGTGACCTTCAGAAGCGTGAAGCAGTGCGAACAGCTCCTGAAGGTCTTCAAGGAGAAGGAAGGGGAGCCGCTGTTCTCCATCTTGTCGGCGACGCCATTGTGTGTGCTTCCTGCACAGAGGAACCGGGTTGTTACAATCCATATGTACAACCCCTACGTTCCAGCGGCTGATGTCCTGACCTTCCTGGGAAGGTACGTCCAAGTCGAGGGAGAAGCCACCGATGTGATCGACCCCTTTGGGATCTGGACCAGTAAGAGGCAGGTCAAGGTAACTCTGAGGGCCGATGACAGTGGGAACATCCTCCACCCACCCTCGAGCTTCGCAATCGGAGGGAGCAGAGGCTACCTGACATATGCAGGGCAGCCCAAAGTGTGCCGAACCTGCGGGAAGTCGGGACACGTGGCGGTGGATTGCAAAGTGACCATCTGCAGGAACTGCAAACAGGAGGGTCACTTGACATCTCCCCGCTGTCTGCTGCCTGCTCCTCTACAACTTTCCCTTCCTTCTGGGTGCCTCCAGGCACCGTTCCTTTGCTGATTCGCGGTACCTCGTTAGACTTTGTCGGTCCGCGGCTCGTGTTGCCACCTCCGGCCATCTGTGTGTAGGTGGCGGCTCCTCGTCTTGGGCAGGCCTTGTACATGTGGCCCGCCTCCCCGCACAGGTTGCAGCTCTTTTCCTCCCGACAGTCCTTTGTCAAGTGACCCTCCTGTTTGCAGTTCCTGCAGATGGTCACTTTGCAATCCACCGCCACGTGTCCCGACTTCCCGCAGGTTCGGCACACTTTGGGCTGCCCTGCATATGTCAGGTAGCCTCTGCTCCCTCCGATTGCGAAGCTCGAGGGTGGGTGGAGGATGTTCCCACTGTCATCGGCCCTCAGAGTTACCTTGACCTGCCTCTTACTGGTCCAGATCCCAAAGGGGTCGATCACATCGGTGGCTTCTCCCTCGACTTGGACGTACCTTCCCAGGAAGGTCAGGACATCAGCCGCTGGAACGTAGGGGTTGTACATATGGATTGTAACAACCCGGTTCCTCTGTGCAGGAAGCACACACAATGGCGTCGCCGACAAGATGGAGAACAGCGGCTCCCCTTCCTTCTCCTTGAAGACCTTCAGGAGCTGTTCGCACTGCTTCACGCTTCTGAAGGTCACATCGAAGTAGCCTGCCCCAGGGAAATCCTGCAGGCAGTACACGTCTGCGGCTGCAAGGCCGCAACACTCCAGCAGAACTTTCTTCACAAACACCGTCCGATCCACCGGTGTGTGCTCCTCCACCTTCTTCACAGTCACCCTGACTGTGTTCCAAATGCCCTGGCCCGGGCGGCGAGTGGCTGCTGAGGCCATAGCTCAGAGGTTGGCTGGTCCCTGAATTGGCGTTAGGCCGAAGCCAGCATGAAGATCCACCAAGAGCAGGTCAGCACAACCAAACGATCCTCCAACAGCCAATCACGATCCAGCGATGGTCTCCAGCAGCTCCGACGACTCGCAACACGACCCCCGCAGTTTTTCCCCCGCCAGCACGCTTCTGCTGCGTCGAACCTCCAACACTCGAGCAGAATCTCTTCCTCTGGTCCTCAGGAACGACACATATTCCGAGCCAAAAGGCCGAGAAGCGCCTGTTGCTTGATCCTAGTAGCCTTGTGATTTTCTTCAGGGGCCTAGCTAACTTCCTCAGTGATTGTCTCTTCTCCCAGCACCTGCACGGTCAGTGTGTTCCAGATCTTAACCACACTGTGTCAAAACAATCTTTCTCGAAATTCCACCCAGATGTCTTGCTGAACTCCTTATATCAGTGTCTGCTTGACCTCGTACTGTCAGATAGTAGGAACAGAACAGACCTCCCTCCTCGCTTAAACATACACTCAGGAACCAATCAGGAAGTGGTTACCATGGTGAGTACTCCTGAACTCACTACTGATCCTGGTTGGTAAACCAATCAAAAGTTTGTCACTGGGTAAAACATCCCTGAAAACACACACCCACCCATGGAACTGAGATGCCTTGCACTCTCACCCAGTGTTTGAATAAGACAACTTTGTAGATACAACACCCACACACTCATTTTAAAAATAATGCAACATCTTCTTCCCCTTGGTTCAAAGCAGCATCTTTTCCCATTTTGGGTTCACAGTCTAGAAAAATGGAAGTGGAGTTTACACCATAGACTCATTTTTTTCCCCTAAATATCTTTGATTAACAAAAATCTACCAAAGGCATACTTATAATTAACAATTGATATAATATTAATTGCTGTTTGTGAATACAGCTTCAAAGGTCCACCACTGCTTTAGAGAATCCCTATGTTGCAGATATAGATCCATTCGCCCATTGACTCCCCAAAGAGCACCCCACCCTATTCCCATAACCCTCCCCCAATCCACCTAGCTTGCACGCTATGGGTGATTTCCCATGGCCAATCCACTTAACCTATACATCTTTAGACCATGGAAGGAAACTGAAGCATCCAGAGGAAACCCACTCAGACTCATGGAGAATGTGCAAACTCCACATTGACAGTCACCTGAAACTAGAATCGAACCTGGCTCCCTGGTGCTGTGAGGCAGCAGTGCTAACCACTGAGCCGCTGCACATTTAAGTGCTCTAGAATTGCACTCCCAAAACATGGCTGGTTCTAATCTGTAGATTGGGCGGCATGTTGGCTCAGTGGTTAGCACTGCTGCCTCACAGCACCAGGGACCCAGGTTGGATTCCAGCCTCAGGTGACTGTCTGTGTGGAGTTTGCACATTCGCCCTGTGTCTGCGTGGATTTCCTCCCACAATCCAAAGATGTGTGGGTCAGGTGAGTTGGCCATGCTAAAATTGCCCATAGTGTTAGGTGCATTAGCTGAAGGGATATGGGTCTAGGTGGGTTACTCTTCGGAGAGTCAGTGTGGACTGGTTGGGCCGAAGGGCCTGTTTCCGCACTGTAGGGAATCTAATCTAATCACTCTGCTCCCTAATCTTGGATTCCCCATTTAGAGGAAGTAACTTCTGTCTGCCAACCCTCTTTGTTCCACCTAATCACCAGAAAAATCATTCCTTAATCTCGCAAATATTAGGCTTAGCTAGATTTTGACAGGTGCCAAGAATAATGACCGTAAGCTCAGCCATCAGGCTAAACCTACCAGGAGACTTACTGTGGATGTTATCATTATTGATTCTGTTCGGAAATGGAAATCTAACCAAGCTGTACGAGATTCTGACAGCTTTAGTTATGGTGGTCAAGGTGTTCTTCCACAAACAGCAACAGATCAACACCCGTTAATTACAAGGCTGACTTTGGTGGATTTTTGTTAAGTGAACATACTGTATTTGGAGAATTTTGGGGAAAAAATAGGACTCTGGTGTAAACGGCACTTCCATCTTTCAGACTGTGCACCCAAAATGAGAAAAGATACTGCTTTGAACCGAGTGAAAGATGTTGCAGCTTTTAAAAAAGAAGTGTATGTGTGAATGTGTGTGTGTGTGTGTGTGTGTGAGTGTGTTCGTGTGTGTGTATGTGTGTGTGTGTGTGTGTGTGTGTGTGTGAGTGTGTGTGTGTGTGTGTGTGAGTGTGTGTGTGTGTGTGTGTGTGTGTGTGTGAGTGTGTGTGTGTGTGTGTGTGTGTGTGTGTGTGAGAATGTGTGTGTGTGTGTGTGTCTGTGTATGTGAGTGTGTGTGCGTGTGTATGTCTGTGTGTGCATCCGTGTGTGTGTGAGTGTATGTGTGTGTCTGTGTGTGTGTCTGTGTGTGTGTGTGTGTGTGTCTGTGTCTGTGTCTGTGTCTGTGTGTGTCTGTCTGTGTGTGTCTGTGCGTGTCTGTGTGTGTGTGTGTGTGTGTGTGTGTGTGTGCCTGTGTCTGTGTGTACAAAATAAAAAAATCACACAACACCAGGTTATAGTCCAACAGGTTTAATTGGAAACACACTAGCTTTCGGAGCGAAGCTCCTTCATCAGGTGATTGTGGAGGGCTTGATCGTAACACAGAAGTTATAGCAAAAATTTGCAGTGTGATGTAACTGAAATTATACATCGAAGAATTGATTGTCTGTTAAGCCTTTCATCTGTTAGAATACAGTGATAGTTTCACTTCTTTCATGTGTAAATCACAAAACCCTTTTTTTTAAAAGTTGCATTTTTGGGTTAGCTGTTAACAGTGGTGATAGCTAGACCATATGTTGAAGGTGTTGGCCCCCTGTGTTCTCTGTGTTCCAATCTAAAAAGTGAGATAACAGTTTTACATAAATTCATGCAGTTTTTGAGCTCAGAGTTCTACATGAATGTATGCAGTTTTTGAGCAAAGTGCAATGTAACTCTGCAAGTACAAATTCACCCCACAAAATATATGTGTGCATGTGGGTCTTTGTCTGTGTCTGTCTGGGGTGGGGGTTGTGAGTGTGAGAAAGTGTGTGTGTGTGTGTGTGTAGTGAGTGCAGAGTGTCTTAAGTCTGTGAGGGGGTGCATGTGTGAGTGTGGGAATGTGTGTGTCTATAAGGGTGTGTGTGGGTGTCTGTGTGCGCGTCTGTGTGTACCTGTGTGTGTGTGTATGTGTATATGTGTGTGTGTGTGTGTGTGTGTGTGTGTATAGTGCAATGGTGATCACCTGTAATGTGACATGAACCCAAGGTCCCGGCTGAGGCCCTCCCTATGGGTACCGAACTTAGCTATCAGCCTCTGCTCGGCCACTTTCCTCTGCTGCCTGTCCCGAAGTCCACCTTGGAGGATGGTCACCGAAGGTCCAAGGCTGAATGTCCTGGACCACTGAAGTGTTCCCCATCTGGGAGGGAACCCTCCTGTCTGTTGATTGTTGTGTGGTGCCCATTCATCCGTTGTCGTAGCCTTTGCTGTGTTTCCCCAATGTACCATGCCTCCGGGCATCCTTGCCTGCGACGTATAAGATAGACAACATTGGCTGAGTCACATGAGTACCTGCCATGTACAAGGTGGGAGGTGTTCCCACGCGTAATAGTGGTATCTATGTCCACAATCTGGCACGTCTTGCAGCGTCCACCGTGACAGGGTTGTATGGAGTTGTCCTGAGAGCTGGGCAGTTTGCTACGAACAATAATCTGTTTGAGGTTTGGCGGTTGTTTAAAGGCAAGTAGTGGAGGTGGGGGGAAGGTCTTGGTGAGGTGCGCATCCTCATTGATAATGTGTTGCAGGTCACGAAGAACATGGCACTCACTACACACACACACACACACACACTTTCTCACACTCATAACCCCCACCCCAGACAGACACACATACAGACAGACAAAGACCCACATGCACACATATATTTTGTGGGGTGAATTTGTACTTGCAGAGTTACATTGCACTTTGCTCAAAAACTGCATACATTCATGTAGAACTCTGAGCTCAAAAACTGCATGAATTTATGTAAAACTCTGTTATCTCACTTTTTCGATTAGTATCAATCTAAACATCAGGTCATAGACAGAGAGCACAGGGGGCTAACACCTTCAACATATTGTCTAGCTATCACCATTGTTAACAGCTAACCCAAAAATGCAACTTAAAAAAAAAGGGTTTTGTGATTTACACATGAGAGAAGTGAGACTATCACTGTATTCTAACAGATGAAAGGCTTAACAGACAATCAATTCTTCAATGTATAATTTCAGTTACATCACACTGCAAACTTTTGCTATAACTTCTGTGTTACGATCGAGCCCTCCACAATCACCTGATGAAGGAGCGTCGCTCCGAAAGCTAGTGCTTCCAATTAAACCTGTTGGACTATAACCTGGTGTTGTGTGATTTTTAACTTTGTACACCCCAGTCCAACACCGGCCTCTCCACATCATGTGTCTGTGTGTGTGTGTGTTGTATCCACAAAGTTGTCTTATTCAAACAGTGGGGGAGAATGTCAGGTGTACACCTCACCTCCATGTGTGTGTATGTTCAGGACAGTTTTGCCCAGTGCCAGACTTTTGATTGGTTTACCAGCCTGGACCAGCCTGGTGAGTTCAGGAATACTCAGCATAGTAACAGCTTCTGCATTGCTTCCTGGGTGTGCAGCAATAACTTTGTGTTTGAACAATACAACAGAAACAGGAAGCTTGTGAAGGAAAAACAGCTCGCTCTCTCTCTCTCTCACACCTTCTGTAAGTGGAGAGAAAAAATAAATTGCCTTTCTCTCTCTCTCTCTCTTTACAGATTCTGTTGAAAGGAAATAGGGGGAAAGCAAATTCAGAAACACTGAACGAACAAATCCTCAACTGATGAGTGTAAGGTTGGAAATCAGTGTGTCCATAACCTCACCACCTCTTCAACGTGTCAAAAGGAACCAGAAGGGAACTGAAGGAAAACAACTCGTCAATCTTTGTAATCCAGACTGGTGCCAGAATTGTGCTTCTCTGATTTTTATGTAATCCTGCCCACATGTAATCTTTGTGTCCTGTCGTGTGACTGAGTGAGTGAGGGAAGGAGGAATGGAGTGAGTGAGGGAGGGAGGGAATGTGTGTATTTTATAAAAAGGGTTGGGTTTACATTAATAAAGTTATAAGAAAGCAATTTGTGTTTCTTTTCTACCAACAGTTTTAAAAATCTCTATGCGATAAATGGCTGTTCCTTGTTAAGTACAGAAACCTGATGAGTATTTCTTCTTACCCTGGGTCCATCAGTCAGCAAAGTCAGAGACTCTGGATAGTTTGATTAAATCTTTTCACATTTATGGTGACTCTGGGAATATTAAGGCTTGATTTCCAGCCCCTGCCCCAGGGTGTGGAACAATGGAGTTAGATCACAGGACTCAGGCAACTGTCTATATGGAGTTTGCACATTCTCCCCGTGTCTGTGTGGGTTTCCTTTGGGTGCTCCGGTTTCCTCCCACAGTCTAAAAACGTGCAGGTTAGGTGACTTGGCCATGCTAAATTGCCCGTAGTGTTAGGTGAAGGGGTAAATGTAGGGGAATGGGTCTGGGTGGGTTGCTCTTCGGAGGGTCGGTGTGGACTTGTTGGGCCAAAGGGCCTGTTTCCACACTGTAAGTAATCTAATCTAATCTAATCTAATCAAATCACAGATCAGCCATGTTCTCATTGACATGGGGAAACAGGCTCAAGGGGTTAAATTGTCCTCATCTTGTTCCTGTGTTCCGAAAAGAGCAGGTTCACATGGGTCTGGCCAGTGTCTACCAACAGGTTGTGACTTCAAACTGGGATCAGGGACCTAGAAAGAACTATTGATACAATACTTGACGCACCGTGTTCTAATGTTGACTGGCAATGTGTTAATTGTTTCTAAATGCAGATAAAAGACTATTTAAACTCTCAGACAATCTTGATTTGGAGATGCCAGTATTGGACTGGGGTGTACAAAGTTAAAAATCACACAACACACAACACTAGCTTTCGGAGCGCTGCTCTTTCATCAAGTGGTTACAATCTTATACTCCACAACCACCTGATGAAGGAGCAGTGCTCCAAAAGCTTCTGCTTCCAATTAAATCTATTGGACTATAACCTGGTGTTGTTTGATTTTTAACTTAGTAAATCTTTGCAGCTTTTGACTAAGTCTCTGTTTCCTGGGAGGCCCACATGTATTCCCTCTTAGCTACTGATCATGTAGTGAGCCTGACAGAGACAATTCCTCAGTTATTTGCCTTCTGTTTAATGTTAAAGTAGATTCATTTGATGACTAACTGTGTGCTTGTCATTTGACAGGGTATGACAAGATGAACAGTAGCCCCATACCATAAAGGGACATTTGGGTTTTGGTGCTTCACTACAATTTAAATCATATCTTGTCCAGATAGTGTGTATCTGTCGATGTCTGCCTGTGTGTAATTTGATTGGCACCTACAAGGAAGTATCTACATCCCAAACAGTACATCAGACAGCAGCACACAGCTCAGCTTTGATCTGCATCGTTACATTCAGTAAATAGAAACACCATCCATTTTAATGGTGAGTATTTATATAATGTCATCACCTGAAATGTCTACAGTGAGCCAACAATAAAGCACAGAAAGATCCCAGATATTTATGACCTGACTGGGTCTTTCATTAAAATAAAACTCCCGTAAAATCTTCTGCTGACTTTTGATATTTTTTGTTGAGTCTCTGTGAAAAGCCTCAACTCACTGGATCAGTGTGGATGGCCTGTAATCTGAACATAAATGGCATCTTTGAACCTCATGCATTAAAGACGAGGTTGAAGTCCGATGATTGAGTTTTTCAGGTTCCATTTGCCTTGCCCAGCTTCCACTTGAGCTGAAGATAAATTGTCATCATTCCTGGTTTATATAACCTGCCTTCAAACTTACTGCTCCAAGGTTAATGGGGCTGACAAGATTAGATAATTTGATTACAGGACATTTCGGTTTGTAGCTCAGATTGGAGCCAGCTCAGACAAACAGCAGTGATTTTGCTTTGATATGTCCCATCGTGATTCAGCACTGTCCCTCGATTTACCATCCATTTGTCTTATTTCCACTCGACGCCTCTGTGCATTTGTAGTATCTGGCAAGGTAATTGTACAAAAAGAAAGGGGGTGATAGAAAGCTGGAGAGGTTCAGAGAGTTCGTTCCACATCCTCTGCAGCCCCAATCCTTGTGTGACCCTGGCTGTCATCAATTTCCTGAGCACAGACTGGAGATTGAACCCCAACTCAGTAGTTCACTAGTTGGGGCATTGTCCCATTGGTAGCTCCCAGCAGAGGGAAAGCGAGGACTGCAGATGCTGGAGACCAGAGCTGAAAAATGTGTTGCTGGAAAAGCGCAGCAGGTCAGGCAGCACCCAAGGAGCAGGAGAACCGACGTTTCGGGCATAAGCCCTTTTTCCAGCAGAGTCCATGTGACTACAATCTCGACTGCTATCAATCGGGATGAGTTGTGTGTGATAGTTTGATGCCCCCCCCTCCCGGTGTGTTAAGTGGGTCTGATGCACTGCCCGCAGTGATTCAGATTTAGCTGAGGAACTGCAGATCATCATACTGCAGTGTAATGGAGCAACTGAATGAAATAGCAATTTCATAATCTATCGCAATTTTAAATTGTCATTTTAGCATTGACTTCCCTCAGGGGGTTCTTTGCTCTGCATCACCAAACATAATGAGGTTAATTCTTTAAGAACAAAGTCAGTTTTCAGGCCTTAATTACTGCCATCTCGAACAAAGTGCACACAGGGCTCAGAGGCGAGTCTGCAAAGCTTGTTTTCAAGATCTCCACCGCATGCAGAGGGAATGGGAGGGGGATGATAACAACATGTACATCTCCCCCATCCCCTCTCTTCATCTTTTAAAACTGTCCTCAAAGCCTCACTCCAACCCTAATCTAGTCCCACCATTGGATCCTGTGCCTTCAGCTACCGTAATTTGATTTGATTTATTGTAGTCTCAGGTGTACCTAAGTACAGTGAAAAGCTTTGTTTTGCAAGCAGTACAGACAGATCATAGCAAACAAGGACATAGGGTGTTTAGACAGAGTGAGGCATCCAGCGTTACAGCTGCACAGGAGGGGCACAAAGCAAGATCAACATTAGGTTTGAAATTAGAGAGAAATTCGAGTGTTGCTGGAAAAGCACAGCAGGTCAGGCAGCATCCAAGGGGCAGGAGAATCGACGTTTCGGGCAAAAGCCCTTCATCAGGAATGAGGCTGGGAGCCTCGGGGGTGGAGAGATAAATGAGAGGGGAGTGGGGCTGGGGAGAAGGTAGCTGAGAATGCAATAGGTGGATGGAGATGGGGGTAAAGGTGATAGGTCAGAGGGGAGGAATTACCCACCTCCGCCTAGTAGAAATTAGAGAGGTCCATTCAGCAGTCTAATAACAGCAGCAGGGAAGGAGCTATTCCTGAACTTGTTGGTGTGCATGTTGCAGTTTCTGGATCTTCTGCCTGATGGAAGGGGTTGTAGGAGAGCATTACCGAGGTGGGAGGGGTCTTTGATGATGCTGGCAGCCTTTCCACAGCAACCAGCCGTGTAAGTGGAGTCCTTGGGTGGCAGGTTGATTTCTGTGATGGTCTGGGCTGTACACACCACCTTCTGTAGTTTCTCATGGTCCTGGATCCCAAGATCATGAAGCCCTCCATAAAGCAGTCCACCTTGCTCCCTTGTCTGGACACTAATGGAGTCAGGGGATATAAGGATAGGGCGGGAAAGGGGACGTGCAAAGGCAGAATGACAGTGATCTTACTGAATGGCGGTGCAGGTTTGAGGAGCATTATAGCCTTGTACATTTATTTCTCATGCTCCGACATCACTTGGTCTTAAAAGGACCTTCTAAGAAGCTGAATCCTTGTCAAAGCTTTTAAGCATTTATCCTAGTGTCTCATAATGTAACATTTAGTTTGATGATGCTCCTGTGAAACACCCTTTCCTATATTATGTACTTGTTATTGGAGAGTTGTTCTGATCCCAGCGGGACAAGTCAGATCACAGACTGGAATCTGGCTTGATAGGTCATATTTTGTTTTATTTCAGATTTAATGAGATGGCCTTTCATTGAAATACAAGCCAGTGATTGTACAGACTTGGCTTTTAGATAAAAGGTGTTGTTACAACTGTACAGGATATTGGTGAGACCCTATCTGGGCTATTGTGGGTAGTTTTAGTCCCTGTTTTTAAGTGATACTACACTGGATTTGGATGTGATTCAAATGCAATTGGACACCACATCCAGAGTCCTGATGGACACGGTAAAAGATGCCAAGCTGCACAACATCTTCAGCACCCCTGCAGATGGAACGCAGCATAGATACACCTGGTCACGGGCAGACGGGTCTATCCGCTCAAGGATAGATTACCTGTTTGTGTCCCGAATGTTCTCGGTCAGATCCACCAATGTCAAGCCGGTGTTCTTCTCTGACCACTGCCTCCTGCTGGCCGACTGTCACCTACAGGACAAGCAGCAGGCTGGTAAGGGAACATGGAAACTAAACACTAAGCTGTTGACCCCGGGAAACATCGAGGAGCTCAAGAGGGCTTACGCAGGTTGGAGAACCATGAAGCCCCTCTTTGAGTCTCCAGCGGACTGGTGGGAAACAGTAAAAGGGAACATCAAGAGGTTCTTCATCCTCAAAGGTGTTCAGGAGGCAAGAGAGAGGTGGGGAAAACTGTCCCAGCTCCAGGAAAGTATGCAAAACCTGCACTTGCTGCAGACGATGGGGGTCGATGTCACGGAGGACCTCAAGGAGGTGAAGGGCCAGCAAGCCTCGCTCTTTGCCTCAGAGGCCTCCAGGATAATCTTCCGGTCCAGGGTCCGTTCCGTGGAGCAGGACGAGACGTGCTCACGTTTCTTCTTCCAGAAGGTGCACAAAGAGAGCTCTGTGCTCAAAAGCCTGAAGGAAGAAGATGGCTCAATAACGTCATCTCAGGCTGACGTCAAGAGGATCAGTAAATCCTTCTACGCCAGTCTGTATGAGGCGAAGCCGACTGATAGCGGGGCCTCCCAGTCGTTCCTGTCCTCCATCACGGAGGTCTTAGACGACAGAACACGGGAGAGGCTGGACCAGCCGCTATCTCTGGATGAGCCCTCGAGTCCTTCGAAAAGAATAAAACTCCCGGAAGCGACGGCTTACCGGTCAAGATCTATTCTGCTCTGTGGGACTTGATTGGCCAGGACCAGGGGGAGGTGTATGTCAGTATGCTTCAGGCAGGTACTATGAGTGAATCCATGAGGAAAGGCATCATCACCCTCATCTACAAGCAGAAGGGGGACAGGGAGGAAATCAGAAATTGGAGACCAATCTCACTGTTAAATGCGGATTACAAAATCTTGTCAAAGGTCATCGCCAACCGGGTCAGGTCTGCTCTGGGGTTGGTGATTCACCTTGACCAAACCTGTGCTGTACCGGGCAGGAAGATCGCTGAGAGTCTCGCACCTATCAGGGATACGATGCCTACGTGCAGGACAGAGGGTTGGACACCTGCCTCATTAGCCCGGACCAGGACAAAGCCTTTGACAGGATATCACATACGTATATGAGAGATGTTCTCTCCAAAATGGGCTTGGGGAGGGAATCTGCAATTGGATCAGACTGCTCTACACCAATATTGTCAGTGCAGTCTCCATCAATGGGTGGGAATCCGATAACTTCCCAGTCAGATCTGGAGTCAGGCAGGGCTACCCTCTCTCTCCTGCCTTGTTTGTGTGTTGCATAGAGCCATTTGCCGAATCCATCAGGAAGGATGCGAGCCTGAGAGGGGTGACTATTCCTGGCAGCGGGGGCCTGCAGGTTAAGGCCTCCCTGTACATGGATGACGTTGCTGTTTTCTGCTCGGATCCGCTGTCCGTGCACAGACTCATGTGACCATATGTGATCAGTTTGAACAGGCCTCGGGGGCCAAGGTAAACCGAGGCAAGAGCGAGGCCATGCTCTTCGGGAACTGGGCCAACCAATCCTCCATCCCCTTTACCGTCAGGACCGACCACCTGAAGGTGCTGGGTATTTGGTACGGGGGGGGGCTGGGGCGTGCGCCAAGTCTTGGGGGAAGCGTATCAGGAAAGTGAGGCAGAAGCTGGGCAGATGGAAGCTACAGTCACTCTCCATCGCGGGAAAAAACCTGGTCATCAGGTGTGAGGCACTGTCATTGCTGTTACAGGTCTAGCATATTCCCAGAACCTGTGCCATCGCAGTCACCCAGGCCATCTTCCATTTTATATGGAGATCAAAGATGGACCGGGTCCGAAGGGACTCGATGTATAAAGATCTGGGCAACGGGGGAAAAAATACACCCAATACCATCCTCACCCTGATGGCCACCTTTGTGTGTGGCTGTATCAAGCTGTGTGTGGATCCCCGGTACGCAAACACCAAGTGTCACTACGTACTGAGGTTCTACCTGTCCCCGGTGTTGCGAAGGATGGGCCTGGCCTCGCTGCCGCGGAACGCTCCGAGTAGTTGGACCGTTCTGTATCACCTGTCCTTCGTGGAGAAGTTTATGAAGAAAAACACCTTTGACCACAAGTCCATCAGGAAGTGGTCAGCACGTAGTGTCCTTGAGACCCTTCGGGAAAAGGAGAGGGCGGATCCTGTCGAGTGGTTCCCTGAGCAGACTGTCAAAACCATTCGGCAGAATGCCTCATCGCCAGAACTTTCCAACAAGCACCAAGACATGGCTTGGCTGGTGGTGAGAAGGGCTCTGCCTGTGAGATCCTTTATGTACGCCCAGACTCTCTGCCGCACCGCACGCTGCCCTCGAAGCAGCTGCGGGGGGGACGAGACTGTCACACACCTCCTTCTGGAATGTGCCTATGCAGAAGAAGTCTGGAGAGGAATGCAGTGGTGTTTGTCGAGGTTCGTCCCGAGCAGCGCCGTGACACGGGACTCCCTGCTCTACGGCCTGTTCCCCGGGACACACACCGAGACAAACATCAACTGTGCCTGGAGGATCATCAACTCGGTGAAAGACACTCTCTGGTTTGTCCAAAACCTGTTGATCTTCCAGCTGAAGGAGTTGACCCCAACTGAGTGTTGCAGACTGGCACATTCCAAGGTCCAGGACTACGTGTTGAGGGACGCGCTGAAGCTTGGGGTAGCTGCTGCCAAGGCGCGGTGGGGAAAGACCACCGTGTAACATCTGCCTGTCTGAGAAGAACAGGGGGCCCACGCAGTAATCGGGCTCTGCTGATGCCTCAACTACATATAGGGATGGTAAACATACAGACCTGTATATACGAATGATAAATTCTGATCTCTGTATATAAAGAAATGGAGTGTTTACGTATGTATGACATGACCAATTGTACAGATCATCAAAATATTTTATGAATAAAGTATATTTTTGAAATTAAAAAATAGTGATTCAAATGCAATTCATTCCTGGGATGAAGGATTGACTTGTATAGAGCAACTAATCTGGTTCGGCCTTTCATCATTAAAGTTGAGAAGAATGAGGGACAATCCTATTGAATCATACAAGATTCTGAGGGTGTTTGACAGAGTCAATGCTGAGAAGACATTTCCACGACTGGGAAATCTCGAAAGAGGGACATAATTACAGAGTACTGAACTCCCATTTAAAACTGAGATGTGAAGGAATTTCATCTCCCAGAGGGTCATGGATGTCGGAAATGATCCACTGCAGAGAGTTGTGGTGGCTGGATCACTGAGGGTATTTAAAGAGGAGGTAGAGAGATTGTTGAAATATCGGAGAGTTGAGGGCTGTGAGGAGCTGGCACAGAAGAGGAGTTGAAGCCTGAGGCAGGTTGACCATGATCATGTTGAATAGTGGGACAGGCTTGAAGTGGGAGTTGATACAGGGCATGATGACATGGGGCACACAGACACAAGATGGCCGCTCAGCCATTACATGGAATAGTACAGCAAAACGTACACAGGTACTGCCTGAGGCCAACAGAATACCAGCACAATAATCACAGAACATAGTTTAAGGTGGGTGGGGGGGGGGGGGGAGAATTCACATCAGTAGAGTCTCCTGCCCCTCCCCCGAAGTGTCTGAGTCCAGCTACCACTTTCAATAAAAATGTGAACTACCTGAGACTGCTTGGATAAAAGTGTTAATTTGCAGCAATGGAAACGATCTTCCTTCTCAGGAAGAATGATCACAACCAACTACTGCAGCAATGCACTTCCACGGAGCTGCTGAGACTGACAGTGACTCTGTGATGTTTTCTATAAACGGACCACTCTGTACAAAGAGCCGCTATCTGGACCATTACACCATGAACTGTATAAAATATCGGGACATGTGCTCTGAGGGAGAGAGAAGGCTCACGGCTGACAGCCGAGCTGCTGGACGCCTCTCTCTCTCTCTCTCTCTCTCTCTCTCCCTGCAGCTCCGATTTCTTTGTACAATAAACTCTGTCGTTGGATCCCGATTCTGACTCCGAGACTGGTGATTTCCCCCACAACGGGTTGGAGGGGCTGAATGGCCTTCTCCTGGAGCTACACCTTACGTTCTTATGTAAGTCTATTGGGAAATACCAACAAAGCTCATGAATCAGCTTGGCGGTGAAATTCTCTTTAGCCCTTAGGTCCAAACTGATGCTTACTGATCCAATTCTCCAAAGGGAGAAGATTGACTAGTGCATGTGGTAAGTGTCAAAGTATTCTGGAGAGGAAAGGACAGACATTACAGAATCAAAGCAAGAAAAGGTGCTGAGCTTAAATGATAGCTAACTGAGACGTTTAACTTTCTGCTATAATGATGGACCGAGAACAGTAAAACGGTGTGAAAACACGTTAATGAAGCTTTTATTTGGAACGTGTATGTCAAAGGCACTCACAGATTCACAGATCAACTCAAAATGATCAATTGGAGCCACGTCTGACATCAGTATGTCCCAGCCAATCAACATGCCAGCAAGGTGACAGACTGCAGAGGCAGAAAGAGAAGGCTCCAGCCTTGGGAACCTGCTGGGCAACGGTGTTATTCATGTTACGCACAAGAGCAGAAAGAGGATGAGAAAACAGCTTTGAATTGAAACAGAAGGGATTCCAAGAACAAAACAAAGTGGGAATGCTGAGAATCTAAAACACATACAAAATAACAACAGAGACAGCTGTCGGACTAATGTTTCAAAGTGGGAGCCTTGGACAGAAAGGATAACGACTCCCCGTCCATCACACAAACTAGGGCTGGACAATGTTCACACCCATCTCAGATGTTCAAACTGACAGACAGCTCTCACTAACACAGGTCAGCTGATTGAGCTGAATATTGGAAGCTGCCAGTTAAAGAGCAGGAGAATCGACGTTTCGGGCAAAAGCCCTTCTTCAGGCTAATGCCCAAAATGTCGACTCTCCTGCTCCTCGGATGCTGCCTGGTCTGCTGTGTTTTTCCAGCAACACACTTCTCAACTCTGGTACTCCAGCATCTGCAGTCCTCACTTTCTCCTAGCTGCCAGTTAAATCCCCAGCCAACAAGTTCAAGTCAAAGAACTGGAATTTGAACGGAAATACGCACAACAAAGGTGAGAAATTTGAAAAGGACGGACTGTTGTACAAATATTTTAACCCAGAGACTGGTCCCTTGAGGTGTAATTGCTGTGACCTTGTGGATAACTCTGGGAGTCACTAGGTTCTGAGTTCAAATCTTATTTCAGGGTTTGAGCAGAAAAGTGCCACCTTTAGGTGAAGTCATGACACTGCAGGTATAGATCCCAAGCGATTAGTTCTTCCAGATGTCGTATTCAATATTTCGCCCTCAACTCATGTGACAAAAAAACAGATGATCTGATTCTTATTGTCCTACTGTCAACTTGCAGCAATGGTGGGTAGTTCATCTCCACAAATGCTTCTTTCTTTGTTAAATCTAAGAGCTGTGTAATTATCAGTTGGAGAGAATAAACTGTTTGGAATTCAAAGAGAGATGGTTCAGGGCATCCATATTTTTCAAGGTTTTTCTAAATTCCATCTCCTCTCAGGATCTAATTTCTTAGTGAGTTTTATGAAAGTGACACACAGAGCTTTGATTTCCTCACTTTTCTTCTCCCATGTCTGTGGAGCGTCTCTTTGCTGTGAGTCCACGCTGGTTCTCTGCTATTGGGAACAAACCTGTTCTGGAGTTGTCCAAGGCAGGATCTTCCCAGCAATAGAAAGGGAGGAGCTCCCACAGTGGTTGTAGCTGTCTGCCTTTTCTCCTTTTGTGTTTGGACGAGGTGATGATAACGGCTTGGCAAAGATCTTGTGGGATTCAGCCCTCTTCCCAGCAAGCCATGAAAAATTCACACAGCTTGGTATGTAGGCCATGTTTCAAGGCCTGAGGTGGAATTCCATCATCTTGTTGCTATCTGTCTGGTTAATGGTAGTCACAGTTTCCTCCAGGGATCAGCTCACAAAGTTTTCTTTGACAGATAATTATTTGATTAGACTGATGGCAATATCATGCACTGAAGAGTGTTTCAATGTGTTCCAACCAGCAATCCTGGATTGACATCCTTTTGGTGTGTAGTATCTTAAAATCGCTGCTACTTAAGAAATTTTGGGTTTGCTACACTGGTCCACAGACAGATTTTAGGTTTTTTTTCCTAGCTTCTTATGTTGCCAGTGTCAACATATAATTAGGTGTTTTCTGTAAGTGTGATTCCCCCAGTCATTGTGTATATCCCTCAGTTTATATTGAAGAGTGATGTATGCTTGATGCCTGGTTGAGTCTGATCTTTTTATCATTCGCAAATCTTGGATTTCTTTGTCATTTACATCAAATTAGTCCCTCCAGTAACTTTAATGTGCTCTTAGAGTTCTTCTGTATTGGAATCAGTAATGACATCGGGGTGTTCCAGTCTGTTCTGTGGGCTTGTTATCTACCTCTGCAAAAATGAAGTTTGCAGGTCACTGACTCGAGACTGCTTTGGGTTGTCTCTAGGTGTGTATTTGAGCTTAGGTTTGAAGTGGGAGTTCAGCTTTGAGTGAATGAGGCAGTGATCTGTACAACAATCAGCACTGGGAGTGACTCCAGTTCTTACCAGAGCCGAACGTTGTGTTCCAGGAGGTGAGTTTCGGAATTCCTCTTCTTAAATCACTTTATAAAGTAAGGTAAGGGGTTTATATTTTCTTCTCTATTGTAGTTGAGCACCGTGAGAGATATCCATTGAACACAGCAAGCCAATTGGATGGTGGAGTCTTCAACAGCGTGAAACAGGGATGTGTGCTACCCCAACATTATTCCCCTCCTGCTCAGGTAGGACAGTGCTGCAGGCAATGGTGGATCATGGGGAAGAGGTTTAAGTATGACCCAGAATGTGCTGCTGGAAAAGCACCGCAAGTCAGGCAGCATCCAAGGAGCAGGAGAATCGGCATTTCAGGCAAAAGCCTTTCATCAGTCCCGTCAACTCTCCTGCTCCTCGGCTGCTGCTGTGCTTTTCCAGCACCATACTCTCAACTCTAATCTCCAGCATCCGCAGTCCTCGCTTTTTCCTTTAAGTATGGTCCAGACTGTGAAGACTTTTTTTTCAATCACAGGCATTTTCAGGTTCACACACAGAGACAGGAAAAAGCCATCCCTGCATTTTTCACTAATGACTGCATTCTCCTCACCCACAAGTCAGATCTGTAAAGCACGTTGTTGCTCCGAGACAGCACAACTCCTCAGACTAAAAATCAATGTAAAGAAAACGGAAGTCCTGAGTCAGCCTGCATGACTAGAGGAATATGGACCATCAAGTACAGTCATTGAGGGGACTGAGCTGGAAACAGTGAAGCAATTTACCCATTCGGGGAACATCTTGTTTGACGCACCATAGACAAGGAAATGGCCAACAGGCTTTCAGACGCAAAAACTGCATTTGGTAGACTCCACAATCCAGTATGGAGCAATGAGAGCCTCACAGAGCACACAGCAAACCAGAAGTGTACAGAGCAGGAGTTCACACCACCCTTCGCCTGGCTCCTGTCCCACCATCAGATCCACCTTCTGGAGCGTTTCCACTAGCATGGTCTCTACAGCATCCTCAGGATCCACTGACAGGAAGGACTGGATCACAAGCAGTGAACACCTAGAAGCAGATTCTGGATTATTGGTGCTGGAAGAGCACAGCAGTTCAGGCAGCATCCAAAGAGCAGCGAAATTGATGTTTTGGGCAAAAGCCCTTCATCAGGAATAAACACCTAGAAGCAGCCAACATCAGCAACATTGAGGCCATGACCCTGCAAAGTCAGCTGCTCTGGGGAGGTCACATGACCTGACAGTCACCTGCCCAAAATCATGTTGTACTGAGACACTGGGACACCGAAACACAGGGGCCACATGCAAATGGCTCAAGGACTCTCTGAAGACCATCATCTCCTTGTGTCTCATTGCCAGTGAGGGAGAGCAAACACACAGGACACAGACCGAGGAAAAGTGACTGGACTCGAAACATTAACTCTCTGTTTTTCTCCTCAGCCTCTGCCAGACCTGCTGAGTTTCTCCAGCACTTTCTGTTTCTGCCTGCCACAGCCCATGATGCCTGGACAATATCGGGAGTATCATAGACATCTTTGAGACTGAACAAAGCACCAGGAGTAAGAGAAAAAGAGAAGGATAGATCCAATTCCTCCAGCAACCAGGGCACCTTCACTTCCATCTTCTGTGGGACAACCTGTCAGCCACATGGAGACCTGACTAGCCACCAGCAGTCTGCAGTCCATCCTCACAAAACTCTTCATCCAGGAAGAAAAGCCCAGAGACAAGGTGAAACACTGAACAAGAAGAGACACATATCTTATCCAGGTACAAGTTATTGCAAAATAACAATAAGTCCATATCACATTAACTAGTTACGCAGTGTGACAACTACCAAGAGGTGGAGATGAAACATCCATCTGCATTGGGACTTTCATACAAAACTGTCTGATTCTCCAGGATGTGAAGATTATTTACATCACCACATTGGGTGGAGCTGGTGAAATATGAATCTTCCAAAACCACAACTGTATCCTGTTTTGTTGCTTGTAGGAGCTTGCTGTGTGCAAATTGGCTGCTAGTTTCCTTTGTTGTTACAGATTTCAAAAATACTTCATTGTAAAGCTTTCTGAGACATCTGGCAGTCAAGAAGACAGCTGTATAATTGCAAATCTTTCTTTTTACATTCATGGAGCCGATCATTTGATAAAAAGCTAAATGTTAATGGCCAGATCAAATGTCACCTTGTCACTGATGTTCATTCACAGTGTGTCAGTCACCCACACCAGTACAGTGTGTCAGTCACCCACACCAACACAGTGTGTCAGTCACCCACACCAGTACAGTGTGTCAGCCACCCACACCAGTACAGTGTGTCAGTCACCCACACCAGTACAGTGTGTCAGCCACCCACACCAGTACAGTGTGTCAGTCACCCACACCAGTACAGTGTGTCAGTCACCCACACCAACACTGTGTGTCAGTCACCCACACCAACACAGTGTGTCAGCTACCCACACCAGTACAGTGTGTCAGCCACCCACACCAGTACAGTGTGTCAGCCACCCACACCAGTACAGTGTGTCAGTCACCCACACCAACACAGTGTGTCAGTCACCCACACCAGTACAGTGTGTCAGTCACCCACACCAACACAGTGTGTCAGTCACCCACACCAACACAGTGTGTCAGTCACCCACACCAGTACAGTGTGTCAGTCACCCACACCAGTACAGTCTGTCAGTCACCCACACCAGTACAGTGTGTCAGTCACCCACACCAACACAGTGTGTCAGCCACCCACACCAGTACAGTGTGTCAGCCACCCACACCAACACAGTGTGTCAGCTACCCACACCAGTACAGTGTGTCAGCCACCCACACCAGTACAGTGTGTCAGTCACCCACACCAACACAGTGTGTCAGCCACCCACACCAGTACAGTGTGTCAGCCACCAACATCAACACAGTGTGTCAGCCACCCACACCAACACAGTGTGTCAGTCACCCACACCAACACAGTGTGTCAGTCACCCACACCAACACAGTGTGTCAGTCACCCACACCAACACTGTGTGTCAGCCACCCACACCAGTACAGTGTGTCAGCCACCCACACCAGCACTGTGTGTCAGCCACCAACATCAACACAGTGTGTCAGCCACCCACACCAGTACAGTGTGTCAGCCACCCACACCAGTACTGTGTGTCAGCCACCAACATCAACACAGTGTGTCAGCCACCCACACCAACACAGTGTGTCAGTCACCCACACCAGCACTGTGTGTCAGCCACCCACACCAGCACTGTGTGTCAGCCACCAACACCAACGCAGTGTGTCAGCCACCCACACCAACACTGTGTGTCAGCCACCAACACCAACACTGTGAAACAAATACACCTGCAGACATCCACAGGAAACTGGATGACTCAGGGATTTGGGTGTCAACAGAGCATGAATCAGTTAACTGTGAGATCAATTTGACAGCTTCTATCCAAGTGCTGCTATTTTCTGCAATATGACACTACAATATACCTATTGATGTCAATAATTGTCCAGGTATGTCCTGTACACAAATTCAATTTTGGTCAATAACCACACCATCCATCAGTCTCCTCTCGATCATCAGTAAATGGTGGAAGGGGTCATTAACAGGGCTATCAAGCAGCACCTGCTCAGCAACAACCTGCTCAGTGACACCCAGTTTGGGTTCCCCCAGGGTCACTCAGCTCCTGACCTCATTACAGCCTTGGTTCAAACATAGACAAAGGAGCTGAACTCCAGAGGGGAGGGAAGAGGGACAGCCCTTGACATCAAGGCTGTATTCAACCGAGTGGGGCTTCAAGGAGTTTTAGCAAGACTGGAATCAATGGTTATAAGAGGGCACACTCTCTGCTGGTACACAGGAAGGTAGTTCTGGTTATTGAAGGCCAAACATCTCAGCTCCAGGACAAAAAAGCTGAATTCCTGAAAGGACATGAGAGTGACAGCCTTTGACATGAAGGCCACATTTGACCGAGTGTGGCATCAAGGAGCCCTAGCGAAAATGGAGTTAATGGGAATCAGGTGGAAAATCCTCTCCTGGTTAGAGTCAGACTTGGCACAAAACAAGATGGTCATATTTATTGGAGGTCTGTCATCTCAGCTCCAGAACATCTCTGCAGGAGTTCCTCAGGAGAGTGTCCTAGGCCCAACCATCTTCAGCTGCTTCATCAATGACCTTCCCTCCATCATAAGGTCAGAAGTGGGGATGTTCGCTGATGATTGCATATTTACAATTCCTCAGATACTGAAGCAGGCCATGTTCAAATGCAACAAGATCTGGACAGGGCTTGGGCTGATAAGTAACAAGTTACATTTGTGCCACACACATGCCAGGCTATATCCACCTCCTACAGGAGGGAGTGCAATCATTGTCACTTGACATCCAATGGCATCACCATCACTGAATCCCTCACTACCACCAGCAACTGCAAGTTCCCTCCAAGCCACTCACTATCCTGAGTTGGAAATATATCACCGTTCTTTCACTGTCACTGGGTCAAAATCCTGGATTTCCCTCCCTAAGGGCATTGTGGGTCCATCAAAAAGGGAGCTCGCCTCCACCTTTTCAAGGGAATCTGGGAATGGGCAATAAATGCTGGGCCAATTGGTGATGTTCACATCCCACAAATTAACTTTGAAAAAGACCAGCAATATTGGTATGAAAATAATTGCGATATAAGTGCACTATAATATTCTGTTACCTTTTAAACCAATAAATCCTTTATTGAGTTTATAACTTGCATCGCAAACATTGGCATAAAAATAGAATTTTCATAAAGTTTAACGCTGAAACAGTGTGCTGAGTGGGCTTTTATAGAGCTTCGTATTAATGGGAGCATCGTATTTGAGTTACTTATATTTTCACAAATAAAAATCCTTCAGAAGGTGGCAAAGAAACATCGATTTATTGGAAAACCTACTAAAGCTTTCCCAGTGCCAGCCATCTCAGTCTGTGGAACAAGATGCAAACAGCAAAAAAGGGATACCACAGAGGGATACCGAGGCTGGATCGTTCAGTCTATTCAAAGGCTGAGATGGAGAGGTTTTTATTCAGGAAGGGAATCAGGGTTATGGGGAAAAGACAGGAAAGTGGAGCTGCGGTTGAACCAGATCAGCCATGATCTCTTTGAATGGTAGAGCAGGTTCAATGGAGTGAAAGGCCTCCTCCTGCTCCTATGTCTTATGAACTTCTAGAACAGAACAGAACTACACAGTGTTTTGCAACTGCCAGCCCAGTTTATATGGGGGCAGCCGAGTACAATATTCAGGGATGGAGAAGCTGGCAATAAAATCAGCTCACCCAGCTGGAGAGAGTGGGAGTGTTAACACAGAGAGACAACTGTGTTGCACTTTAGCATTGATGCTCTTATTGTCCCATCAACAATTCCTGTCCAGGTTAATGAGGCGTCAAGGATGTATCACTCAGCAAGAATCTGAGGGATAGGAATTGGACTGGATTGCATATTTTCCTAGAAAACAGAGACATAAAGGACCATGTTGATGAGTTGTATCCCAAGGTCTAAGTGTGTCTGAACCAGATCTGAATTGGGGCAAGCTGGATTTTGTTTGATACTGGATTAGTGGTGCTGGAAGAGCACAGCAGTTCAGGCAGCATCCAACGAGCAGCGAAATCGATGTTTCGGGCAAAAGCCCTTCATCAGGAATAAAGGCAGTGAGCCTGAAGCGTGAAGAGATAAGCTAGAGGAGTGTGGGGGTGGGGAGAGAGTAGCAGCTGCCTGAACTGCTGTGCTCTTCCAGCACCACTAATCCAGTATTTGGTTTTCAGCATCTGCAGTCATTGTTTTTACCCTGTGGATTTTGTTTGATGTGAGTCTGAAAGGGTTAATATGCAGAAGAATGTGATTCACGCCACCTCCAGTGATGATGTCACATGGACATGGAATCCGTTTCAGCCAATCAGTGAAGAGAGATGGACATAAAGGGACCTAAAGGGTAACTTTTTCACACAGAGGGTGGTGCGTGTATGGAATGAGCTGCCAGAGGAAGTGGTGGAGGCTGGTACAATTACAGCATTTAAAAGGCATATGGATGGGTATGTGAATAGGAAGGGTTTGGAGGGGTATGGACCAGGTGCTAGCAAATGGGACTAGATTAAGTTAGGATATCTGGTCAGCATGGAGGAGTTGGAACAACAGGTCTGTTTCCATGCTGTATACCTCTATGATTCTCTGAGCAGCTCTGATAGATGGAGTCCTGTCACTTGTACATAGCTTACAACAATGCAATAACTTAATATTATTATTTTTTTGCCCAACCCTAGAAATTTGAGTTAGTCCAACCAGATTCACAACAAATCACAACAGATTTCATTCACATAAAAGCAAAATTCCGTGAATGCTAGAGTCTTGTTCGACTGGAAAATGCTGACATTGTTTCTCTTTGCAGATGCTGCAGTTATCCCAGCACCTTCTGTCTTTATTTTGGATTTCATAGATACCTGAAGATTTAATCAAATGCCCTTTTCAGGACCATTTCTGTGTGGAACATCTATTAGTAGAAGATGAGAAGTGGGCATGTTCACCAATGATTGCAGAATGTTCAGCACTGTTCACGACTACTCAGATACTTCAGAAGTCTTTGTCCAGGAGCACCAAGACTTGGACAACATTTAAATTAAAAGCAGAAAATGCTGGAAAAACTCAGAGACTAAGTCTAATGAAGGGACACTGGAGTTGAACCATTAACTCTGTTTCTCTCTCCACGGATGCTAACAGACCTGCCAAGTTTCTCTAGCACTTTCTGCTTTGGTTTCAGATTTCCAGCATCCACAGTTCTTTGCTTTATCTGACCGGATAATGTTCAAGTTTGGGGTGATAAGTGGCAAGGAACACTCATGTCACACAAATATCAGACAATGATCATCTCCAACAAGAGAGAATCAGACCATTCTCTTAACATTCAATGGCACTACCATCTTTGAATTTTCCCCTATCAACATCCCAGGGATTACTATTGACCAGAAACTCAGCTGGACTCTCCATGTAAATGCTGTGGTCACAAGAACAGGTCAGAGACTAGGAATCCTGCAGCAAGTAACTCACCTCCTGACTCCCCAAAGCCTGTCCACCATCTACAAGGCACAAGTCAGAAACTCAATTGCGCTCAGTCTTGAGTATGTCCAATGAATGAGCATTCACAGCCCTCTCATGTACAGAGTGTGAAATGTTCACCATCCTCTGAGTGAAGAAATTCCTCTTCTTCATAATCTGATAAGAATGTCCCCTTATCCCCTTAATCCTAACCTCTTCAGTCAAGGGAAACAGTCTCTAAGGAGTGACCTTGTGAGGCCTTTTCAAAATCTATTGTTTCAAATAAATCATACCCTAAACTTCAAACAGTACAGATTCATTGTATTCAATCGCTCCTCATACAACAACCTTCTCATCCAAGGAACCAAAATAAGGAAACTTTGTTGCACCACATCTAAAGCAAATATATTTTTCCTAAGTTTGGACAGTTATATAGAGTACCCCAGATATGCCGTCATCTCAACTCTGTCCAATTACAGTGAAATCTTCTTACTCTTTTAGTCCAGCCTCCTTACAACAAAGGACAGCATATCCTGTGCCTTTCCAATTATTCACCGTGCTCCATTTTGTTTTCTGTTCCTCATAGAAGAACACCCAAACCCCAGTGCACAAGTATTTAATATTTTATCAGCACTTAAAAAGTATTCAGGTATTTCTGTTCTCGTCAACACGATTAATCTGACGTTTTCCGACGTTGTACCCTGCACCTCACCACTCCACCCCTCTCCCCACCCATAACCCCACCCTCATTCCCTTTATTTAAACTCCCCTACCCCCACCTCCAGTCCTGAAGGAAGGTTATACCCAAAATGTTGACTTCTCCACCACCTGAGGCTGCCTGGTTTGCTGTGTTCTTCCAGCTTCCTGTTTGTCTTATTCCATAACCTACCTATATCCATTTGGAAACTCCGTACCAATAAACACATCATACTCAGTCTTTTCACATGAATTGTTAATATGACTTTCAGCATCAATCCTTGTGACAGCATCTAGTAACAGTCTCTGATTTAGAAAAGAGCTGATTTATTCTCACACTGTTTTCTATCCTTTAACCAAGCCTCTGCCCATTGCTAAAACATTACCTTTAAACCCACCTTTATCTTGTGCTACAACTTTCCATGGGGCACTTTATCGAATATGTTTTGAAAATAGATTGAGATGTTTAGAACTGAAATAGACTCGGTCGTCTGGCTGATATTCGTGGTCCTGTGATTACAGCCTCAAAATCTTGTATTCTTTAAAATTTTCTAAAATCTATTGACTCCAGCTTATATTTTTTTCAATTCATTGACAGGATGAGGGCATCGCTGACTAGACCAGCATTTATTGCCCATCTCTACTTGCCCAGAAGGCAGTTTGGATTGAGCTACATTGACTGTGGGTCTGGAGTCACGTGTAGGCCAGACCAGGTAAGGATGGCAGTTTCCTTCCTTAAAGGACATTAGTGACCCAGATGGGTTTTTCCTGACCATCGAAGTGGTTTCATGATCATCAATAGACTCCTAATTCCAGGTTTGTTTTAATTGAGCTATAGAGAGAGGTTGAACAGGCTGGGGCTGTTTTCTCTGGAGCGTCAGAGGCTGAGGGGTGACCTTATAGAGGTTTATAAAATCCTGAGGTTTGGATAAATAGACTCTTCCCTGGGGTGGGGGGAGTCCAGAACTAGAGGGCATAGGTTTAGGGTGAGAGGGGAAAGATATAAAAGAGACTTGAGAGGCAACCTTTTCACGCAGAGGGTGGTACGTGTATGGAACGAGCTGCCAGAGGAAGTGGTGGAGGCTGGTACAATTACAGCATTTAAAAGGCATCTGGATGGGTATATGAATAGGAAGGGTTTGGAGGGATATGGGCCGGGTGCTGGCAGGTGGGACTAGATTGGGTTGGGATAAGTTGGACCAAAGGGTCTGTTTCCATGCTGTACATCTCTATGACTCTATGAATTCAAATTCCACTATCTGCTGTGGTGGATTCAAACCCAGAACACTGCTTGGATCACTGGATCAACAATCTAGCAATAATATCACTAGGCCATTGCCTCCCTGACCTTACCCTGTCACGTCCCTAGAGTACCACTTGCTTAGTTTCCTCCAGCTGAGAGGAAGGGTGTCCCAACATGACTGTCCTTTAAGCAGCTAACAGGCCCAGCATCAAGGCCATGAACATCTGAAATGAACTCCGCTGGGTGGTCACGTGCTTACAATGCCTGATTTCCATTTGCCAAAGCAAGTCATCTTCACCCAGCTCAAAGAAGGGACTGAAATGATTGAACGACAATGGAAGCATTTCAAAGCCCCTCGTGAAGGCTTCCCGAAAGAAATTTACAAATAAAGCTTCAGCCATTTGGGACTGAGATGGTAGCACTGCGATAGGACAGATGCTGTGAAGGGTTCAGAAACGATTTACAAGGACGTTGACAGGGTTGGAGGGTTTGAGCTCTCGGGAGAGGCAGAATAGGCTGGGGCTGTTTTCCCTGGAGCGTCGGAGGCTGAGGGGTGACCTTAAGGAGGTTTATAAAATCGTGAGGGGCATGGATAAGATAGATAGACAAAGTATTTTCCCTGGAGTGGGGGAGTCCAGAATTAGAGGGCATAGGTTTCGGGTGAGAGGGAAAAGATACAAAAGGGACCTAAAAGGCAACGTTTTCACACAGAGGGAGGTGCGTGTGTGGAATGAGCTGCCAGAGGAAGTGGTTGAGGCTGGTACAATTATAGCATTTAAGAGGTATCTGGATGGGTTTATGAACTGGAAGGGTTGGAGGGATAATGGCCAAATGCTGGCAAATGGGACTAGATTGAGTTAGGATATCTGGTCGGCATGGACGAGTTGGACCAAAGGGTCTGTTTTTATGACTCTATAAATGCAACATAGGTGGCAACGCGTGGGAGACTTCCGTTCAGAGGAAACCAACTTGTGAGGAACTCCTGCACGAGAGGGCATTTCTTTGAGCACACCTACTGGCAAGGGAAAGTACGATAAAGGAACCTTTGAAAGGAATGCCAATGATCTTGAGAACCAATTCGACTTCCCAGAAATACCCGCCCAAAGTGTGGACAGAGATGTGGCTCTTGGATTGGGTTCATGTAAGGACCCACAGA
Source organism: Chiloscyllium punctatum (assembly GCF_047496795.1). NCBI lineage: Eukaryota > Metazoa > Chordata > Chondrichthyes > Orectolobiformes > Hemiscylliidae > Chiloscyllium > Chiloscyllium punctatum. Next base: position 7,465,491 of record NC_092771.1, on the reverse strand, counting down.
ACCCCTGGCCAGTGACAAAGACTTTCCTGGATGGACAGAAAATCATTCTCATTACTGAGTGGTTCCCACCCACGATTGCAGCCTGACATTTTCCTGAGGTCAGCCAAATTGCTTTCTCTCCACAGATGCTGTCAGAGCACCTAATTTCTCCAGCAATTTCTTTGTTTTTGACCTGGAGTTCCATTAAATCTCTTCCTCCTTTCTGTAATAGTGGTGTTATATTGCTAACTTCTGCTCAGTTGGACTATTCCAGAATCAAGTTGTTTTTGAATGATCACAAACAGTACACCCATATCTATAGTTACAGAAACCAAAGGAGAGGTCACTGGGTCAGAGGGATTTGTCCGCTATCAGTTCTAGTCTTTCCACCAGTACCTTTTCTGTACAAATACTAATTATTTTATGCTCCTCACTGTCACTAATCCCACAGTTCTGATATAAAGTTTAGCATTTTCTACGTTAAAAATAAATTTAACATCCTTGCCATTTCCTTATTACCTAGGAGAAATTCTGCGGTCTCCGTCTCGAAGGGACATTTAATTTTGTTGGTCTCATTTTTAACTACTCGTAGAAGCTTCTAATCTGTTTTCATATTTATGGCTCATTTATTCATATTCTATTTTCTCCTTCTAATCTTTTGATAATTCTAAATCTCCCAGTCCTCGGGCTTATTACACTTCTTGCCAATATTATGAACCTCTTCTTTTACTTTTAATAATATCCTTTCCTGTGGAGCTTATATTTCTCAATGAAATGCAGGTTGTTGAGTCTTATGAAATATTTCTTTCGATGTTCACCATTGGTCATTGAGCGTTATACCTTGAAGCAGAGTTCCCAGTGGATCTGACCTGACTGGCCCCATTGAGTTAATTGTCTTGATTGAAGTTTAATATATTGGTTTCCTATTGTTCACACTCACTTGACTCAGTGTGAAATCCATTATTTTACCTCAACCTTTCTGAAAGGATCACACTTTATTTTTACAGAAAACTGGATCAAAATAACCTCTTCCCCAATTGGTTCCATAATGTATTGTTCTAAGAAACTGACTTGAATGCATTCAATAAACTAATCTTCCAAACTATTTTTGCCAATTTCTTTTGCCCAGTTCACATGAAGATTAAAGTCCCCCATGACTATTGCATTGACTTTGTTATAAGCTCCTTTTATTTGTGATTAATGTTTTATCTAACAGGATAGTTACTGCTCAGGGGCCTCGAAACCGCTCTCACCAACATTTCCGACCCTCGCTGTTACTGATACACCCTGTTCTTCCAAATCAGGATCCCTCCGGTCTCCTTCCTGTATCCTTTATTGTCAGGGCCACCCATTGGCCCACTTCGATACAGGTCAGATCTCCTGAAATTCCCAATCTCAGACACTGTGCCAGCACAGCTCTGTAATCGGGATTACATCCAATCCATTTCTCTTCATTGGTGCCATTAGTCACTCAGTCAGAGGGATGATTGTTGGGGTCAGATAAACACCTTCAGCAATAACTTCTCACTACTTTTCCATCATTCAACCTTCCTCATTGGTGTAATTTTACCACAAAACCTGCTGGTCCCTTTCTCTCACTTGCTGCCTGCTTATCTTTACCCAGTCATTACACAGCTCTATGGCTTTGACTTTGACTCCTCCCTATCTCTGTCACCCCACCCAGCCCCTATACACCCTCCCTATCTCTGTAACCCTCTCCAGCCCCTACACCTCCTCCCTATCTCTGTAACCTCCTCCAGCCCTAACACCCCCTCCCCACCTCTATAACCCCCTCTCGTCCCTACATCCCTCCCTACCCCTGTAATCCCCTCCAATCCCTACATCCCTCCCTGTCTCTGTCACCCCACCCAGCCCCTACACCCCCTCCCTATCTCTGTAACCCTCTCCAGCCCCTACACCTCCTCCCTATCTCTGTAACCTCCTCCAGCCCTAACAACCCCTCCCCATCTCTATAACCCCCTCACTACCTCTGTAATCCCCTCCAATCCCTACATCCCTCCCTATCTCTGTAACCCCCACCGGCCCCTACACCCCCTCCCTATCTCTGTAACCCTCTCCAGCCCCTACACCCCTTCCCTATCTCTGTCACCCCTTCTAGCCCCTACACCCCCTCCCTATCTCTGTAACCCCCTCCAGAACCTACATCCCTCCCTATCTCTGTAAACTCTTCCTGCCCCTACACCCCCTCCCTATCTCTGTAATCTCAGTCCAGACCCCACACCCCGCGCCATCTCTGTAACCCCCCTCCTGCCCCATGGAATGGATCCATGGGATGGAGGGCCCTGCCTGAGAGAGGCTGGGGACAGTCTGGTCGAGAATGGACAGCTCCCTCACTGCGTCTCAGGGCAGAATGGGAGGCCAATCCTCTCCATCGATATCTGTGCCTGATGTGGGCAGCCTGATCTGCAGAATGCTCCTGAAATTGAGCATGCCACTGGGACAGGAGTACCAGTAAAATGTTGATAAGAATCACAGAGAGCAGGGCGATTGAATTATCTTTGACACTATTAACACTAAACTACAGCTGTCAAGCAGATTGAGGGAATATTTCTAAAAACTAAATTGGTTGCACTTCATTGGAGAGAGGCTGCACTTGGCTAACTTAATGGCTCTCGTAAGAGTCACATCGAAATGGAAAAACAAGATTTTTTTCCAATCCCATTAACACTTAAGCGCTGCTCTCCACTCCTGCAAGTGCCTTTGGGATTCTTCTGCAGCAGGTTTGGACAGGACACTGTGCCGGTGCATGGAGTCTACGGTGAGAATGTGGGGGAGATGCACTCTGTCAAACCGGCCCCATACTGACAGCACCACAATTACACAGGCAGCTCACCGCAGAGCGAGTCTCCCTCCATCAGGCTAAACACCCATCCCCCCCAACACTGCTCCACACACACACCCCCCTCACACACACCCCCCTCACACACACCCCCCTCACACTGCACCCGCACCCCCCTTCAACACTGCATCACCCACCCCCCTCACACTGCCCCCCCTCACACTGCAACCCCCTCACACTGCACCCACCCCACACTGCACCCCCCACACTGCCCCCACACTGCACCCCCCTCACACTGCACCCCCACCCCCCTCAACACTACATCACCCACCCCCCTCACACTGACCCCCCCTCACACTGCACCCCCACCCCCCTCAACACTGCATCACCTACCCCCCTCACACTGCACCCCTACCCCCCCTCAACTCTGCATCACCCACCCCCTCACACTACACCCACCCCACACTGCACCCCCCACACTGCCCCCACACTGCACCCCCCTCACACTGCACTCCCACCCCCCTCAACACTGCATCACCCACCCCCTCACACTGCACCCACCCCACACTGCACCCCCCCACACTGCACCCTTCCACACTGTACCCCCCTCACACTGTAGCTCCGCCCCCCAACACTGTATCACCCACCCCCCCACACTGTCCCAACCTCACACTGTTCCACCCCCCCACACTGCCCCCCTCACACAGCTCCATCCCCCCACTGCCCGCAACAATGCACCCCCCTCACACTGCACCCCCACCCCCCAACAGTGCATCACCCACCCATCCTCACACTGCACCCCACTCACACTGCCCCCCTCAAACTGCACCCTATCACACTGCCCCACCCTCACACTTCCCCACCCCCTCACACTGCCCCACCCCCTCATACTGCCCCACCTCCCACACTGCCCCACCTCCCACATTCCCCCACCCTCACACTGCAACCTCCTCACACTGCCCCACCCCATCACACTGCCCCACCATCACACTGCCCCACCCCCATACTGCCCCACCCCTCACCCTGCCCCACCCCTCACACTGCCCCACCCCTCACACTGCTGCACCCCTCTCACACCAGCCCCCTCACACTGCCCCAACTCCCTCACACTGCCCCACCCCTCACACTGCCCCATCCTCCCACACTGTTCTACCCCTTACACTGCCCCACCCCCTCACACAACACCACCCCCCACACTGCCCCACCCCCCACATTGCCCCACCCCTCACTCTGCCCCAACACCCCTCAGTGCACCCCCCCACACTGTCCCACACCCCTCATACTGCCACACCCCCTCACACTGCACCCCCCACACCCCTCATACTGCACCCTCCTCACTCTGCCCCTCCACCCTCACACCAGCCCCCTCACACTGCCCCACGCCCTCACAGCACACACCCCCACACAGCCCCACCCTTTACACTGCCTCACCCCCCTCACACCAGCCCCCTCATACTGGTCCACCCCCCTCACACCAGCCCTCTCACACTGCCCCGCACCAGAACCCTCACACTGCCCCACCCCCTCACACTGCCCCACACCCCTCACACTGCCCCACACTCCTCACACCAGACCATTTTCACTGCCCCACCCCTCACACTGCCCCACACCCTCCCACACTGCCCCACCCCCTCACACTGCCCCACCCCCACACTGCCCCACCCCCTCACACTGCCCCACCCCCCACATTGCCCCAGACCCCCTCATACCACCCCCTCACACTGCCCCACCCCCTTACGCCATCCCCCACACTGCCATACTCCACCACACTGCCCCACCCCATCACACTGCATCCCCTCACACTGCCCCACTCTCTCACACTGCCCCCCGCACACTGCACACCCTCACACTGCCCCACACTGTCCCATCCTCTCACACTGCCCCAACCCCCCACACTGCACCACACACACTCACACACACACATACCCACACCCTCACACTGCACCACACTCACACACAGACACTCACACTGCACCCCCCAAACACACAATCACACACACAAACATACCCTCACACTGCACCACACACACACACACTCTCTCACACTGCACCACACACACAGAGACACCCACCCTCCCTCAAACCACACCACACACACATATGCACCCTCACAGACACACCCACCACACCCTCACACTGCACCCACACACACACACACGGAGACACACACACACACACTCACATGCACAGAGACACCCACCCTCCCTCACATTGCACCAGACACACACACACATACACACAGACACACACACCCTCACACCCACACACACATACTCACACACACACTCACACAGACACATACACACCCACCCACACAGACCCACACTGACACACACACACTCTCTCATACACACAGTCCACACACACCAACACCCACACCCCACACTCCATCTTCACCCACACTCCGCATCACCCCATTCTCACCCCGCACGCCCAAACCACCCCACCCTGCACCCCCACACACCCCAACCCTCACCCTCCACCCTTACAATCCCCAACCCTCCCACTCCCTCACCCTCACCCAACACACCCACCCCTCCCCCACCCTCATCCAACCCCTCACCCCACACACCCAGCCCACCCCCTTCTTCACCCTCACCAAACACACTTACTCCTCCCCCTCCCCCACCCTCACCCAACACACCCCCGTCCCCACCCCCACCCAACACACCCACCCTTTCCCCTCCCCCACACTCACCCAACAGACTCACCCTTCCCCCTCCCCCACCTTCACCCCATACACCATCCTCCCCCTCCCCCACCCTCACCCCACACACCCATCCCTCCCCCACCCTCACTCCATACACCACCTTCCCCCTCCCCCACCTTCACCCATCACACCCACCCCTCCCCCACCCTCACCCCATACACCACCCTCCCCCTCCCCCACCCTCACCCCACACACCACCCCTCCCCCACCCTCACCCCATACACCACCTTCCCCCTCCCCACCTTCACCCATCACACCCACCCCTCCCCCACCCTCACCCCATACACCACCCTCCCCCTCCCCCACCTTCACCCATCACACCCACCCTTACCCCACCCTCACCCATATGCCAACCCCTCCCCCCCACACACACCCACTCCTTGCAGAGCCCAAGTGCCCCATTACTTCCCCAGGTCCACAGCTTGTGGCACTCTCGTACTGTCCCCAGAGCCACGTTTCCATCATAGGAGATTCCACAACAACAACTTACATTCACACGATGCCTTTACATTGCAAAATGACCTGAGGTGCTACAGGGGGGCACAGGTCATTCAACAAAAAGTGACCCTGAGCCATATAAGGTATTGGGGAACAGGGTGTCGGAAAGCTTGATCAAAGGGTAAATTTTTAAGGAGGGTTTGGATGGAGGAGAGAGTTTAGGGAGGGATTTGCAGATCTTGGGCCTAGGCTGCTAAAGGCATGACTGCCGATAGTGAATGAATTAACATCAGGGATGGGCAAGAGCTCAAAAGAAAGGAGCAGAGGTCTCTCTGACGGTGTGGGACTCTTGGAGGGTCGAGGTAAAGGGAATGGTTAAGTTGACTGGGGGCTCCATTCTGGCCTGGACACCAGGTTACATCAGAAACAGAAACAGCCAGAGAAACTCAACAGGTCTGGCAGCATCTGAGGAGACAGAAACAGAGTTGACATTTTGAGACCAATGATCCTTTATCAGAACTGGAGGGGGAGTGGGCGGGGAGCGAAATTTGCTGGTGTTCCTGAGGTTGTGGCAATGGGACCTTTGCATCATTTGAGAAACAATGTGGACCTCAGTTCAACATCTCACACAAAAGACAGTGTCTCTAACAGTGTAGCTATTGATGGACATCAGCCTAAATTTTGTGTTCAGGCCTCTGGGCTGTAGGATTTGAATCCATGACCTTCCACCTTAGAGGAGAGAGCATTACCCACTGAGCTGCAGCTGACTCTCGAAGCAGTGGGCTGAGTCCAAGACGATTTTACCCACCCTGGTCTGGATGGCATTGAGGAGAAATGTAGAAGCCCTCCCTGTAAAGCTGAACAAACTCAGATCTGAGAAGCCCAGGTCACCTCAGGCAAATCCAGACTTTCTCTGGGCTAAGCAGTGCTGCTGAGGACTTGGGCCTGTTCATTATTATTGAAATCACAAAGAAATCAAGACTCTTCTGTCTGTCATTCAATGGAAAGATCATTACCAGGTCCACCTGGAGATGTGGACATTCTCAAGCATAAATCAATAAACATTGTGCTCAGGTATATAATTAACTCGGAAATGTCATTAATTCCTGCTTTTTTTTCACTCAGTCTCCAAAATGGAATCTTTATCAGCTGCTCTCCTGCATCTGAAATACAGCAAATATGTAAATGCATGCGATAGACCGAAGTGGGTATTAATATTACATCAGAGTGGGGATACATTTACACTTAACTCTGAGGCTCCGGGGAGTCGCGGAAATGCCAGGCTTGCAGGGCAACTCATTTTGTGAGATTTCAGCTCACAGAGTGTGGCACGAGATTGAACACGAGATCAATATTACAGCAAGAAATTTACTGAAACATCGAGGAGGCTGAATTCAATAGCGCCCACAGTCAGGGACTTTGATGCACACTGACCCTGCATCCGTTCGAAGGAAGGCACACTGAACACTGCTGCCTGCTGGCTGTAATTATAGTGACAGGCAGCTGCTGGGGAGGAATCTAAATTATACCTGAGGCTAGTACCACTTGAGGCACCGACACCATTTGAAGACAGAAAGCAACCCTTAAAGATTCTGGCTACAACGTAGCCTGGAACTTGTTCAAGTCAAGACCATGTAGAACACATCAAACTGCGCAAAACTCTCGGTTCTCAGGGTTCATGCCCTTGACCTTGTTGCAGGAGGTGGATCAGGCCAGATATGTTCTCCACCTTCTACCACCAGGCATGCTTCCAGATGGAGGAAGAAGGCCATGGGATCTGATAACTAGGGAGGCTGATGTCACGAGTCAAGTCCCAAGAACTGGATAGAGTGCCTCAGGAAGGTCACTGGCCTCACATGAATGACCAGGATCAATGCAGACCTTTCCCAGAGCCATATCTTACCCGTGCTAGCCCCATACATTGTTCCATTCACACAGCCCCTTCACTCACCATTCCAATCAGCACAACGTCTACTTCAATTCGTAACCTCAATGTATTAGAACAAAGAACAAAGAAAATCTACAGCCCAGGAACAGGCCCTTCGGCCCTCCAAGCCTGAGCCGATCCAAATGTACTGTCTAAACCTGTCAGTCAATTCCGAAGCATTTGTATCCCTCTGCTCCCCACCTAGTCATACATCTGTTCAGACGCATCTTAAATGAATCTATCGTGCCTGCCTCTCCACCTCTGCTGGCAACGCGTTCCAGACGCCCACCACCCTCTGTGTGAAGTACTTCCTGCGTGTATCCCCCATAAACTTTCCACCTCTCACCTTGAAAGCATGACCTCTCGTTACTGAATCCCTCACACTGAGAAAAAGCTTGTCTCTATCCCTCCTGTCTGTACCCTTCATGATTTTGTAAACCTCAATCAGGCCCCCCCCTCAATCTCCTTTTTTCTAGTGAAAATAAACCTAACCTACTCAACCTCTCTTCATAGCTAGCACCTTCCATACCAGGCAACATCCTTGTGAACCTTCTCTGCACCCTCTCCAAAGCGCCCACATCCTTTTGCTAATGTGGCGCCCAGACCTTTACACAGTATTTTAAATGCGGCCGAACCAAAGTCTTGTACAAAAATTGTATTCTTACACAATTCCCACTGCCACAGACATCAGACCCAGAGTGTACACACTGTCACAGACTCAGTGGGTACACACTGCCGCTGGCATCATTCTCAGTGTGTACACAGTGCTGCAGACAGACTCAGTGTGTACACACTGCGCTGACATCATTCTCAGTGTGTATACACTGCCGCTGGCATCATTCTCAGTGTGTACACAGTGCTGCAGACAGACTCAGTGTGTACACACTGCGCTGACATCATTCTCAGTGTGTATACACTGCCACTGACATCATTCTCAGTGTGTACACACTGCCACTGACATCATTCTCAGTGTGTACACGCTGCCGCTGACATCATTCTCAGTGTGTACATGCTGCCACTGACATCATTCTCAGTCCCTCAATGTGTGGTTTGGGGCAACCTAAAGGATGCCAGCAGGAAATTATTTTGGAAATTATTTGAATAGCAGTCACTGGCGCAGTTTTCAGCAGGATGGTCAAATCCTTGCAGTTACTGCAATGTACCTAACACAGGTCATCACTGAACCCTCACTGCAGTTAATGTGATGTACCTATTACAGGATATCACTGAACCCTCAATGCAGTTAATGCGATGTACCTAACACAGGTCATCACTGAACACACACTGCAGTTAATGCGATGTACCTAACACAGATCATCACTGAACCCTCATTGCAGTTAATGCGATGTATTTATCCCAGGTCATCACTGCACCTTCAATGCAGTTAATGCGATGTACCTAACACACATCATCACTGAACCCTCAGTGCAGTTAATGCGACGTACCTATCACAGTTTATCACTGTGAACCCTCACTGCAGTTAATGCGATGTACTATCACACATCATCACTGAATCCTCACTGCAGTTAATGCGACGTACCTATCAAAGGTCATCACTGAACCCTCACTGAGGTTAATGCGATGTACCTAACACACATCATCACTGAACGCTCGTTGCAGTTAATGCAATGTACCTAACAAAGGTCATCACTGAACACACACTGCAGTTAATGCGATGTTCCTAACACAGATCATCACTGAACCCTCACTACAGTTAATGCGACATACCTATCACAGGTCATCACTAAACCCTCACTGCAGTTAATGCGATGGACCTAACACAGGTCATCACTGAACCCTCAATGCAGTTACTGCGATGTACATAACACACGTCATCACTGAACCCTCACTGCAGTTAATGCGATGTACCTATTACAGGATATCACTGAACCCTCACTGCAGTTCATGCGATGTACCTAACACAGGTCATCACTGAACATACACTGCAGTTAATGCGACGTTCCTAACACAGATCATCACTGAACCCTCACTGCAGTTAATGCGATGTACCTAACACAGATCATCACTGAATCCTCAATGCAGTTAATACGATGTACTTAACACATTTCACCACAGAACCCTCACTGCAGTTAATGCGATGTACATAACACAGATCATCACTGAATCCTCAATGCAGTTACTGCGATGTACATAACACAGATCATCACTGAACCCTCCCCTCACTGCAGTTAATGCGATGTACCTAACACAGGTCATCACTGAACCCTCACTGCAGTTAATGCGATGTACCTATTACAGGTTATCACTGAACCCTCACTGCAGTTAATGCGATGTACCTATCACAGGTCATCACTGTACCCTCAATGCAGTTAATGCGATGTACCTAACACAGGTCATCACTGAACCCCCACTGCAGTTAATGCGATGTACCTATTACAGGTTATCACTGAACCCTCACTGCAGTTAATGCGATGTACCTATCACAGGTCATCACTGTACCCTCAATGCAGTTAATGCGATGTACCTAACACAGGTCATCACTGAACCCCCACTGCAGTTAATGCGATGTACCTAACATAGATCATCACCTAACCTTAATTCCCACTGTCTCTTATAATTGACAATCTGCATTTTAACCTCAGTTACTTATATTTTTCCCACAACCCTTAATACCTTTGATTAAAAAAAAACAATCAACCTCAACTATCAATTGCCATTCGCAGACCATATTTAGTTTAGAGATATGCACCTCATATCACTCCTATAATATATGGCGTTACTTTTCAAATTGCATACTCTTGTGTTAGATTCCCCAAAACTGGAAATAGTTTCACTGCATCGACCCTGTCATTCCCCTTAATATCTTGGAAACTTTGATCAAATTACCCACTAACTTTCTAAATTCCAGGCAAATTCTCTTCCTAATTGAACCTATTGGAATCTGGGAATTATTCTGGTAGACCAACCTTTGTCTCCTAAGTGGGATCGGCAGATTTAGAGAGACTGAAACAGAAAAGGATGACAAGAGAGAGGAATAGTAAGTCAGAAAGGATGGGGAAGAGGGGGTCAGGGGTCAGAGAGAGAAGCAAGTTCACAGTCGAAAGTGTTGGGTTATAAATGTCTCAACAGCTGTCATGTTATGAGTTACCAAGCATTTTGCAATCCCACAGAAACACCAGGCTTTCAGCACCATACAGAGGCCTCTGCCATCAGCATCAATATCACCTTCAATAAGCTGGTGTGTGTATTTCAAAATGCTGTTGCTGAAGCATTCCGTTTCATAGGAGAGTGAAGAGCACTGATCGTAAGCTCCATCTCTTCGATCTGAGTGATACATTTTATTAAATGGCATCCTCTTTTCTCCCCTCCTCTCAGCCCAGTGCTGATATTGTAATCGAATGGAGAAGGGAGATGACACGCATTGACTGATGTTGCTGCCAGTGAACTGCATGCATCACTACACACCAGAAAGATGTTCACACAAGCTTAATAATTGCACCATTACTGTGGAATAACAGAGACTGGCCTGGATATTTACAATAGGATCTTTCATAGCCAGGGGCCTTTAGGTAGTTTTGCAGTGAAATGTATATCTGTGGTCTCTGTCGAAAAGGAGGATGCTGTTGGCCATTGAGGAGGCACAAGGATAAGTGATGAATTTGATCGAGGAGATGAGTTGACCTTTTCTTTGCCAATTTTCTCCCCTTCTCTTGTAAACAGTGTGACTCAATGCTAAACAGTCTGGTAGAGACATATATCTGCCTTATCCAATAGACATTGATCTTGCAAGAACCTGAATGTCGGGATTCTGTCGGTTATTTTAACAAACAGGGATGCATCTTCCTCTTAAGCAAAACAATAAACATGCACATTTCTTGACTAGCCTAGCTCTGATTACTACAAACTGTTGGTGGAGGATGCAGTGATGCTTTTCTCGATTTGTTGAAGAATACTGTCACGAAGCGATAATGCCAATATCCAATAGATTGCCTAACCCCCTGCCACCACAAGCCTGTGTTGATTGACATTCATTGGACCCAGTGAAGTCCTTACAGCAATACGACTCCCAGAGGAGGGAGAGGGACGGTAACAGTGAAAGAATGCCAGTGACTGGCGTGGCCTGAATATTGTTGGTCTGGAAGGATGGTGTTGTCAACACTTCATTGCTGTAGTCTACAGGCCCTCGGTGATAGAGGACCCGCTTGGGCAGGGACAGAAAGAGAAGATCTAAACTGAACGGTATTTCAATGGCAATGGAGTATAAAAGTAGGGAAGATTTGTTCAAGTTATACAATTCTGAGAAAGACAGATTTTTAATTGGTAAAGGAATCAAGGGCTGTGGGTCTGAGGCAGAAAAGTGATGTTGAGGATGATCAGGTCAGCCATGATCTCATTGATAGACCAAACAGATTGCTTGGGCTGAATAACCTATTTCTGCTAACTAAGTCTTAGGGTTATGGGCCAAGAACCATCGTTCCTGAATCTTTCTTCCCCTTCCTCTGTGGAGCTCAGTGACCATTTGAAACTAAGTAACTTTTAGGAATAATATTTGGTCTTTGTGGGTTTTACCTTTTAAAACCTAATGGCATCCTGTTCCCAGTTTTGTTTTCTCTGCACAATTGCCCAGTTAGCCTTCCTTGAGAGAGTGAAGTGGTGTGAGGTGTATTGACCTCGTCTGGCTGCCAAAGCAAGACATCACCCAGCGGGTTACTGAGACACACAGGCCAGCAGTGGTCTGCAGTGAACCAACCAATTGGAAAGACCCCAAGTGGCTGCAGAGTCAGCAGATGAGGGGCAGCTTAAGAAGGGATAGTATACACAGCCATTCTTGATGCAGTGCTCCTGACTGGCATATGCCTATATGTGCTCATGGGACACAGCCTAGATTTCCCTCATTGAGAGGCCTCTAGAGATATGGTAATGGATGCTCCCATCTCTAGCTGACTGCTAGTTTCTTTGCCATTGCCCGAGCTTGAAGAATTGTCCCTCACAGCAGGTGCAATAATATATACAACATTAATCAGGTTTGGCCTCTGTAGCAATTGAATAAAGCGAGGAGCAAATATGTTTTAAAATTCATAAATCAGATTTTTAAAATCCCACAAGAGCTATAGCAGAGTTATTGAAATACTGCATCAGTATATATTTATAACTTCACTCAGTAAATTTTAATTTCTCTACATAAATGCTCTAATAGAGAACCTCAAACCACATGATATCACAGCTCCAGTTTTTAAGGATCGACTCTGGAAGGAGGTGCCTCATTCCCATACGGACCTCCCATTTCACACACGGGGCGACTGTTGTAATTCTGGTTGATGGTAATATCAGACCAGACCCAGATCCCAGAGAGAAACCTGCTTTGATAGATCAAGGCATTGTGGGCCAACGCACAGCACACAGACTGCAGCGGTTCAAGAATGCAGCTCACCCCCACCTTCTCAAGGGGCAACTAGGGATGGGGGTGTAAATGCTGGGCCCAGACAGCGATGCCCCATCTCATAAAATGAATAAACAAAACGGCTTCATTTTTCCAATGTGGTTTGGCTGTAGTCAGTCACTGAATATATTCCCATGAGGCTGCCAAAATAATTTTAACAAAGATCATATTTTCATGATACAAAACAAAAGAATGAAAAAAGTTATATTCATAAGACAATTGGGAAAGATCCAACCCTTGCTACCTTCCCCCACCCTCATCTCCGACCTATCACCTCCATCCCCACCCCCGTTCACCTATTGTACTCTTTGCTACCTTCTCCCTTCCCCCCCTCCCCCCCCCCATTTATCTCTCTACCCTGGAGGCTTCCTGCCTCTATTCCTGATGAAGGGCTTTTGCATAAAATGTCGATTTTCCTGCTCCTCGGATGCTGCCTGACCTGCTGTGCTTTTCCAGCACCACTCTGATCTAAACTCTGGTTTCTAGCATCTGCAGTCCTCACTTTTGCCCTTTTTAACAAAGAGGAAAACTCAGCTCTTTTTCCCAGCAATATACAGATATTCAACCCCATTGCAGTCTCACTCTTGTCTTCACTCTGTTATTTCTTAGTGAACTGATGAGGTCTAAAGCATTTCCTTGGTGACTTTGCACATATTCACCAGATACCATCTTCTCTATCTCTTCCAGAGGCAAATGCTAACTCACTGACATCTTTCAATTAGTTCGAAGCAATTAAAACAGGGTTACTTCTCCAATTACTTTGATCATTTTTAAAGGTTGGAAACATCCCATCTGCGTGCATGGTATTTTCTTCCAAACTAAACCTACTCTGGCCTCTGGACTATCTTTCTCGGGTTCAGAAAAATCAGTTTAACCAACAACTATCTCACAAGGTAGCTGATCTAGTCATTTAGCTTAAGTCATGTGATTTCTTGGAAATGCTGTTTTCACCTCCTGCTAAAACAAAAATTCTGACTCTTCACAGAAGTCACCTTCACAGAACTAAGAGCCAAATATGTCTACTTTGGAATTCCTGTTCCGAAATTTGAATCTAATTAGAAACCTCCATCTGACTATTTGACCACAGGAACCATTAAAATTGAGCTTGAACTTCTCTTTATCCAATCTACATCAGATGCACTTCCCCACAGGAAACCCAGGTTTATTTTCTTTTTGTACATGGCTGAAACTTTCTGACTGGCACATTCTTTCTGATTTGTTAACTGCAGCTCAGTGGTAGCACTGTCACTTCAGAGTCACCAGTTTGTAAATCTGTTCTAACTCAGGAAGCCTGAGTGGAAAGGAACATCATTTATTGTTGAACACCAAAAGGGAGACGCTCCTCATGGTGCTCAGAGTCTCAGACAGACAGTTCTGCTAATCCATCCCTAGGTCTGCTCTCTCCACAGACGCTGCTCGATCTGCTGAGTTTCTCCAGGCCTTTCTGTTATCATTCATCGTTGCTATGCTTGAAAGCAAGTAAATCCATCCTTTTGTACAGAAACTAACACCATGAACAATTATTAAACTGTGACCTTACTAAGACCTTGTACATTTGCAGCAAGATTTCTTTACAGTTCCAAATCCAAGTCTTATTCATCAAATTCTCTTCTTTTCTGCTTCAGTTTCAAATACATGTACGACATCTTCACTGTGTTAGAATTAAGCCTTTGAATCCCTCAGCCCCACCTTCATCCTACAATCTATAGGTGTTTAAATCCCAAGCTCAAATCAGTAATTTCCTGATTTTTCTCATGTTCTATCCTATTATTTTCAAACTTGATATTATCCTGCTCCATGAGCCTTTTGTCTAAGCTTCAAGTTAATTAGCTTTCCTGGGATGTGTTAAATAAAACAAGCCTCTCACATCAGTAAGTTCAGTACTGAGACTTAAAGCTTTCTTCTGATCAATCTCCATATAACATCCACTATGATATTCTCTGCAGGTTATTTCGATTATTTATTGCCTTTTGTGGTCTTCAGTTCATGCTGATTTCATTTTTGGTTATGTCAATGGTGGTGAAGAATGCTGGCTCTGGGGTGATCCGGATGGTTCTGTGTGAGAGCAGGCTGTTGGTTGGAACCCAGGCAAGGGACAGAAGCTTGCATTGGCCATTGTAGACCATGATGCATCTCTCAGCTCTCCAGGAAGAGCTGCAGAGACTATCCTTTCAGCAGAAATGTCTCCAGTCCAGAATGGAGTAGTTGATTAAATATAAAATTTTGAGATAGCTTGCCTGTATTAGAACTGGTTGGTGAGGTTTATTGACAGGTTCTCGTTTTCCAAAGTCTTCTTCTTAATTATAAATGCACATAGAACATAGAACAGTACAGCACAGAACAGGCCCTTTGGCCCACGATGTTGTGCCGAGGTTTACTCCTAATGTAAAATATAGTAACTAAACCTACGCAGCCCTCAACTCCCTGCTGTCCCTGTGCATGTCTAGCAGTCGCTTAAATATCCCCAATGTCTCTGCTTCCACCACCACCGCTGGTAACACATTCCACGCATTCACAACTCTCTGCGTAAAGAACCTTCCTCTGACGTCTCCTTTATACCTCCCTCCTAATATCTTCAAACTATGATTTCTCATACCAGTCAATCCTGCCCTGGGGAAAAGTCTCTGGCTTATTGACCCTATCTATTCCTCTCATTATCTTGTCTACCTTGATCAGGTCTCCTCTCTTCATCCTTCTCTCCAGTGAGAAAAGTCCAAGCTTATTCAACCTTTCTTCATAAGGCAAGCCCTCCAGTCCAGGCAGCATCCTGGTAAACTTTCTTTGCACCCTCTCCAAAGCCTCTGTATCTTTCCTATAGTAAGGCGACCAGAACTGAACACAATATTCCAAATGTGGTCTCACCAGGGACTTGTAGAGCTGCAGCAAAACCTCATGGCTCTTAAACTTGATCCCCCTGTCAATGAAAGCCAAACACCATATGCTTTCTTAACAACCCTATCCACTTGGGTGGCAACTTTGAGGGATCTATGTGCTTGCACACCCAGATCCCTCTGTTCCTCCACACTGTCAAGAACCCTGTCTTTAATCCGATATTCAGCATTCAAGTTCGACCTTCCAAAATGCATCACTTCGCATTTATCCAGGTTGAACTCCATCTGCCATTTCTCGGCCCAGCTCTGCATCCTGTCTATGTCACGCTGCAGCCTGCAGTAGCCCTCGATACTATCGATGGCACCTCCAACCTTTGTGTCGTCTGCAAATTTACTAACCCACCCCTCAACCTCCTCATCTAAGTCGTTTATAAAAACTACAATGAGCAGAGGCCCAAGAACAGAGCCCTGCGAGACACCAATCAGCACTGGCCTCCAGGCAGAATACGTTCCATCTACAACTACGTTCTGCCTTCTGTCAGCCAGCCAATTCTGAATCCAGATAGCCAAATCTCCCTGTATCCCATACTTCCTGACTTTATGAATGAGCCTACCATGGGGAACCCTATCAAATGCCTTGCTGAATTCCATATACACCACATCCACTGCTTGACCGTCGTCGACCTGCCTTGACACCACCTCAAAGAACTCAATAAGATTTGTGAGGCATGACCTGCCCTTTTAATCTTCCTTTAATCACACTATGCTTTGCCAAATAGTCATAAAGCCTATCCCTCAGAATTCTTTCCAAAACTTTGCTGACCACAGATGTAAGACTGACTGGTCTGTAATTGCCAGGGATTTCTCTATTACCCTTCTTGAAAAGAGGAACAACATCTTTTCGTCCATAAAATACTAACCCTCCTTTGAAGACATTGAGTCTCTCAAGAGCAAAGTCCAAATGTACCAGCAGTAACAATCAGCATCCCAGCCCCCACCACACCCTCAACCCAACCTCCAACAGCCACTCTTCATTCTGCTCTTTAGCTCAGAGTCTAGACAATGAGTATATCAGTGGTATTCATCAAAAAGGGTAGTTTCACAGCTCAACCCAACATTTCCCTCAACCCCATACTGACTCACATGTCACTGTGAGTGATCTACTGGCTGGGCTGGCATTTATTGTCCATGTACTGGATTAGTGGTGCTGGAAGAGCACAGAAGGGCTTTTGCCCGAAACGTCGATTTTGCTGCTCGTTGGATGCTGCCTGAACTGCTGTGCTCTTCCAGCACCACTAATCCAGTATTTGGTTTTCAGCATCTGCAGTCATTGTTTTTACCTTGTTGATTTTAACCCTACTGCGAATCCTCTTGCAAGGATGCCTGCCTTGAAGAAGTTTTCCTCCTCTCTCTACAAGAATCTCAGGGAGTCCCTCTCCCACTGCAACTCCCAGGTCATTTCCTCTGCTCTGAAGCTCTTACTCTATGCTACTCTTTCCCCACCCCCACCCTCCTCGAGCTTATCTCTCCACGCTTCAGGCTCACTGCCTTTATTCCTGATGAAGGGCTTTTGCCCGAAACATCGATTTCGCTGCTCATTGGATGCTGCCTGAACTGCTGTGCTCTTCCAGCACCACTAATCCAGTATTTGGTTTTCAGCATCTGCAGTCATTGTTTTTACCATTTATTGTCCATGCCCTTGAGAAGGTGGTTTTGAGTTGTTTTCACAAGTCACTGCAGTCCATGGCATTGGTGCACTCACAGCACTGTTGGAGAGAGAGTTCCAGGTCTTTGGCCCAGTCATGGTAAAGGAGTAGTGGCACTGGCCAAAAATACAGACAAGTCCAGTAGCACAGTGCTAATATCATGGGACTAGCTATCCAGATTTTAATTTAATAGAAATCTGGTCCAGTGCTGACCATGTAACCATTACTGATTGCTGTAAATATCCATCTGGGCCACTAATGTCCTTTAGGGAAGGAAACTGCCATCCTTACCTGGTCTGGCCTACAGGTGACTCCAGACCCACAGCAATGGGGTTGACTCTTAACTACCTTCTGGGCAATTAGGGATGGGTAATAAATGCTGGTCTAGCCAGTGACATCCTCAACCTCTGAAATAACAGGTTGATGAGAGACATGGAGAGGAACTTGCAGGTGCTAACATTGCTACGTGTCTGTTCCCTTGTTTTGCCAAGTGGCAGGGGTTCATGGGTTTGGGAGACACCGTTGAAGGCCCTTTGACAAGTTGCTGTCCTGCATCTTGTAGATAGTCCATCCTTCCAAATGTAGCAGTGACGATCAGATCCAAATCAGTAAAGAATGTGCAAATTCTACACCGTTCCTGTGAGACAGCATCTGAGGATGGATTCAATTTGATTTTATCAAATATCCATCATTCCTGACAAGCCACCGTCATCTTAATGCACAGCAGAAATTAATTTGATTTCAAGTGCTTAACTATAAGTTACTAAAAGTTGGAAAGATTTTGGACTGAGAATGATAGTGTTTTGACAGCTGTCAGATGGTATGCAAAGATCTGTATTCCTCTCCCTCCTAGCTTGCACTTTCTCTTCCCACAGGCATTCATATTATCTTTCTGTTTAATCTCATTCATTATATTCCTATTATCAGTTTCTCTGAATTGTATTTTTCAACATTAAAATCCTGAATCATCTACTTGTCGTTTCTGTCATCTTCAGCCTTTGCTTGATCTAACAGTTATTATTCTCGATAGTTTTATGTTTGAGAGAGGATCTGTAAAACTAAGAGATTTCCTCCCCTTCTGTTCTGAAGGCACCAACAGAATCGTATCAAAGCCTTTCTCAATGTGAAGAAGGAGGTGATCATGGTGTGGGAGTCTAATCAGAGCAGATTCACCAAGAGGCATTTGTAGCCAGGTCTAAAACTACCCTCATCATAAACCATTAAACACATACTACTCTCTCTAATACCTGAATAGATACAGATACACACACACACACACACACACACACACACACACACAGCCTCACAGACTCACATACTCACACATACACTCTTACACATGCACACACACACTCACATACACACACATACACTCTTACACACACACAGCCTCACATACACACACACTCACATACACACACACACTCACTCTTACACACACACATACATGCACACAGACATATACTCTCATATACACATGTGCACTCACATAACACACACACATGCAACACATAGATATTTTCACACCATGCAAATTCACACGTACACGTATATATGAACAAACATAGGAGCAAGGAACAACAGGAGGCCACTCAGTCCTTCAAGCCTGTTCTATCATTCAATAAGACCCCGGCTGATCCGATTTTAACCTCAACTCTACATTCCTGCATATCCCCGATAATCTTTCATCTCCTTGGTCATCAAGAATCAATCTTCCTCCACCTTAATAATATTTAAAGATTCTACATCCATTGCCTTTTCAGGAAGGGAATTCCAAAGACTCTCAGCCCTGTGAGAGAAAGAAATGCAGCTTTATCTCATCTGGATGGCTCAGTAGTTAGCACTGCTGCCTCACAGCACCAGGGACCCAGGTTCAATTCCAGCCTCGCACAACTGATTGTGTAGAGTTTGCACGTTCTCCCCAAATCTGCGTGGGTTTTCTCCTGGTGCTCCAGTTTCCTCCCACATTCCAAAGCTGTGCAGATATGGTGGATTAGCCATGGGGAATGTAGGTTTAGGGTAGAAGTCTGATTGGGATGCTCTTCTGAGGGTTAGTATGGACTCAATGGTCTGAATGGCCTGCTTCCACAATGTAGGGATTGTATGAAATGGGCATCACCTTATCACACAGTCATATCCCCCTAATGATCTCAATTCAGTCACCTCGGACTCTTCTAAGTTCCAGACGATGCAGCCCTAGATTGTCCGGCTTTTCATCATAAGACAATTCCGGGGATTAGTCTGGTAAACCTCTTTGAACTGTTTCCAATACATTGACATCCTTCTGTAGGCAACATAACTAATCCTGTAGACAGTACTCCAGATGTGGTCTCACCAAGGCCTTGTATAACTGAAGGATAACCTCCCTACTCTTACATTTAATCCCCCTCCCTATAAACATTCTATTAGTTTTCCCAATTGCTTGCTGTACCTGCAGACTAACCTTCTGTGATTCATGTGCAAAGACACCCAGATCCCTCTGCATCTCACAGACCTGCAACCTCTCACCCATTTAGATAAAATGTTTCTTTTTCATTCTTTCTGCCAAAATGGATTGAAAACAGAAACTAACCAAAGCAGAAACACTCGCAGAACACAACAGCGTGGTATGCTTTTCCTGGAACCAGCGATCTCTGCATGCACAAGAACAGAACACAAGAAACCATCGTTCACAGGCTTTTTGTTGTATACGTCATCCACACTATAGACACTGCTGTACCTGTTGTTCAGAGAGATGGCATAGTGAAGTTCCGCTGTTAGGGCTAGAATCACGCTGCCTTTCCCAGATGCTTTTGATATAATAAATTCGATTGACTTGTTTCTAAATTTGATGGACTTGCTCCTAAATTTGCGTTTTATTAATTTCACTACAACAGGACAATTACACCCTTACCCACATTGTGCGCCATTTGTCAGAGGTTTGCCCATTCATGTAGCCTATCTGTAGCTCTAAGCACAGTCATGCAAACAGACATATTCACATCTACACATCCACATTTATAAATAAAAGTGGCTTGAAACAGATCTGAGAAAGGCCTCCCACTGATTCTCTTGCCTCATCTTCCTGGCCCCAGGTTAATTTATAAGATCAGGAGACAGTAAGGACTGCAGATGCTGGAATTGGGAATTAATTGGTGTGAAGCTGGAAGGGCACTGCAGGTCAGACAGCATCCGAGGAGCAGGAAAGTTTACTCTGTTTCAGGCTGAATCCCTTCGTTAGGACTTCCCTGCTCCTCGGATGCTGTCTGACCCGCAGTGTCCTTCCAGCTTCATATCTAATTTGTCTGATCAGTTGCCGAAGGTAGCCTTTCCAGCACAGATACTGCCTGGCATTTTGTGGAGGGTATATAGAGAAGTATAAAATTTAAAAAAACCTAAACTAGCTATTTATCTAACTAAATAAATACCTAACAACAAACAAATAAATAGTAATAACTCAGCCCAGCCAAACAAAACACTCATACATTCACAGTTCCTCCTCCCTGGATATTGGACACATGAAACACAATCGTTATGACTATATAAAAGCCCTTGTTAGTGTGGCAGATAAATCTGCATCCAGGTATTTCAAAAAGGGTTGCCATGTCTTGTAAAAATTCTCAGTTTTGTGGTGTACCATATTTGTGAGAAAATCCAGGGGAATATGCTCCATAACAATCTTCCGCCAACCCGACAGGACTGGGGGGTTTTCTGATATCCAACCTAGCAAGATATTCTTCCTTGCACAGAATGTAAGAATATTGGAAAGTTTTGCTTTATGTGAGTCTGCAGGAAATACAATGGGTAGGCTCAAAAGGAGCAAAATAGGGTCCTTCTCTACCCCTACACCTAAAATCCTCTCCATTGCACCCACCACAGTGCTCCAATATGTTTGAAGCCTGTCACAAGACCAAAGACAATGGGTAAGAGTACCCGTGCAGAGCTTGCACTTGGGGCATGCTGAAGATACCCCTGGTTTAAATTTTGACAAACGGTCTGGGGCTAAGTGGACCCTGTGGAGAATCTTCAACTGTAAAGCATGGGTCCTATTGCAAATTGATATCTTCCTTACATTCTCCCAAATATCCTTCCATGCCTCTGAAGAAACTTCAACACCCAGGTCTCTCTTGCACATCTTGCCGAGTCGATCAGACTCATCTGAGGTGGCACCCCCCAATTGGTGATGTAGAGTACTGACAGAGAGTGTACTCTTAGCCCTTAATACCCCTCTTTCTATGTCAGATTTGTAGGGATCAGTCAAAAGTGTGGTCCTTTTTTGACTAAAACCCTAACTTGAAAAAAATGAAAGAGGTAACTCGTACTTCCGTACTAACTGATCGAACATCATTACATCTCCCTCAAATAAATCATCCTTGCCAGATATACCCCCAGCTGCCCAACATTTAAATCCTGAATCTATCATACCTAGTTGAAAACTCGGCATACCCACTAAAGGTGTAAACAAAGATGTTTTGCCAACATTACCTTCCCTCTGTCGAATTGCCCTCCATACTTTAACAGTATTGATGACTATTGGGTTATGGCAATATTCCCTAACTGTCCTCACCTTGTCCAAAAACAGCAAACTGGTGAGGGGGCACCTTGTCTGGGAGGCTTCGATATCTAGCCATATTGAAAGAGGGTCCCCACAAACCCAATCACTTGCGTAGGTCAAAAGCGAGCTTAATTGGCAATTTTTAATGTCCGAAAGGTCTACTCCCCCCAATCTGAGAGGCAACTGCAGTTTGGCTAATTTAATGAGGGGCCGTTTACGGTGGCAGATAAAGAAGCTGAACCAATTGTTCAGTCTCCTGAGTGTTTGTTTATTGAAAATCAGGGGGAGCATCCGTATAGGGTATAGCAAACGAGGGAGAATATTCATCTTAATAAGCGCTATCCGACCCAACCATGAGACTGGAATTGCCTTCCATCTTTGGAGATCTTGTTTAATTTTTTCAAACAATTGAGTAAAATTGGCTTTGAACAGCCAATCCAGAACTGGAGTAATGAATATGCCCAAATACACAAACCCCCCTGTGACCACATAAATGGGAATCTATCGTCACTCTCAAAAGGCAACTCTTTCGTAAGACCACCCATAGGGACAGCCTCTGATTTAGCAAAATTAATCTTATGCCCTGAAAAAGCACCAAACACGTGAATGCATTGTATCAGGCAAGGCACTGAGACTGCTGGATTTGTCAAGAAAATTAGAACATCATCTGCATACAGCGAGATCTTATGTAATTTTGACCCCACTTCTGGAGTTGATATATTGAGATCCGCACGAATGGCCTCTGCCAATGGTTCAATCACCAACATAAAAAGTAATGATGAAAGGGGACAGCCCTGCCGGCTGTCCCTAGAAATATTAAAATTGCTTGATCGTACCCCGTTGGTAATGACCGCCGTGAGAGGTACACTGTTGAGAACCTTTAAAAAGAGGACATTTTATGTGTCATGCCTTTGCACCAGCAGTCACATTTAGTGACACACCCTCTGCTTTTCCTGTCATGACCTTGCGGGTTCCTCACCCTCCAGTACCCATTGAACTCCATGTCAATATTATTTATCAAAACTGCTTCACTTCCATGTAAGACTGGGAATTCCCCATCCCACCAGTTCTTCCTGAAAGGGTTATCCGAATTGTCCCACTTCCCTACTCTCTCACGCTGTCTCTCAGCAAAGGGCTGATGCATTCTTCATTTCCTCTTTGGAAGTTCCCATTGCCTCCAGATCCCATCAGCTCGCTGCCTCAAGTGAGGCAGTGAGTGAGTGATCCATGGTAAAGGTGGCACATTAAGTTGCATGGTGTTCCATCACAATCATTACAGCTCGAGATTGAGAAGAAAGGCAGTACATGAGACTATGAATAACAGCTAAAGCCTGGTTTCAACCTGAAGTTCACATCACAGATCCCACCACGCACCCCCCCCCCCGCCCCCAAGACTGACAACTTAATCTGATCTCCTCTTCTGTTCCAAACCTAAGCTCTATAATTTATTTCATTTCTGAATGATCAGACTGTCTAAGCCTGTAAAGATAATTTATTAGTTGTGACAATAAGAGATATTTCTACATATGCTATCTGTACAAAGGAACTGAATTTACAACCTAACAACACAGGCAGATATAAAGGCTCATTCTGGATTAGTGGTGCTGGAAGAGCACAGCAGTTCAGGCAGCATCCAAGTAGCTTTGAAATCGATGTTTCGGGCAAAAGCCCTTCATCAGGAATAAAGGCAGTGAGCCTGAAGCGTGGAGAGATAAGCTAGAGGAGGGTGGGGGTGAGGAGAAAGTAGCATAGAGTACAATGGGTGAGTGGGGGAGGGGATGAAGGTGATAGATCAAGGAGGAGAGGGTGGAGTGGATAGGTGGAAAAGGAGATAGGCAGGTAGGACAAGTCCGGACAAGTCATGGGGACAGTGCTGAGCTGGAAGTTTAGAACTAGGGTGAGGTGGGGGAAGGGGAAATGAGGAAACTGTTAAAGTCCACATTGATGCCCTGGGGTTGAAGTGTTCCGAGGCGGAAGATGAGACGTTCTTCCTCCAGGCGTCTGGTGGTGAGGGAGCGGCGGTGAAGGAAGCCCAGGACCTCCATGTCCTCGGCAGAGTGGGAGGGGGAGTTGAAATGTTGGGCCACGGGGCGGTGTGGTTGATTGGTGCAGGTGTCCCGGAGATGTTCCCTAAAGCGCTCTGCTAGGAGGCGCCCAGTCTCCCCAATGTGGAGGAGACCGCATCGGGAGCAACGGATACAACTGGGGGAAGAACGCCTCATCTTCCGCCTTGGAACACTTCAACCCCAAGGCATCAGTGTGGACTTCAACAGTTTCCTCATTTCCCCTTCCCCCACCTCACCCTAGTTCTAAACTTCCAGCTCAGCACTGTCCCCATGACTTGTCCGGACTTTTCCTATTTGTCTATCTCCTTTTCCACCTATCCACTCCACCCTCTCCTCCTTGACCTATCACCTTCATCTCCTCCCCCACTCACCCATTGTACTCTGTGCTACTTTCTCCCCACCCCCACCCTCCTCTAGCTTATCTCTCCACGCTTCAGGCTCACTGCCTTTATTCCTGATGAAGGGCTTTTGCCCGAAACATCGATTTCGAAGCTATTTGGATGCTGCCTGAACTGCTCTGCTCTCCCAGCACCACTAATCTAGAATCTGGTTTCCAGCGTCTGCATTCATTGTTTTTACCGACAGATATAAAGGCTCAGTCTGCTACAGTTCCCCTCAGTGCAATCCGACAGTTATATGACTATCCCTGCATTTCAGAGCTTCAGTACTAAACTACTGCCAGATATCAATCCAAAGTGAAACAGCACAGCAGACCATGTCACCAGAGCTCAGGAAATAGTCCTCTTGATGTTCCAGGTTGTGGTTTCAAGCCTCACTGCAGGTTTTGAAGCTTGTAATCTTGGCTGACACTCCAGTGGAACAGTGAAAGAGTGTGACATCGTCAGGGGTTCCTGCCTTTCAGAAGGGACATTAAACTCTAATTCCTTGATCGACCGACACATAAATATCTCCTTTAAGGGAGAGCAGTCAGGCCAGAATTCCTCCCTTAATTATCAAATGAAAGATTTAATTGAAAATATACAAGCTTTCAGAGCCTAACTTTTTCTTCAGGTTCGAGCGTAGAAAATAAATAAACTTGTTGAACTATAACCTGGTGTCATGTGGTTTTTGACTTTGTCCAACCCAATCCAACACCATAAGAAGAAAGTGGATTTATCTCTAATGGTGTGACTCTTGGAAATTCAACCTCATGTGTAAGATGGTGGAGGTTTGGGACATTTCTGCGTGATCTTAATAAGGTTCTATTTAATTGCAAATTAAATAAATGTTCACCTGCTGACCATTCCAAACTGCTTTACAGGGAGTCAGACAAACATGAGCAACAAGTATCAGCATAAAAGGTGACTGAAGCTACAGTCAAGGAAGGTAGCTGGATTAGAGTCATAGACATGTACAGCATGGAAACAGACCCTTCGGTCCAACCCATCCATGCTAACCAGATATCCCAACCCAATCTAGTCCCACCTGCCAGCACCCGGCCCATATCCCTCCAAACCCTTCCTATTCATATACCCATCCAGATGCCTTTTAAATGTTGCAATTGTACCAGCCTCCACCATTTCCTCTGGCAGCTCATTCCATACTCGTAGCAACATCAGCATAAAAAAGTTGTCCCTGAGGTCTCTTTTATATCTTTCCCCTCTCACCCTAAACCTATGCCCTCTAGTTCTGGACTTCCCGACCCCAGGGAAAAGACTTTGTCTATTTATCCTATCCATGCCCCTCATGATTTTATAACCTCTATAAGGTCACCCCTCAGCCTCTGACACTCCAGGGAAAACAGCCCTAGCCTATCCAACCTCTCCCTATAGCTCAAATGCTCCAAACCTGGCAACATCCTTGTAAATCTTTTCTGAATGGTTTCAAGTTTCACAATATCTTTCCAATAGGAAGGAGACCAAAATTGCACGCAATATTCAAACAGTGGCCTAACCAATGTCCTGTACAGCTGCAACATCCCAAGTCCTGTACTCAATACTCTAACAAATAAGAAGAAGCATGCCAAACACATTCTTCACTATCCTATCAACCTGCGACTCTACTTTCAAGGAGCTATGAACCTACACTCCTAGGTCTCTTTGTTCAGCAACACTCCTTAGGACCTTACCATTAAGTGTATAAGGAGGAAGTGAGGACTGCAGATGCTGGAGATCAGAGCTGAAAATGTGTTGCTGGAAAAGCGCAGCAGGTCAGGCAGCATCCAAGGAGCAGGAGAATCAACGTTTCAGGCATCAGCCCTTCTTCAGGATTTATTTCTTCAAGCAAACGTCGATTCTCCTGCTCCTTGGATGCTGCCTGACCTGCTGCGCTTTTCCAGCAACACATTTTCAGCATTAAGTGTATAAGCCTGCTAATGCAGCACCTCACATTTATCTGAATTAAACTCCATCTGACATTTCTCAGCCCATTGGCCCATCTGGTCCAGATCCTGTTGTAATCTGAGGTAACCTTCTTCGCTGTCCACTACACCTCCGATTTTGGTGTCATCTGCAAACTTACTAACTGTACCTCTTATGCTCGCATCCAAATCATTTATATAAATGACAAAAAGTAGAGGACCCAGCACCGATCCTTGTGGCACTCCACTGGTCACAGGCCTCCAGTCTGAAAAACAACCCTCCACCACCACCCGCTGTCTTCTACCTTTGAGCCAGTTCTGTATCCAAATGGCTAGTTCTCCATGTATTCTGTGAGATCTAAACTTGCTAACCAGTCTCCCATAGGGAACCTTGTCAAACGCATTACTGAAGTCCATATAGATCACATCTACTGCTCTGCCCTCATCAATCCTCTTTGTTACTTCAAAAAACTCAATCAAGTTTGTGAGACATGATTTCCCACGCACAAAGCCATGTTGACAATCCATAATCAGTCCTTGCCTTTCCAAATACATGTACATCCTGTCCCTCAGGATTCCCTCCAACAACTTGCCCACCACTGAGGTCAGGCTCACCGGTCTATAGTTTCCTGGCTTGTCCTTACCGCCCTTCTTAAACAGTGGCACCGTGTTTGCCAACCTCCAGTCTTCCGGCACCTTACCTGTGACTATCGATGATACAAATATCTCAGTAAAAGGCCCAGCAATCACTTCTCTAGCTTCCTACAGAGTTCTCAGGTACACCTGATCAGGTCCTGGGGATTTATCCACCTTTAACCATTTCAAGACATCCAGCACTTCCTCCTCTGTAATATGGACATTTTTCAAGGTGGCACCATCTATTTCCCTACATTCTATATCTTCCATGTCCTTTTCCACAGTAAATACTGATGCAAAATACTCATTTAGTATCTCCCCCATTTTCTCCAGCTCCATACAAAGGCCGCCTTAACGATATTTGAGAGGCCCTATTCTCTCCCTAGTAGCCCTTTTGTCCTTAATGTAGTTGTAAAAACCTTTTGGATTCTCCTTAATTCTATTTGCCAAAGCTAACTCATGTCCCCTTTTTGCCCTCCTGATTTCCCTCTTAAATATACTCCTACTTCCTTTATACTCTTCTAAGGATTCACTCGATCTATCCTGTCTATACCTGACATATGCTTCCTTCTTTTTCTTAACCAAACCCTCAATTTCTTTAGTCATCCAGCATTCCCTACACCTACGAGTCTTTCCTTTCACCCTAACTTTCTCTGGATTCTCGTTATCTCATTTCTGAAGGCTTCCCATTCACCAGCTGTGTCTTTACCTGTGAATATCTGCCCCCAATCAGCTTTTGAAAGTTCTTGCCTAATACTGTCAAAATTGGCCTTTCTCCAATTTAGAATTTCATATTCAATTCAATTAAAATCATTTATATCAATGACAAAAAGAAGTGGACCCAGCACTGCTCCTTCTGGCACACCACTGGTCACTGGCCTCTAGTCTGAAAAACAACCCTCCATCATCACCCTCTGTCTTTTACCTTCAAGCTAGTTCTGTATCCAAATGGATAGTTCTCCCTGTATTCTGTGAGATCTAACCTTGTTAATCAGTCTCCCACGGGGAATCTTGTCGAACGCCTTACTGAAGTCCATATAGATCACATCTACTGCTCTGCCCTCATCAATCCTCTTTGAAACTCAATCAAGTTTGTGAGACAGGATCAGTTTAGCTCAGTTGGCTGGATGGTTGGTTTGCAAAGCAGTATGATGCCAATAATGTGGGTGCCATTCTCATCACCAGCTTGAGGTTACCGTGAAGGACTTTCCTTCTCAACTTCTTCCCCTGCCTGAGATCTGCTAGCCTTCAGGTTAAATCATCACCAGTTGCTTTTGTCTAATAAGGGATCTGCCCCAATGGTCTGGTAAGACTATGGCAAGGTAAAAACAATGACTGCAGATGCTGGAAGCCAGAGTCTAGATGAGAGTGGTGCTGGAAAAGCACAGCAGGTCAGGCAGCATCTGAGGAGCAGTGAACTGCTGTGCTTTTCCAGCATCACTCTAATCTAATCAAGACTATGGTGACACAACAGCACTGGAATCGAGATATCAATATTTGCAGACTTCGGATCTTTCAAAACGTATTCTAGTGGGCGGCACGGTGGCTCAGTGTTAGCACTGCTGCCTCACATTGCCGGGTCCCAGGTTCAATTCCAGCCTTGGGCAACTGTCTGTGTGGAGTTTGCACATTCTCCCCGTGTCTGCGTGGGTTTCCTCCGGGTGCTCCGGTTTCTTCCCATAATCCAAAGATGTGTCGGTCAGGTGAATTGGCCATGCTAAATTGCCTGTAGTGTTGGGTACATTAGTCAGAGGGAGATGGGTCTGGGTGAGTTGCTCTTCGGGGGGTCGGCGTGAACTTGTTGGGCCAAAGGGCCTGTTTCCACATCGTAGGGAATCTAATCTAATTTCCCACACACAAAGCCACGTTGACTATCCCGAATCAGTCCTTGCTTTTCCAAATACAGGTAAATCCTGTCCCTCAGGATTCCCTCCAACAACTTGCCCACCACCGAGGTCAGGCTCACCAGTCTCTAGTTCCCTGGCTTGTCCTTACCACCTTCCTTAAACAGTGGCACCACATTAGCCAACTTCCTGTCTTCTGGCACCTCACCTGTGACTATCGATGATACAAATATCTCAGTAAGGGGCCCAGCAATCACTTCTCTAGCTTCCCACAGAGTTCTCGGGTACACCTGATCAGGTCCTGGGGATTTATCCACTTTTAACCATTTCAAGACATCCAACACTTCCTCCTCTGTAATACGGACATTTTTCAAGATGTCACCATCTATTTCCCCACATTCTATACTTTCCATGTCCTTCTCCACAGTAAACATTGATGCAAAATACTCGTTTAGTATCTCCCACATCTCCTGCAGCTTCACTTAAAAGCTGCCTTGCTGATCTTTGAGGGGGCGAGAGTGTGGTGCAGGAAAAGCACAGTCAGTCAGGCAGCATTGAGGAGCAGGAGACTTGATGTTTCGAGCATAAGCTCTTCATCATGAGGTCTCACATGAGCCTCATTCCTGATGAAGAGCTTATGCCCAACACATCGATTCTCCGGCTCTTCGAATGCTGCCTAACCGACTGTGCTTTTCCAGCACCACATCCTTGACTCTGATCTCCAGCATCTGCAGTCCTCACTCTCTCCCAGTTGATCTTTGAGGGGCCCTATTCTATCCTTTGTTACCCTCTTGCCCTTAATGTAAATATAATTCCTTAGTTTAATAAAAGAATACAAGTCACAGGCAAATGATGTCAAAAGCTTCACTCACCATTGATGGCAAGGAGGTCTGGAGGCAAGGACTGGGAGGATCAGGCAGAACAGATTGCACATGCTGGAATTATGACTGGAGATGCCCACAAGGACAGGGTGGCGTGAGAATTAAAGGATTCCAAAAGAAGCACTAGGATTTTGTTGAGAAGTGGAAAGGCATTGAAGAGTTGGAAGAGTGAGGGAAAGTGATTGGAGTAACAGACTTTGTGAGGAATTCTCTTCAGATTCCTTAATATTATAATAGGAGAGAGAAGCAAATGTGATAGTGACCAGAACATCAAAAGGGTATAAACACAGGAGTAGGTGTAGGCCATTCAGCCCATCAAGTCTTCTCTATTATTCAATGAGGTCAAAGCTGATCTGATCATCCTTAATTCCACTTCCCTACCTTTTCCTCATAACCCCTGTTTCCCTCACTAATTACAAAAATTTGTCTGTCTCAGTCTTGAATATAGTTCTAAACCAGCTTCGACCGCCCCCTGCGATAAAGAATTCCACAGATTCACGATCCTCAGACCTGGTATCACCTCCTTCATGTGACAGAGACTCAAGATCTCCTGGAATATTGTGTGCTGTTCTGGTCTCCTTTTCTGAAGAAGGATGCTCTTGTCTTTGAGGGAGTGCAGTGAAGGTTTCTCAGGTTGATTCCAGGGAAGGCGGGACTGACTTGCAAGGAGAGAATGAATAGGTTAGGATTATTTTCACAGGAGTTCAGACGTGTCAGGGGGGAATCTATAGAGACTTATAACATTCTAACAGCACTAGACAGGGTAGATATAGGGGGGATGTTCCCGATAGTGGGTACATCCAGCACCAGGGGCCATAGTCTGAGGATTTGGGGTAGACCATTTAGGATGGAGACGAGGAGACATTTCTTCACCCAAAGAGGGGTGAGCCTGTGGAATTCATTATCACAGGAAGGAGTCGATGCCAAAACATGGAATGTATTCAAGAGGCAGCTAAATATAGCACTTTGAGGTGAATGGGACCAAAGGTCATGGGGAGAAAGCAGAATTCAGCAATGGAGTTGAACAGTCAGCCATGATGGTGATGAATGGCAGAGCAGGCTCAAAGGGCTGAATGGCCTCCACCTGATCTGTCTTCTATGTTTCTATGATCAAAGCATGAGAGAAAAGTACATTTGTAAATAGAGGGACAGTGAAAGGCACACACCGCTTCAGGTACGGTCCTGTGAAACAGAGGAAAATAAAGTGAAAACGTGGTTCAGAGAATCACAGAATTGGACAGTACAGAAGTAGGCGATTTGGCTCACCAAGTCTATGTCAGGTCAGTGCCAGACTCATCCAGTTTGAATTCCTACAAATTTTTATCTTTCAAGTGTTTATTCAATTCTGTTTTGAATGTTGTGCCTGTTTTCCCTCCTCCCCAGACAACAATAGCCCACGGTGGGGAAAAGAACATTTTCTCATATCACATCTAGTCTTTTCACCCTAAACCTATTACTGCTGTTAACCAATCATCCTGCCACTGGATACAGCACCTCTTTATTTACTCTAACAAAACCATTCATGATTCTATTAGCGCTATCAATCCTCCACTTAACCTTCTTTCACCTAAAGAGAACGCTCCTGCTCCTGCAGACTCTCCACAGAGCGGCAGCCTCTCATCCTGATGCCATTCTGGTAAAACTCTTCTTTAATTTTTCCAGGGTGTTGAAATCCACTCTCAGACGGGAACACAATTCTCTACCTGAACGCACTAACCATGCTTTACAAATTGTTGTAATTTATTGATAAAGACAAAAATCTCAAATATTTAATTTATAGACTTTTCAAAGCATCCGGTCACCTTCAAAGGTGTGTGTATGTACAACACTTCACCAACTCTGATCCTGATCCCTTTTGAAATCATGTGGCATAGTTCACATTGTCTCCCTTCATACTCCTGAATAAAAGGTGTCAATTAAATACAGACAGAGCAGGAGAGAGATACAGAGGGAGGAAAACATGCTATAAATTGACTCCTGGGAATACAGTCTAATGAACAGATTGAGTTGAATGGGCCTATAATTCTTCTGGAGTTGAGAAGAATGAGAGGCATACAGATTGAAGTGTGTTCAATTCTACAGAGGGCTGGATACAGTCATAGTCATGGAGTTATACAGCATGGAAACAGACCCTTCGGTCCAACTTGTCCATGCCGACCAGATATCCTAAATTAATCTAGCCCCATTTGCCAGCATATCCCTCTAAACCCAAAGAGATGTGTTTTAATTGTTGTAATTGTACCAGCCTCCATAATTTCTTCTGGCAGTTCATTCCATACATGCACCATCCTCTGCATGAAAAAGTTGCCCCTTAGTCCCTTTTAAATTTTTCCCCTCTCACCCTACACCTATGCCGTTTTGGATTTCCCCTACCCTGGTGAAAAAACCCCTGACTATTTCCCGTGTCCATGTCCCTCATGATTTTATAAACTCCAATTAGGTCTCTCCTCACCTCCAATGCTCCAGACATGATGGATATTGAGAAGGTGCTTCTCCTGGACTGGGCTGTGAGGAACAAAGGGGGTACAGTATCATGATAACAGGTCAGCCAATCAAGACAGAGATGGGAAGGAGTTCCTTCACTCCAAGGGCAGGGGATCTTTGAGATACTCCGTTAAAGGGGTGGACTAACTCCTCAGTCACAGAAACAGGAAAGGAGAGGTCACCCTGTTGGGAGTTTTCTATAGGCCTCCGAATAGTTCCAGAGATGTAGAGGAAAGGATAGCAAAGACGATTCTCGATAGAAGTGAGAGAGACAGGGTAGTTGTCATGGGGGACTTCAACTTTCCAAATATTGACTGGGAACACTATAGTACGAGTACTATAGATGGGTCAGTTTTTGTCCAATGTGTGCAGGAGGGCTTCCTGACACAGTATGTAGACAGGCCAACAAGGGGTGAAGCCACGTTAGATTTGGTACTGGGTAATGAGCCCGGCCAGGTGTTAGACTTGGAAGTAGGTGAGCACTTTAGTGATAGAAAGGGATAGGTGTATACCACTGGACAAGAGTTACAGCTGGGGGAAAGGCAATTATGGTGCGATTAGGCAAGATTTAGGAAGCATAGGATGGAGAAGGAAACTGCAGGGGATAGGCGTATTAGAAATGTGGAGCTTATTCAAGGAAACGTTCCTGTGTGTCCTAGATAAGTATGTACCTGTCAGGCAGGGAGGAAGCTGTAGAGCACGGGAGCCGTGGTTTACGAAGGAAGTGGAATCTCTGGTCAAGAGGAGGAAGAAGGCTTATATTAGGATGAGATGTGAAGGCTCAGTTAGGGCGCTTGAGGGTTACAAGGTAGCCAGGAAAGACCTAAAGAGAGAGCTCA